>NC_081412.1:119928079-120528079 GCF_030272615.1 Cryptomeria japonica | reverse complement strand
TTTACTTTGTTTGGTGGTGCAATTAGTTGGATGAGTAAGCGACAGGCTGTGGTTGCTTTATCCACTACTGAAGCAGAGTATATGGCAGCTACTCATGCTTGTAAAGAGGCCATTTGGCTTAAGAGACCGTGTTCAGATATCGGAATAAAGAAAGGTATAGTGATAGTTTACTGTGACAGTCAGAGTGCAATTAGCCTAGCTAAGAACCCGACATTTCATGCCCGGACCAAACATATTGATGTTCAGTATCATTTTGTTAGAGATATGGTCGAAGATGGTAGGGTGAAGCTAGTTAAGGTAGAAACTTTGATGAATGTTGTAGATGCTTTAACTAAGGCTGTGAGCACAAAGAAGTTCAGATGGTGTTCAGAGTCTATGGGCCTTATGGCCCCTAGCAATTGATTCATTGTGTTGACATTCCCTTCCGCTCCTGCAAGGTGTTTGACAAGTGGGAGATTTGTTGGGAAAAATGGTGTCTCAACCTTGCATTTATGCAAGGTTACTATTTATAGTAAGTTTTCATTTGAGCATGAAATGGTGTGAAACTCTCCCTAAAGCTTTTGGTTGGCTAGATAAGCATTCCAGTAAAGTTGCGTTGCAAGGTCACAACTAGTTTTGTAGATATTAAATTTTTCATCTTGGAGGGGTGCGATAAAATGTTTAAACTTAATTTTGGGGGCTTTAGAGGCTCCGAAACACCCTGAAAAGTGGCCATAATTGGTGCAGCTAGTTATGAGGTGATAGAGCACTTCGCGAGCTTTCCGGCGCTTCAAACGGTTCGTCAATCGGACACCCGGTTCTCAAGTTATGGCCTCCGGAAGTTTGTACTCCTGAAATAGGAAAAATAATTTGTATCAGATACATAAATGAGTTGTAAAAGGGAGAGACACATGTTGATGTGTGCTTTAACATATCATAGGGCATCTAGAAGGGAGATAAGGTCGGCTACACCTTATTGGGTGGTTTTAACCCATGGTTTTGTAATACCATTTGACGGTTTCCTGTATTGTATCTCCTATTTATGAGGTGTGTGAGATAGAGGTTGTGTGTAAGAGTCTTATGGCTATTGAGTTGCCTCTGAATCTCTGATTAATGGTACTCCTGTGAAGAGCTTGCTCTGCAAGTATGTTGTAATCCGTTTTTGATTGCTGAATAAAATATTGAGCTGCTTTTGGAGTGTGGGGTTTTTCTCCCGAAAGGGTTTTCCCCACATAAATCACTGTGTTGTGGTATGAATGCTATTATATCTATTTCTATTTTTCTTTAACTGTTGTAACGATCTGAAATTTTTTTGCATTACCCTCCTCTCAAGGTTAGTGTAGGAAGTTGTTTCCACTACTTAACTTCCTTACATTCCACATGGCCAATAATACCTCAGATGCATAGTGACACAACTCACAATAAAGCTCCAAATTCACACACCTCTCAAATGAGAGAGAACCTCCTTAAATATAGGAGGAAGGGTGACTTCACTTGTCACACCTTTTCAATAACCCCCACTTATAAATAATTAATAATCTAATAGTTATTAGATTATAATTATTTAAAATGGGATATGCTTATAAAGCATATAATATATAAGGTTTTATAACCTTATATTAGAACATTTTATATAAATGTTATAAGGATGTGATCCCAAATAACATTATGTTCTAACAAATACTTTGTTCGAGAAACTATCTTTTTTCGAGCTTGAAGAATTTGGACCTTCTAGAGTTGTGAAGTTTGAATCTTCTTTTCATGCATCTACATCTACAACCGATAAGCAAGACTGGAAACTTTTGTATGCAAAAGAAATAGAAGATATGAAGAAAGAAGTTGATGAGTTTGAGAAACTTGAAGCACTATTTGCTAGAAGAGTACCTAAAGGACCAGTAGGAAGTAAGTATGAAGGAAAAAAACCTTTTAAATTTTTTCCATGTAATAAGATTGGTCATTTTGCATCTAGATGTCCTGAAAAGAATTCAAGATTTAAAGAAAGAGTTAGAATATCATTTAAGCCTAACCCTGGATATCAAAACAAGTATAAATACAAGAAAAATAGAGACAAATCATGCTACATAGCAGACAAGGAAGGCATTATTGATTATGATGATGAACCGATAGAAGAATCTGCTTGTGGTTTCGGCAATGGGAAGGAATGGGTATTCCTGGCTATCAAGGAAGATGATTCGGCCCTGGAAGAGATTGTACCTAAAGAGAAGGTACTTGTTGCTAAAATTGAAGACAAAGATGAATGGGTAATTGACAACAATTGTTCACATCATATGACTGGAGATACAGGGAATTTTTTGTCTTTGCAAGAATTTGATGGTGGTCTACTTAGATTTGGAGATGATAAAGTGTGTGTAATAAAAGGAAAAGGAAATATATCATTGGATGGTAAGAACAATACTGACGATGTTTATTATTTTGAAGGCTTGAGGCATAATATTTTGAGTGTAGGACAATTGGTAGATAAGGGATTTCAATTATAGTTTAAGGATGGAAAATGAAAAATCATTAACAGATCTGGTTTGGAGATTGCAACCAGTACACAGACAAAAGGTAATATATTTTATTTGAACTCCGGTGAGAAGACATGTTTGATTACATAGATTGATGATAGTTAGATATGGCATAAAAGGTCGTGTCATGTGAATTTTGATTGCATTGTGAAGATCAGTTCAACTAAGGCAGTTAGGGATATACCTAATATTATGAAGCCCTATAATCTGATATGTAAAGAATGTCAAATGGGTAGACAGGTCAGAACCTCTTTTAGAAGTATACAAGATAAATCAAATGATGTTCTTGATCTTATTCATACTGATTTGTGTGGCCCTGCTAGAGTTAAAAAATTTCATGGTGATAGATATTTCATGCTAATCATTGATGATTATTCTAGAATGATGTGGGTTACTTTTCTAAAAGAAAAATTTGAAACATTTGAAAAGTTTAAAATCTTCAAGGCTAAAGTGGAAATTGAGACATGATTGAAGATTAAATTTTTGAGGTTAGATCATGGTGGAGAATTCACATCCAGTGAGTTTAATAAATTTTGTGAGAAGCATGGTATAAGAAGATGATTTTCTGCTCCCCGGACACCTCAACAGAATGGAGTTGTGGAAAGGAAGAACAAAACTATCTTGGATGCTGCTAGAAAAATGATGGAAGCTAGTCTAACTCATATCTACTAGAGAGAAGCAGTGATCACAGTGGTTTATACATTTAACAGAGTAAATATCAAAGGAGAAACTGGTAAGACACCTTATGAATTATGGTTTGGCAATACACCTACAGTTAAGTATTTCAAAATTTTTGGTAGTAAATGTTATATCAGGTTACATAATATCATTGGGAAATTTGATCCTAGATATGATGAAGGTATATTTCTTGGTTATTCTAATGAAATCAAAGCATATATATTTTATAATAAGAGATTACAAAGAATTGTGGAGAGTACTAATGTCAAAGTAGATGAGCTAAACAAAAGTCAAATCAGAGTTTACGAGAAGGAACCGGTGGTAAAAATGATTATATTCGAACTAGTAGAACCTTTACCAGAACAAAGAGTTACTCTGGAAACATCAGAGAAACATCAGAGAATTCTACAATAATTGAAGAATAGGGAAGAGGAACAAAAAGTTAGAAGACTCTTAGGTATGTGAGATTGAATCATTCAGAAGATCAGATCATTGGGGATAAGAGCAATGGAGTGATGAAAAAAAGAAGACTAGATACTAATGAGGTATGTTTAATTTCACAAGTTGAACCAGTATTAGTAATTGAGGCATGTAAAGATGATTATTGGTTGAAAGATATGGAAAAAGAATTAGATCAAATTGAGAAAAATAACACATGGACCTTGGTTCCCTAGCCTAAAAGTAAAAATATTATTGGAATTCAAATGGGTTTTTAGGAATAAATTGAATGAGGATGGTCAAGTTATAAGGAATAAGGCTAGATTGGTTTGTAAAGGATATTCTCAAAAGGAAGGAATTGATTATGTAGAGACTTTTGTACCTGTAGCTAGGATTGAAGTTGTAAGATTATTTCTTGCCTATGCTACTTATAAAACTACAAGGTTTATCCGATGGATGTTAAATGTGCATTTTTGAATGGAGATCTTGATGAGGAAGTTTATATTGAGCAACCTGATGGTTTTTTACTATTAGATGATACAAATATGGTTTGCAGGTTAAGGAAAGATTTATATGGATTGAAACAAGTACCTAGAGCTTGGTATGCAAGATTGGATAAATACCTTTTGAAGCTTGGTTTTACTAAGGCCAGTGCTGACAATAATTTATATTATAAAATCACTGATGATGGTATAGTGATTATTGAAGTATTTGTTGATGACATTATTTTTGGAGGTGAGGATAAGTTATGCATAGAATTTTCTAAGAATATGGAGAAAGAATTTGAGATGTCTATGATTGGTGAAATGAAAATTTTCTTAGGTTTGCAGATTACTCAGACTGACAAAGGTAATTTCATCTATAAAACTAAATATGCTAAGAAATTGTTGAAGAAATTTGGTATGGGAGATTCTAAATCGGTAAGTACTCCTATGGTTACAAGTGAGAAATTGACAAGAAAGGATGTTTTTGCCCCGGTAAATCCTACAAGATACAAATCTATGATTGGAGGTCTACTTTATTTGACTCAGACTAGTCCTGACATTATGAATGTTACTTGTATTGTTTCAAGATTTCAAAGTGATCCTAGAGAAAATAATGATATTGCGGTGAAAAAAATTTTTAGATACTTACAAGGTACATCAGAATATGGTTTGTGGTACCCTAAGGATGATAATTTTACTTTATGTGCATATACAGATGTTGATTAGGTTGGAGATGTTGATGAATAGAAATGCACTTCCAGTGGAGCTTTATTTCTTGGAAATAAGTTGGTTTCATGGATCAACAAGAAATAGTCATGTATTTCTTTATCTAATGCTAAAGCTGAGTATGTTGTTGTTGCTACTAACTGTATACTAGTTTTATGGATGAAGCAAATGTTGAAGGATATAAAGCTGGATTGTGATGCATCGGTAGTTATTCACTGTGATAACTCTACTGCTATTGATAGATCAAATAATCTGGTATTTCATTCTAAAACAAAGCACATATCTATAAATTATAACTTTTTGAAGGAAAAGGTGGAAGAAAATGAAGTTAGACTAGTTTATGTGAACACTAAAGAGCCGATTGCAGATATTTTCACTAAATCTTTGCCCAAGGAATCATTTGAATACCTAAGAGACATATTGGGAGTTTCTGCCCCTCTGGTAGAGACTTGATTAATGTGGTTTGGCATCAGTCCGACATGCACTATCAGAGATACTATTCATTTTGACACTGATGTGGGATGCTACTGCTCAGAGGGAGTACTTAGATTTGTGATTTAGTGGTTTATGTGTTTGCTTTGATATTTTTGTTAGATTTTTGGCATTGATGTCAAAGGGGGAGTGATATTGATGTGAAAAAGACAAAGAAAGTGAAAAAAAATAAAGGGGAAGAGATTATTGATAATTAATAAGGGAGAAATTCAGAGCTTTACAGAGATATCATTTACTGGGGGATTTTGGTCTTTATTTCAGAGTTGTATGCGGGAGATTGTTGGTTGTCTTCCATTGGGAGAGACTTGTTTGGCATTTCTTGGTACTTAGAGATATTTTTCACATCTAGTGTTGCCATCAATACCAAAGGGGGAGATTTTTGGCCATTTGGTGGAATTGATTATGTGTTGCATTGATATTTTATCATTGATGCCAACACTAGCTATTTGGATTCTTTACCGACACTCTTATGGTCCCGGTAGGTTGAGTGGTTTCTGGTTGACTTGGATTTGACATGATCCAATAGGCTCTGGTATAGTTTGGTGATGGAATTGGCTTGTTCATGATACTCATGCTTGTATTTGGCCAGTTGGTTTAATTCTAGTGATCGGATGCTATCATGTTTGTTTAGAAGCTTAATTTCTAGTTTTGGCGAGGGTTTCATCAATAGAGTTTTTGGTGGAGATCTTTGATGAATTGCATAAGTGGTGTTGGTGCAGCTTCTGGTCGAGTTTCAAGATGTTGATGGTGATCATATTTGAGACTTGATGGATGGAGATCATTGATGTAGCATATGGACCTATATTGGGTCCTAGTTGATCTAGGTTACGGACCGACTTTAATGTAACATGTGGATTGGACCTCTCGATGTATTTTTGGGATGTCTTATGTGTTGGATATTATTTGTTTGGTATAAGGCCGACATGGTTTGTAATTACGTAATTGGTTTATTATCTGGTGGTTGACCTGGTTGTTTATGGTCGAGGGTTTGTATATATAGATGTAAGTTCTCATTATAGATCATCATGGTTATGTTAGAGGTCATGGTCAAGGAATGTAATGTGTGAATAATGTAATATCATTCAGGCCGAGAAGTTGGTCAATTATTGGAAATCGAATTGGGTTTATGTAAGAGGATTTAGTCCTCTGGTATTGAGCTTAACTGAAACTATACTCAGGCATAAGAGATGTTATCTTTTACAGTTCAACACTTCTCTGGATTGTAGTCTGGATTTATATGTAGTCAGTGAGGCTCTTTTTGTGATGAGAAGTGTGCTCTAGGTTGTTGGCCTTCTTGTAAGTGATGGCCCCTCAATTGTAATTTACATACTTACTGCAAAAGTATTATCTGACTATGGGTGGGCTTCCCACCATGGTTTTTCCATTGACTGGGTTTTCCATGTACAAATCTTGGTGTTATGTCGATGAATTTTATTATATGATTATTGTTCATACTTAATTGGTTTAACTGCTATTCTAGTATTAAGGCTTTGGGTTCTGGTAATAAAGTTTAAATTGCTAATGGTGCCGGTAATGTATGACAACTGATTCACCCTCCCCCCTCTCAGTTGTCTTCTAGTTATTTGAACTTTCTAACAAGATCAAATATAGCAAAGGAGGATGGACTTAGATAGGATGCAGATAGAAGATAAGGAATGTGGATGGTAGGATGACATGGATGAAGCTTTCCTCCAAGTGTAGAGTGCAAGAGGATGAGGGGATTACACATGACACTTTTTTTCCAAGTTTTCATCATGGTACTTACCCAAGGCACCATAAGAAGTGGTTTTCACCATTGGATAAAATGATTTTTCTTTACTTTTTCTGATTTTATTTATTTATTTTTTTAATATTTTGATTTTTTTGAATTTTTGGAATAGTTTGGATGGATAAGGATGAGGATGAGTGTATATGGAAGATAGTGGATGCGTGCAGGAGGAAGGGAGGACTCAAGCATCTAGCTCCATGGATGGTATCCCTTAGTATTTCTTTGAACTGGAGGTATGATCATACATGTTGGTAAAAAATTGTTGGGGAGATGAAATGGATAGGGGGTGAAAGATAAGGATTTGCAAAGGATTGGACTAACAGAATGGGATTGTGAAAAATGGATGGTGGATAATAGATGGGGTTTTGAAAAATTGTGTAAGATCAACATTGGCACACACCTTGAAGGGTGGTGGAGTAGTGGAGGACAGGATTTTGGATTAGATGGAGGATAAAGTATGGATTTTGGGAAATGAAGACCCAAAATAGAAGAAGGGGATGATGGAGTTCGGATGGTGGATTTTGGGACATAAGGACCCAAAATGGATTTTGAAGATGGAGGAGTGTTAGATGGATGATTGGAGGACTTATGAATGGATGGAGCTTTTGGATTAGCGAGTTTGGATGCCAATTTTGATTTTACTTTGAGATGGATTGCTTCTTTGAGTAGTTTGAGAATCCACATAGTTTTTGATTTATTATTTTGGGGCCTTTGTGGCCTTTTTTATTTTTCTTTCTTTCTAATCATTTTTTTTTTAAGCATGTCATTTTGAGGGAACATGTTGATCCTTTGATTTTTGTGGATTTTGAGCTTTATGCTTTTTTATATTGGGCATCCAAATTGCTTCCAATAGAAATGGGATGGGTACATGAGGATGAATGACAAGGATTTTATGGATGGTGGGATGATGGAAGGAGAGTGTTGGGAGGCATTCAATGATGTGTGCCTTTGTTGATCTTGTTTAGGGATTATTTGAGGTGATGGAGTGGTGGATGGAGGGATGTAAGGACCCAAAATGGATGAAAGGAATGGAAGATTTATTTTTGGAACATAGGGGCCCAAAATGGATGTGGAAGATGAGGGATGGTGGGATTTTAATTTGCATGAAGGATTTTTGGATTTAGGAGGAATAGGAGATGTACCAACATATTGAGCGCTTCTTTTCCCAACAGGATACTTATTATTTTGGAAACAAGATGAGAGTCCATTTTTAGGGGAATGGGAGGTGGAAGGAGTTGTAGGTTCTTGAAGACAACCAACATGGATGGGAGTGATGGGATATAGAGGAGGATTAAGTTCATGTGGGGGATCAAGATTATATGGAGGATCAAGAGTGTGAGATGGATTGGGATCATGACATGGAGATGAAGGGATACTTTGATCTTGACTAGGGAGGGTATCATGAGATAGAGTGGGAGGGGTGATTGGATCATGAGATGAAAGAGGATCATGCGATGGAGGGAGAGGGTTGGATAGAGGAATCATATGATCATGAGAGGAAGTGGAGGGGATGGGACCATTAGATGGATTAGGTAAATGGGTGTGCCATAATGAAGACATGCAAACATGAGAAGGGATAGAATGGTTAGATAAAACAAGAAACAAGCATAAGCACATAAATAACCCAAACCAAGTAGACCTTCCCAAGCTTGACTCCTTACTTGGATTGAGCCTTGGATGAAGTGGAGGCACCCTTGTACTCCACTTGATTGGATTGGTTCCTTGGATATGGATTGCTCTCCTTTTCTCAACAAGATTGGGTTATTGATTGGATATGGATTTGAGTTTGGGATTATGATGGATTTGGATAGATTTCAATTGGAAAATTGAAGGATTATGAGGGTATTATGATGGTATGATAGGAAGAAAGTAGAAGAGAAATGAGTAGCATAAGATTAGAAGAATGATGTTGTTCTTTGGTGAGGAAATGATCCTCCAATTTATAGATTGGAGGAGGCCAATGGAGGGCCAAGATTGATTTGATCATGAAGGGATAGGATTGGTTTGAGGTAGTGGACATGGATCAATGATACCTTGAAGGAATAAAAAGAAATATAAATTTCTTTAGGAAAAGGGGGGGAAAGGAATTTGAAATTTCAAAATGAGGATGCATAGGTGGATTCAAAGAAATTTGAATTTCTTTGAGAGGCTCAATGTTGGTGTGACATGAGTGGGAATTTAAAATTGGAGAATAATGATAAGTGGGATTATGAGAGATTTTAGAGGAGTTAATTAGGCTAAGTGGGGATTGGGAAAAGTGATTTGTAGGAATCACTTTAGTTAGGTTAATTAATTAAAATCAATTAACTGAGTGGGTTTAGAGGAAATAATTATTGGAGGGACTATAGAAAAATAGGAAAATAATTAATTATTGGACAATAGTGACATCATTAATTAAATTATATTTAATTACTGAGAGGAATAAGGATAACAATTAAATTAATTAATTATGTTGACAAGCTTAAATTAATTAAATATTGATTTAATTAATTTTAGGTGTCTACAAAAGTATTGAAAGTGAAAATGTGAAGGCTAAAGAAAACATTTCTAAAGACTTGGGTATACAAGAAGGATATGAATGTGATGAGTCCATAGGCAAGGAAGAGGAGAAGAGAAAATAAGAAGATAAACATAAAGAAACTCAGGTTGCTCTGATAACTGTATCTAAAACAATGAGGTATGTTCAAAAGAATCACTTTGAAAATCAAATTATAGGAGATAATAACAAAGGTGTAATTACAAGAAGTAAATATGGTGAAGAACAAATTCTACTATGTTTAATTTTTGAAGTTGAACATAAGATAGTTTAAGAAGCATATAATGATCATAAATAGATGAAGGCTATGAAGGAAGAGTTAAATCAGATTGAGAAGAATAAAACTTGGGAATTAGTCTATAAACAAGCAGATAAGAATGCTATTGGAACAAAGTGGGTGTTTTGGAATAAGCTAGATGAAGATGGTCATGTTGTAAGAAACAAGGCTAGATTGGTATGCAAAGGTTACACTTAGATTGAAGGCATTGATTTTGAAGAAATTCATGTACCTGTTGCTCGAATGGAAGCTATTAGGATGTTTTTGGCTTTTGTAGCATGCAAAGATTTCAAAGTTTATCAAATCGATGTGAAGTCAACATTTTTTAATAGAGAATTGAATGAAGAAGTATACATTGAACAACCAAAAAGATTTAATTTTCCAAATGATCTAAATGTTGTTTGTAGATTGAAGAAGACATTGTATGGGTTGAAGCAAGCACCTAGAGCTTGGTATGGAAGGCTAGACAAGTATTTATAGAATCAAGGATTTCAAACAGGGTCTATTGACAATAATCTTTATTTTAAAGTTGAATCAAAAAATATCTTAATTGTTCTTGTATATGTGGACATGACATAATTTTTGGAGGAAATGATGGCATGTGGAAGAAGTTTGCTAGTGAGATGCAAAAAGAAACTGAAATATCTATTATTGGTGAGTTAAATTTCTTTCTTGGATTGGAAGTAAATTAGAATAGTAAAGGTACTTTTAGTTCTCAGTAAAAGTATGTTAGAGAATTGTTGAAAAAGTTTGGATTCAAGAATTCTAAATTGGTATGTACTCCTATGAAAATTGGATGCAAATTGGCTAATGATGATAAATCTCCTAAGAATGATGTAAGCAAGTATAGATCAATGATTGGAGGACTATTATACCTGACTACTAGCAGACCAGATATCATGTATGGTATTTGCCTTGCAGATAGATTTTATCATGATTCTAAAGAGTCACATGTTGTTGTAGTAAAGAGGATATTCAGATATTTGAAAGGTACAAAAGATTTTGGACTATGGTATCCTAGAGGATCATATTTTACTCTAAAATTTTACACTGATGTAGATTGGGCAAGAAGTGTTGATGACAGGAAGAGTACTAGTGGTGGAGCAATATTTATTAGTTCTTGGTTAGTTGCATGGTTAAGTAAAAAATAAGATTTTATGTCTTTATCAACTACAAAAGATGAGTACATTATAGCCACATCATGTTGCACTCAGATACTTTGGATGAAACATACAATGAATTATATTGGTGTTATTTTTTATGAACCAATCTCAATCATGTGTGATAATACAAGTGCAATAAATATCTCTAGTAATCTGGTATTGCATTCTAGAACAAATCATATCTCTATTCGATATAATTTCTTAAGGGAGAAGGTGGTGGATAATGAAGTAAAGCTAGAATATGTTCCTACAAAAGAGAAAGTTGTAGATATCTTTATGAAGGCCTTCAGAAAAAATACTTTTGAGTATCTCTGGCAGAAGTTGGGGGTATTACCCCTTTCTAGTTTGAACTAGTGCATTGTGCAGTGCATTAGTCCAGGGAACTTCAAGCATATTTTAGTCTAGACTAATGATTAGGGCTTCCTATTAAGGGGAGTTGTGTGGAATTTGAAGATGGATACTTGTGTTGAGTTGTTGCTCACTTTTTTCTTTGATGTGAAAGGGGGAGAGATATAGTCATTTTCCTTAGTCCTTTTTTTATAAGAGGGAGAGCTTTGAATTATGATATTTGTGTTTTTTGTTGATGAATGTTTCCATCAATGACAAAGGGGGGCTTGTTGCAAATGTGAAGTTGATGGTATGTCAGTATGGTTGTCATTGATGTCAACGTAATGATTCTATTATTCAGTGAGTGGATTGTGCTCCACATTTTTCTTATGTTGCAAATATGTTCACAATGGGTTGGTATGTCATTGTAAATTGTCTTGAGATGATATTATTATGATTTGGTGCTCCAGAAGTTTGTTTAGTGATGATGATGTTTTTGGCAGAGTTTGCAGATCTATGCATTTCTTCACATTCCTTATTTTGTTGATGATATTTTGGATTTATGGTATTCATGTATTTATCTTTGATATTCTGATTTGGCACGTAATGATGAGCTTTGAAGTCATGGTTTTTGATATGGTCATTTCGGGTTTGATTGACCTTGAATGTTTCTATTGTTGCTTTCACATTTGTGGCATATGGATAACGTGTTATTTTGGTCGATGATGTGTTGTGGTATGGTCCACTTCTCATTCCTTTCCACCACTAGAATTTTTAGTGTAGACCTATTTCAAATTGTATTTCAGTGAATTTTTCTTTTGGCCGACTTGGAGATATTCGTAATTCAAGAGATCAATATAAATTGAGAATGATTGTAATGTGAAAAGGTAATGGATGCAAGTGGATCAAAAAAGAAGATCTATTTTATGTGAATATGTGCGAGGTTATGAAGAGTTGAAGTTGAGTAATGAGATTGTGTGTTGTTTCTATTTGGCCTCAAAGGTAGTGAGCCAAAGGTTTCTTTCAGGATTGCAACATTGTGTCAGTTGAGCTTCAGCGATGGATTCTTTATTTTTTATTCCTTCTTCTTTTGGGTGGTGAGACCTTATTTTTATGGTGGTTGTAGTTAGGTAGTGATCCGACCTATAGTGAGCATTCTGACAGTGAGCCACCCTTTGTAAAAATTATCTTAACTAGTCTCACCCTAATAGGTGTTTCATCATTGAGAATTAGAATTCTCTATGGTTTTTCCATGTATATCTGGTGTTATTTTATATATTTTATGTGTGTACACTTTCATGCTTTATCCATTTATGGTTAAGTTATTAGAAGTTTGTTTACCAAATCTATTTTTGTGGATTAAGTAAAAGATTTCAATTGGTAAAGATAATTCACCCCCCCGCCCTCTTTGTTGTACAATATATTCAACATAATCAACCATCATCTTTTTATGAATTTTCATTCACTTTTAGACATTTTCAAACATCATTTCCAAACTCCCTATTTATACTTTTCAACCAAAGTCAAAAGGTTGTTTAGTGGTCCTTATCCTGTCTTGCAAACACATCACATACATTTCTAGGTGGTTCCCGCATCAAATTTATCATCTTGGGTACCATTTAGACATCTCAAGCTAAGGTAAACTTACCCCATTGGAGTTTATTATCTCCTAGGAAGCCACACCTTGCTTATATCATTACATTTATCTCAGAACATTATTTTGGGACATTGCAAGACAACCATAGATTCATTAGATACATTTCACAAACCTCTTTATCTTTCATAGTCTTCATATTATTCTATACTCCACTTTAACCAAGGTCTTTTCATGGTTGAAACCTAATCTTAAAGGTCTAGAATACAAGCCAAAGAAGCCCAAAGATCTCTAAACATGGAAACATATGAGTTTGATGAAGAAGAATTTTACAACACACAATCCTTTGAAAATTGCAGTAATGCACAAGAATTTGAAAATGAGTCATTTTCTACCATAGAGATTCAAGACACCATCTCCAATGAGAAATTTAATATATTGGTTGAAGCGATTATGATAAGAGTTTGGAAACACTTTTTACACATGTTAATTCAAAGTGGTGCAAGATTACCCAATGAATTTGATGTGACAAAATTTTTGGAAGAAGACCCCAATCAAGCTAATGGTAATAATGGTGGAAATAGAAATGAGCATCCCATGCCTGAGTCACCTTCATCCGTATTCCAAAAAATTGAAGTGACTGATACTCATGCTTATACCAATGATGCTATAAATACTCATGAATAACCCCATGCACATACTTTTCAAGGTCTAAGGAATACTAATGCATATGCTCAACAACAAGAGAATGCCCAAGATCATGACAATACTTATCGAAGAAGACCATGTGTCAGATTTGGTGGAAATACTCAAATATCATGCTTACAATGCCAATTATGCCCATGGTCATAACACATATACATGTCTTAGGATTAGTGCACTTAATCATTATACCATACCAAGTGGTCCATACAATAACTACATTTCTCCATCGCCCGAGTATATATATGTCCCATATCATCCTTACATGAAATACATCCCTCGTCCTCCACCTAGTGGCTCATGCATGGGAATACCTTAAAGAGAAAAAACACCACCTAGCAGTGATTTGCAACAATAGATTAAGGAGTTACAACAACAAAGAACAAGTATGCAAACACCAACAACAATTCATGACATATGTCCTTATCTGTTAGATAGAAGCATACCAATGCCTCCTTTTCCTTTGCATTTTGTGGTACTAAAGTTTGACAAGTATAGAGGAAAAGGATATCCCAAGACACACATTAGAGAATTTTTTATGACTTATATAGAGTTGGCAAGAGAGGTTTCCTACTTAATGAGATTATTTCCACAATGTTTAGGTGGACAACATGGAATGGTCTTCACAACTTCCTGCCTGAGATTAAGTCAAGGGCTGAATTGACAGAGGTATTTATACAAAATTTCTCATACAAAATTGAATGTGAAGTATTAGTGACCACTTTATACAACATGAAGTAGAAAAATGGAGAATATTTTGCATAATTTTTACAATGATGGAGAAGTTTGGCTAGGCATTTCCTTTGTCAAATTCCACAAAATCAAATGGTTGAGATGTTCACCCAAAATGTGAACAAGTACATTGGATATGAACTTCATAAATTATATTTGTCTACCTTCAAGGACATCATTTAAAAAGGTCTATTAGTTGAAAAGGTTCTTATTGAGAAAGGCACTATCAAGTTATTCAAAGAGAACAAGGGAGATCCTAATGGGAAAGATAAACCCCAATTTTTGAATAAAAACAAGAATATTGTCAGTGATGGGGTTGTGGATGCCAATATGGTAAAATCAAAGATAACTTTTCCCAATGCCAGTTCATCCAATAATCAAGTAAATACACAAAGAGTACCAAGACCCCCAAGGAAGTACACACCTTTGGGAGAACCAATTGAAAGAACATTAAAGATTTTGATTGCTAACAAGCTCATCACATTACCAAATAATCAACCATTTGAGCCAAGTGTAAAACATTGAATTTTGTGAATATCAAAAGAGAAAAGACCATAAGACTAGTAATTTTCATAAATTGAAGAATCTCATTCAAGATCTTATTGGCAATGGTGCAATATAAGTTGATGGTAATATTTCTAATGAAGAGAATGCAATGTTTAAGGAACCATTTCCTAAACATGATAAGGGAAAGGCCCTTGTAATATACAATAGTTCCAATTACACTAATCCAACCTATTATTACACTACCAACCATATTACCAAATTGAACAATCATGTTTCTACCATAGCTATAAAAGACAAAGCCCCCGAATGCAACATCACTAGTCAAAGGGTGAAAGTTAATTTACAAGGTGTTACATGCACAACTACTTCATCATCAAACAAATAATATGACCTTGAGGTCATTTAGGAAAGACACCCACTCTTATTTCAATCCTTGAGCTTTTCCGCATTTCACCCTCACAAAAAGCTATTTTGGACAAAAACTTACAAGAGACATCTGCTCCTACCGATCTAAACGTGGACCAGTTTCAAGCCATGGTGGGACATCTTTCTACCCCTCATTGTCTTACATTTATAGAAGTAGATGATGCATCTCTACAACAACCACACAATGCACAATTTCATATTGAAGCTTTCCTCCATAAACACTGCATAAAACGAGTCTTGATAAATGGAGGAGCAGGACTTAATATCTGTACATTGAATGTCATCTTAGCATTAGGATTCTCTGAAAATATTGTAGATTCTAGAAAGAAGTGTTGGTATTTTGGTATGGTTTTGTCATTGATGTCAAGACCTACTAATACACCTACTTTGGAGATCTAGCAACATTCACCGACAAGCAATAAAACAGTTACTGGTATATGGTTCACTAGTAGGATATATTGTTCACCGGTACCTAGAATGATATGGAAGACACTTGGTAATGTTGAAGACATCATATGGACACTTTATTTTGAAGAAATAATCATTTTTGTATTCATATTTGCATATTTGCTTTTACCGGCAAATAGGTCCAGGTTATCTAGAGTTACACCGACAGGTTTATCTTTTCCAGATCAGCATGGCATGCTATGGAGATGATTTATTATTGTTGTAAATGCATTATGCCAACATGTTCAATCGGTTATTGCACCAGATATTATATTGTATGTAAAATGTTTTTATTGTAATATCTTGTAGAGCCGACCTACTAAAATTGGTCTTAGGGTATGGTATAAATGTAAGATCTTATTTGTAAGATCAAGTGTGGAATGCGAAAAAGAATTAAGTAAAGGTATATGCAAGATCAAGTAGGGATATACATGAAGACATCATTTGAAGGTGAAGTTAGGTTTTTGTAGAAGCATATCAGCATTACACCGATATTGAATCCAACATATGAAGATGCTATTTTGTGTAGTACAATCTTATTGGATTTAACCATCCAACTATAGTCAGTGTGACTCCCATTTTGTGATTGAGCAGTGAGCTCTAAGCTATTGGCCTTTCTGCATGTGTAGACCCCATTTATGTAAACTTAATATCTACAGTAGTATCATCTGATTGTGGGTAAGGTTTCCCACCATGGTTTTTCCCCATATAGGGTTTCCACATACAAATATTGGTGTCATGTGTTGTGGATGACTTTATGTTTATGATTCATGTATTAATCCTTACCGGTATAGCAATTTATTGTTAACACTGTCTACTGGCATACTTAACTAGTTTACCGATATTAAGCATTAAGTTGGTTAATAAGTTTTTGGTTTGAATTTATTAGACAACTGATTCACCCCCCCCCTCTTAGTTGTCTCCAGGACCTAACAATTGGTATCAGAGCCTAGTCCTCTTTTGCAAAAGTTTAACAACTTGAGGAGATCCAATGTCTACTAATTATTTCAGGAAGGACAATCCTAAACTTGATGGAACCAACTATGGGATATGGAAGATCAAAATGGAGACACATCTGAATTGCATTGGTAAAGACATCTAGGAAGTTACTAAGAATGGTTATACTACTGCTATAGCTAGTTAGACCACTCCAACTACCTTAGCTAAAGATGAAGAGAATGATTGCAAAGAAAGAGAAGCACTTTTGAGCGCATTGTCAGATCAACAAATCATGGGATTATCAGATAGGTCTACTGCTAAAGCTATTTGGGATCATTTGGAAACACTGAATGAAGGAGATTCCACAGTCAAAATTGCAAAGCTTAAAAGCTTTCGAGTCAGGTATGAACATCTGAAAATGGAAGAAGATGAAAGGATTTTTTCTTTTATGGAAAGAGTAAATGAAATTGTTTTGGGTATTAAATGTTATGGAGGAACCTTGAGTGAGGATGAAATTGTTTCAAAAATATTAAGAGGTTTTCCATCAGCATATAAAATGAAGGTTACTGCTATAAATGAATTGAGAACAATGCCTACTACATTAGTAACTAGGGATACATTGATTGGAAAACTTTCAACCTTTGAAATTGAGGAATTTGGTCCTATTGCTATAAAGACTGATTTGGCCTTTAAAGAATCAACATCATCTGCTCCATCATTTGACAAATCAGATTGGAGAGCCTTTTATGCAAGAGAACTTGAAGAATCAAGAAGGGAGAATGAAGATCTTGAAGAGCTTGAAGCACTATTTGCAAGGAAAATGCCAAAAGGTCCAATTGGAAGTAAGTATGAAGGTAAAGCACCCTTTAAATGTTTTAACTGCAATAAGATTGGTCATATGGCTTCAAGGTGCCCTGATAGACATGCTAGACTAAGAGAAGAAGTTAGAAGAACATACAAGCCTAATCCTGAATATCAGATATACAGATTTAAAAAGAACTAAGACAAATCTTGTTACATTGTTGATGAAGGTGTGATTGATGATTCTGATGAGGATCCAGCAGACAATGGATGGGTTTTTGTTGCTATAACAAAAGATCAACCGGCACCTACTGATCAACCGGTATAACAAGCCCTAGCAGCTAAAGTTGAAACAAAGGATGAATGGATTATTGACTCAGGATGCTCACATCACATGACTAGAGACAAAGGTAAATTATTGAACTTTCAAGAATACAATGGAGGTTTAGTAAGATTTGGAGATGACAAAGCCTGTTCAATCAAAGGTAAGGGTTCAATATCTCTTGATGGTAAACATAACACTGGCAATGTCTACTATGTTGAAGGATTAAAACATAATCTTTAAAGTGTTGGTCAATTAGTTGAGAAAGGATTTCAGTTACAATTTAAAAATGGAAAATGCAAAATCATGAATAGAACTGGTTCGGAAATTGCAACCGGTAATTAGACTAGAGGTAATATCTTTCATTTGAATAACAGTGAAAAGGTATGGTTAATTGCACATATAGATGAAAGTTGGTTATGGCATAAGAGACTATGTCATGTAAATTTTGATTGCATGGTAAAAATCAGTACTTCTAAGGCAGTTAGAGATCTACCTAAAATTGTGAAACCTCATAATACAATTTGTAAGGAATGTCAATTTGGAAAACAAGTTAGAGCTAGTTTCAAAAGTATTCCAAAAAAATCCAATAATGCTCTTGATTTAATTCACACTGATTTATGTGGTCCAGCTAGTACTAGAAGCTTACAAGGGATAGATATTTCATGCTAATTATTGATGATTATTCTAGAATGTGTTGGGTTACTTTTCTCAAAGAGAAATAAGAAGCACCTGGTAAGTTCAAACTATTCAAAGCAATGGTTGAAAATGAAACTGGTAAGAAAATCAAATGTTTAAGATCAGATCAAGGAAGAAAATTCACATCTAAGGACTTTAATAAATTCTATGAAGTGAATGGAATCAAAAGACAGTTATCAGCACCTCGGACACCACAGCAGAATGGAGTTGTTGAAAGGAAAAATAGAACTATCTTGGATGCAGCTAGAAGTATGTTATTAGAAGCAAATCTACCACATGTATATTGGAGAGAGGCAGTTAGCACTGCTATCTATACATTCAACAAAGTTCACATCAAAGGTGAAACCGGTAAGACCCCTCATGAACTATGGTTTGGTAATACTCCTACTCTTAAGTATTTTAGATTTTTGGGAAGTAAATGTTATATTAGAAGAGATGAGTATATTGGCAAATTTGATCCTAGAAGTGATCAAGGAATATTTCTTGGTTATTCATCTAAGAGCAAGGCATATATATGTTTTAATAAAAGATTGCAGAAAATTGTTGAGAGTACAAATGTAAAGATTGATGAACAATTCAGAGGAACTTCAAGGTATATAGACTCTGAACCGGCAATAGAAATTGTGACAAATGAACCTATATTGAATTCACCGGTACAAAATGAAGATCCAGTTACCCCGGTATCATTAGAAGATTCCACAATAATTGAAGAACAACAACAAACTAAGACACCTCGGTATGTAAGATTGAATCATTCTAAAGATTAGATAATTGGAAACAAATTTAAAGGAGTTATGACAAGAGGAAGATTGGCAAATGAAGATGTATGTCTTATTTCTCAAATTGAACCATCATCTATTAATGAGGCATGTGAAGATAAATTTTGGATTAAAACTATGGAAGAAGAATTAGAACAAATTGAGAAGAATAATACTTGGACATTAGTTCCCTGACAAAAAAATAAAAATGTAATTGGAACTAAATGGGTATTTAGAAACAAACTTAATGAAGATGGTAGGGTTGTTAGAAACAAAGCAAGACTAGTGTGTAAGGGATATTCTTAGAAAGAAGGAGTTGATTACAATGAAACCTTTGCACTGGTAGCCAGAATTGAGGCAGTTAGATTATTCTTGGCTTTTGCAGCTCACAAGGATTACAAAGTTTATCAAATGGATATTAAATGTGCATTTTTGAATGGAGATCTTGAAGAAGAAGTATATATTGAACAACCTGATGGATTTTCTTTGACAGATGACAATGATATGGTTTGCAGGTTAAGAAAAGCTTTGTATGGATTGAAACAAGCCCCAAGAGCTTGGTATGCAAGGTTGGATAAGTATCTTTTGAAGATTGGTTTTACTAAAGGAATGCAGATAGCAATTTATACTACAAAGTAACTAATGATGACATCTTGATTATTGAAGTATTTGTTGATAATATAATCTTTGGAGGAGAAGATGGATTATGTAAGGAATTTTCTCTTGAAATGTAGCAAGAATTTGAAATGTCTATGATTGGAGAAATAAAATTCTTTTTAGGTTTGCAATTTTCTCAGACTAATAAAGGTATATTTTTGAGTCAATCCAAGTACTTGAAAGAATTACTAAAGAAATTTGGGATGGAGAACTCTAAACCGGTAAGCACACCTATGACTACAAATGACAAATTATCTCAAAGGGATGAATCTACACCTGTTAATCCAACTAGATACAAATCTATGATAGGAGGTTTACTATATTTGACACAAACCAAGCTTGATATTATGAATGCAGTATGTATTGTTTGAAGATTTCAGAGTAATCCTAGGGAAAATCATGAATCAGCAGTGAAAAGGATTTTTCGGTACTTACAAGGCACAACAAATCTTGGATTATGGTATCCTAAAGATGAAAACTTTGATCTATGTGCATACACAGATGCAAATTGGGCAGGAGATATAGATGATAGGAAAAGCACCACTGGAGGAGCATTCTTTCTTGGAAAGAGATTAGTTTCTTGGTTGAGTAAGAAACAGAGTTGTACATCTTTATCAACAGCAGAATCAAAATATGTTGCAGCAGCAACTAATTGCACATAGGTATAATGGCTTAAGCAAATGTTGAAGGAAATAAAGGTAAAATGAAAGGAACCTATTACTATATACTGTGATAACACTATAGCAATTGATATATCTAAGAATCTGGTATTACATTCTAAAAAAAAACATGTTTCTATCAAACTGAATTTTCTAAGGGAAAAAGTTGAAGAAAAGGAGATAAAACTGGTTTATGTGAATACTAAAGAACAGTTTGCAGATATTTTCACAAAACCTTTGCCTAAGGAGACTTTTGAGTATCTCAAAGATTAGCTTGGAGTCATACCTCCATTGGTAGAGACTTAGATAGTTGATGATTGTCATCAACCAGCAAAATTAAATGGACAAATCTTTTATTCCGGTATTTGATGAGGAAGCTACTTCTCAGGGGGAGTAGTTGGTATATTGAATTGATTAGTATTTTGTATGAACTTGATTTTTTGTGACTTTGGCATTTGATGTCAAAGGGTGAGAGATATCTATGGAAAAACACATTATCCTTTTGGGGAGAGATTTTGAAATACACATTCAAAGAGAAATTGGTATGAGAGATTGGTATTGTTACTCCCAGGAGAAATGGAGATTGTTGGTTTTTGTATTTGGCATTTCTGTTTTGGCACTTTGATGGTTTTTCCATCTTGTGTTGCCATCAATGCCAAAGGGGGAGATTGTTGGTATTTTGGTATGGTTTTGTCATTGATGTCAACACCTACTAATACACCTACTTTGGAGATCTAGCAACATTCACCGGCAAGCAGTAAAATAGTTACTGGTATATGGTTCACCGGTAGGATATATTGTTCACCGATACCTGGAATGATATGGAAGACACTTCATAATGTCGAAGACATCATATGGACACTTTATTTTGAAGAAATAATCATTAGTATATTCATATTTGCATATTTTCTTTTACCGGCAAATAGGTCCAGGTTATCTAGGGTTACACCGGCAGGTTTATCTTTTCCAGATTAGCATGGCACGCTATGGAGATGATTTATTATTGTTGTAAATGCATTAAGCCAACATGTTCAATCAGTTATTGCATCAGATATTATATTGTATGTAAAATGTTTTTATTGTAATATCTTGTAGAGCCAACCTACTAAAATTGGTCTTAGGGTATGGTATAAATGTAAGATCTTATTTGCAAGATCAAGTGTGGAATGCGAAAAAGAATTAAGTAAAGGTATATGTGAGATCAAGAAGGGATATACACAAAGACATCATTTGAAGGTGAAGTTAGGTTTTTGTAGAAGCATATTAGCATTACACTGGTACTGAATCTATCATATGAAGATTCTATTTTGTGTAGTACATTCTTATTGGATTTAACCATCCAACTGTAGTCAGTGTGACTCCCATTTTGTGATTGAGCAGTGAGCTCTAGGTTGTTGGCCTTTTTGCATGTGCAGACCCCATTTATGTACACTTACTATCTGTAGTAGTATCATCTAATTGTGGGTAAGGTTTTCCACTGTGGTTTTTCCCCTTACAGGGTTTCCACATACAAATATTAGTGTCATGTGTTGTGGATGACTTTATGTTTATGATTCATGCATTAATCCTTATCGGTATAGCAATTTACTATTAACACTATCTACCAACATACTTAACTGGTTTACCGATATTAAGCATTAAGTTGGTTGATAAGTTTTTGGTTTGAATTTATTAGACAACTGATTCAGCCCCCCCCCCCCCCCTCTCAGTTGTCTTCAGGACCTACCAAGAAGATCACTATAAAGGTATTTGATGATGAATAATGCTTCTCAAAAGGAACAATCACTCTACCTCTAAGAGTTGGTCCAATAACAAAGAATATGGTTTTCCAAGTCCTTGATCTTGATCTTACATACAATATATATTTGGGACGACCTTGGATACATGTCATGAGAGCAGTTCCTTCAACTTACCATGAATGCATCAAGTTCCTACACAATGGAACCAAAGTCACAGTTAAAGGGGATCGAAATGCACACATGTTTTGCAACAACCTTCGACCAAGACCTAAAGCAATAGTCCCAATAAATAGAGAAGCTAGTCCATCTTTGACATACAGTGATCCAACATCTTTGGAGGCTTCCACTTCAAAGAAAGTAGAACTAAAAGGGAAATTCAAGGACAAAGGTATGGGAGAATACAACCTAAATAAAACTGTCTATCTAAGGAAATTAATGGACTCTTCCAAGACTTATGGTAGGCCACATCCTTCAAAGAATATATCAATAGCCATCATAAATGGGATCTCACCACTTTCAAAAGATCTAGGGTGAAATGGAAGAAGATGATATCTACAAGATCCTTTACAAAGAACTAGAAGAACAACCAAATCAAGACCACATCACAATACTAGTTAAAAACTATGGAAAAGGATTCAAGTTTCTACAAAATATGGGATATAATGGAAAAGGTCTTCTTGGCCAACAAAAGAAAGGTATTGTGGAACCATTACAACCAAAGTTGGTACCAAAGAAACTGAGAACTAAATGACTTGGTTTTGCACCATTGAGATTATGTGGTCTTTATTCTCAAGCAACATTGCAAATTGCTTATAGTGCTTCCACCAATAACCAACATGAGGAAATATGTTAGTCTATATATTCAAATGAATTGGAATGGGGTTACGACAAATCATCTAATGATTATGAGCTTACAAAAACTTTCAGAGAACCTAGTGTACCCACTGAGGAAGAAAAATTTAGAGAACTATTCAAAGTTGGTGAAGCGACATCATCAAATACCACACCTCAAGATAAGAAAGATAGTGGTGAAGTATGGATAAAGACTTTTTGGGATCTCAAACCCTCTACTTATCAAGGCTCTAGGAATAAACAACAAAAAGTGAGAACTCTCATTTCTAAGTGTCCTTCTAGTGGTGTTGATTTAAATTCTCTTACAATCGAGAATGATGGGGAGAGTACCAATGATGACCTCGATGAATTTATTGACATACCTAAAGATTCTTATGTCTTTACCCTTACACTTGTCGATTTTGAACATACCAATGACCTTCTACTCATTCACCCTCAACTCATTGATTGGGACCAACAAGAACCTCCACAACTCAACACATTTTAAAATGATGAGGCCTTCATTAATTACCTGGGCATAAGAGATGATCTCCCTCTTGGGGACCATAAATAAGGATACACCATTGAACTCAACAACATGACGTACTTTGGAGAGGGTGCCAAACCTTCCATTTGCAAAACTATTAAAATATAAACAAATAATGGGTATTTTAGTGAAAACCGCAATGCGGTGCTTTCTAACCCCATAAAAGTAAAAAGAAAGGACACATCTGATGGTGAAAACCTCTATGAGGTGCCAGAGGATGGAAGGTTTGACACCCTCCCCATGATATCATATTGGGAGAAGTCACCTATGTTGATTATAGAGGCCATCAAAACAAACATTGGGATAGAAGAGGTATCGCACAATATTTTCCTTACACAATCATTTACAGAAATTGAGTGGCCAAAGTTCACAAAGTTCTTCATAGAGAGGTAGATAAATTTTGCATAGTCATATGTAGACATTCTTGGACTTGATCCTGAATTGGTTATGCATCATTTGGCAGTTACTCCAGGTGCTAAACTAGTCAAACAAAAATTATGAAAGATGCATCCATTGGTGGCATTACTAGTAAAGGTGAAGCTTGAGAAGTTCCTACATGTTGGCTTCATTAGGCCAATTGACTTATCCTGAATAGATTTCCAATCTTATACCTGCCAACAAACCACATGGAAATATAAGGATATGCACCGATTTTAGAGACAGTAACAAGGCTTGTCCCAAGGATAATTTCCCATTACCAAACATTGATTTGATTGTCAATCTCACAGTAGGCCATGCAATATTTTCACTTATAGATGGATTCTCTAGATACAATCAGATTAAGATATCACCTGAAGATCAACACAAGATAAAATTCACATGTTCATGGGGTACCTTTTTTTGGAATGTCATGCCATTTGAATTAAAGAACATAGGTGCCACATATCAGAGAGCCATGACAATAATATTTCATGATAGTATGCATATTACCATGGAGGATTATGTAGATGATCTTTTAGGAAAATAATTCACAAGGAAATAACATTTAGATATCTTAGCAGTGGTTTCTTATCACTTGGAGAAGCATAAAATTAGATTGAATCCCAAGAAATGTGTCTTTGTAGTGACCTCTCGGAAACTCCTAGGATACATATTTTCACAATGAGGTATTGAGGTAGAGCCAACAAAAGTTAGAGAAATTTAAGAGATGCCTCCTCCTCAGAACATCAGTCAACTTAGATCATTACAAGGAAAGCTTCACTCAATCCATAGATTCATAGCGCATCTCACATATAAGTGTCATTTGTTTCAACATTTGTTTCACAAGAAAATCAAGTTTAAGTGGGATGACAAGTGCTAACAATCTTTTCAATTTCTTAAGGACTATCTCTTGAATCCACCAGTTCTTATGCCACCAATTCAAGGAAAACCATTACTACTTTACATATCAGCAACAATGACAGCACTAGGGGCACTTTTGGTACAAAAGGACCATGAAGGAAAATAATGAGCCATCTACTACATTAGTCACATATTTGGTTGGATATGAGCTTAACTATAATCCAATTGAGTGTGCATGTATTATCATAGTTTTTGCCCCATAGAAATTGCATCATTACATGCTAACTCATAAAACAAATCATGTAGAAAGAATTGATCCACTAAAATACCTACTCAACAAAGAAGCTCTCATAGGTAGGTTGGCCAAGTGGGTAATGATGTTAAGAGAATTTGACATCAAGTATGTGGATAGAAAAGCTATAAAAGAACAAGTCATTGCAGATTATCTCATAGATGTACCAATGATCGATGATTCTCCTCTTGTATCAATTTTTTTGGATGACTCCATATTCATAGTGACAAAGTTCAGATTATGGCAATTATATTTTGATGGCTCATTTACACAAAATGGAGCAGGAGTAGGCATACTCTTCATCAAACATCAAGATGATTCTATTCCTAAATCATATTAGATATCCTTCCCTTGCGCGAATAATAATGTAGAGTATGAAGCATTGAAAATAGGTCTATGGATTGCAGTTCAGTAGAAGATCCAATAAATTCATGTTTTTGGGGACTCTCAACTTGTAATTCATCAAACAAATGATGATTATCAAACTAAAGATGAAAAAATAATTCCTTACAAGAAAATGGTGGGTGACTTCAAGAAATATTTCATAGAGATGGCCTTTGAGAAAATACCAAAAGAAAACAATTGAGTTGCAGATGCTATGGCTACTATTGCCTCCTTGATTGACATGCCACAAAACATGACCCACTGTGAGTTCTTGGTGGATAATTTGTTGGTATTTGTATATGAGATCACTCCATCTAAATTAATATATGTTATTGGCCCTAATTCCCTTTGGTACGGTGACATTTTCACCTACCTTCACAATAACATCTTTCCACCTAACCTTTCTAGTAACCAACGACGTACCTTTATTTACTAAACCTCCCACTATGTCTTGATGGTACTCTTCTTAGATGTTTAGAGAGTGAGGAATATCAAATCAACATTGCATGAAGCCCACAAAGGTATATGTGGGGCTCACTCTAGTGGTCCAACCTTAGACAAGAAAAATATGAGGATTGGTTACTACTAGCCTACAATGGAAAAGGACTCATACTAGTTTGTTAGTAAATGCAAGAAATGTCATATTCATGGAGACCTAATACATGCACCACCACAAGAACTTCAACTGATTGCTACTCCATGACCCTTTTATCATTGGGGACTCAATTTCATGGGTAAGATTCACCTTCCATCCTCCAATAGCCATAAATTCATTATCAAAACCACAAAGTATTTCACAAAAGTTGATTGAGGTTGTCCCTCTCACCCTAATCACTAGTAAGAAGATTGCAACTTCTATCCTCAATTACATCATTTGCAGATATGGTGTTCCCATTTCCATCATCATAAACAATAGACATCCCTTCATAAATCAGGATGTTCATGAACTTTGTGATTGATTCCACATCCACATCTCTTTTCCACTCCATACTACCCCTAAGGTAATGACCAAGATGAGGCATCGAACAAAACTATCCTTAGAATCCTTTAAAAGATAGATGGTGACACCGGTTGCAACTACCAAGTCCAACTCAATCCTTCTCTCTGGGCCTATCGCATAAGTGTTTTCATGCCTACTCAAGATACTCCCTATTCACTTTTATATGGTGCTAAATCCATCTTTCCCATTGAGGTTGAGTTACCATCTTTATGGGTCTCTTTACATGATCTATGATGAATACTACAGAGTCTCCCACTTGCAAGATTTGGAATTGTTAATTGAACACCGAAAAACTGCATTCAATCACATCAAATCATATTAGCAATGCATGAGTTGCAGTTAAATTCATAGAGTGAAACCTGGTACATTTGAGGTGGGTGACTTGGTCCTAAGAGAAAACCTGAAAAATCAAAAAGATGGAGAAAAAAGAGGCAAGTTTGAACCAAATCAGCTTGGGCCTTACATCATCACAATAGTCTATGGATCAGGTGCATATCAGTTATCAACACCAGAAGGAGAATCATTGGATGAACCTATAAATAGCATGCACCTTAGTAGGTTTTATACATATATTTTCAAGAGAATCCTAATAAAAATATAAAAAAATTAAAATTGCAAAAACATTAAAAAAAAAATCATCGCTTTGGTGAAAACTTGGCATACAGGTGCCTTGTGACAAAAAGAAAATAAAAAAATTAGAAAAAAGTAAAGAGAAATAAATTTGTCCAATAGTGAAAACCACTTTGGTGGTGCCCAGGGCAAGTACCATGGTGAGAACTGTTGGCATTCTACACTCTTATGAGAATAGTTGATGTTGTCATTGATGGCAACCAACTAGCAACCAACTGGCAATCATCTGTCAACCACCGACAGTTACCAGCACCGACAATAGACTTCTACATTCACCGACAGTTACCGATACCGGCAATAAACTTGTACATTCACTGACAGACACTTCACTGGCAACGACAACAATACATACCGACACTCAAGCTGACATGGAATAAACTTTTTTTTATTGATTTATATTGTAATTATCTTTTGTAAAAGCTAACATGGCATATTGTAAAAGACATATATATGTATGAGATTTTATAGGTCATTTTGATAGAGAAGATATCAGATAGAGAATATACGTGAGAGAGAGGATATAGATAATATTTTGTATAAGTTTATATAGTTGACAACGAAGGTTTTGGTTATAGACTGAGCTTAAACCGGTACTAAACTTGACATAGTTGATGCTGATTTGAAGCAGTACATTGTATTGGATTTTGATAATCCATTTTGTAAGTCATTGAGACTTTTGTTTTGTAGTTGAGTAGTGAGTTCTAGGCTGCTAGCCTTCCTACATGTGCAGGCCCCTCATTGTAATTAATATTTATTCATTGGCCAGTGAGTGAATATTGTGGGTCACAAATCCCACTGAGGTTTTTCCCACACCGGGTTTCCTCGTTAAATAGCGTGTGCTATGGTGTGTTCTCTATGTTGTCTCTATTATTCTTATTTGCTGCATTAATTCTTATTTACCAATACACTATTTTGGGATACATAGTTCTTAATAAGTTTAAATATGTTGATAACCGGTTAGACATTGATTCACGCCCCCCTCTCAGTATCTTTGGGTCTATCATTGATTCTAACAATTGGTATCAGAGTCTGGTCCTCTATTTTCAAAAGCTTAACATCTTGAGGAAGTATCTGACACTGGTATAGATGGAGAACTTAAGAAAACAATTGGAAGGAGCTCTTGTAGATTATGATGTAGAGAAATTGAAGAATATCAAACTTGAAGATGATCCAAGGACTCCATAGGAATTCATTAAAGGACTTCAAGAGAACTTTTCTATAGCACAAAATTAAAGAAAAGAACTTCATGAGAAGATGCAAAAAGATGATGATGAGAAAGAAACTCTTAGAGAAATTGCAAACAAGTTGAGACTGGAAAACAATAATATGAAGAATGAAATGCAATATATGACTATGAGGTTACACAAAGATATTGAAGACATGAAGAAGACTTGACTAGGAGACTCAATGATGTTGGAAATGAAAATCTAAGACAATCATGAAAATGATATGTTGAAGACAGATCTGATTCACATGCAACATGATAAAATTGAGTTTATGAGATAAAAGGGAATTCTGGAAAATGAGTTGCCTACTACAAATCAACACAAAGATAAATTCAAGAAAATTTCAGAGGAGCTTGATGACATGCTAAAAGTTAGAAACCTAATGGAGATACAAATGGACTTGGATTTGAAGTTGGAGAAAGTTCTAGTACTGCAAACAATCTAGATCAAAACAAACCGGTAAGACAACCTAATGCTTATAAGTTTAATGGCAAATGTTTCAATTGCAAAAAAGATGGTCATAGAGAAAATCAATGTAGATTTAGAAATAATCAGAATATTAATTCACCCACCGGTCAATGTTCCAAATACAACAAAGTCGGTCATAATTCAAAAAATTACAAAATGAATGTGAAATGTTATGTTTGTGGAAGATATGGACACTTATCTAATCAATGCAGAACAAAAAATAGCGTAGGATATGGAGAGGCTATTTAGAGGAATAATGTGACTTGTTATGCTTGTAACAAAATTGGACATATTGCTAAATATTGTAGAAGCAAGACTTCCTCGGCAAACAATAAAGGATCCAGTATGAAAGGCAAAGAAAAGGTAGATGAGGTAAAGAAAGAATTTTCAAAACAATGGATTAAAAAGAGAGATCAGATAGTTGATGAAACTATCTCTATACTAGTAGAATAGAGTAATCCTCCACTGACGGGAGATTCTTCATCCAACTAAGAAGTAACCCTTTGAGGGTATTGCAACAAGTTCAAAATCATGTGAATTACCCTCGGTCGATGGTGAGAAGATAGATTTCTTCCTTACTGACAGATGTGTTAAGTTTTCACTTAACCAGTGAGCATTTAATGCGGTTGGTGAGAGAAATGTTATTATAAATCAGCTGATTTCCCTCATTTTTGACTCACCGAACATTCAAATTAGCAAAGAGTGAAGGAATTCAAAACGAAGGTGCAAAGTGATTTCTTCAGGCATTCATAATATTTTCAAGCAGTAAAAGGTATTTTTCAATGGATTCTTCTTCTGCTCCTGAGTTTATTTAGAACCCTACCATTGTGGAAAATGTGAAACACCCTAGTCTCGTATTTAAAATAATTCCCGAAGTTGCTAAGAAAGATGACTCTCTTGGGGAATTTTCAAAAATTCCTAAAGGTGTAGCATTTTCAAAAGACCCTAGGATTTATATACATTGCAACATAGAAGAACTAGGTTATGAAGAATTGATGAAAATGTTTACTAAGGTAATTTGTGATAAACATGGTGCTGTTAAGCTTGAACACAAGATTGTAGAAACTCTAGGTTTTGTGGAGATACTGAACATTCCCCAATTTCCAGAGGAAGTAGTAAGAATTGTACTGAGTAGAGAACATGGAGAATTCTTATGGTTGGATTCTATTTGCAAAATAACCCGGCAAGTAATTAGGGCAGTAACTGGTTTACCCTCAATCGATAGAAGACCTGATAAGACTAAGAAGATTCCTAACAACAAAGTAATGACCCTAGCCAGAGCAACATCTGATAATAGATCACTGAGAGTAAATGATATCAAGGACAACAATGTGAGATTTGTAAGTATGGTGCTAGGTTACAAGACTACACATGCTAACAGGCTAAATTTAGTTTCTAGTCTTTGTATAAATAGTGCTTATGAGATGGTTAACAATAATGCAATGATAGATGTGTGTGAATGGCTAAAAGATGAACTCATTGACAATTTGAAAAAAGATTAAAGGAGATAAGAAAGGGACATTCCACTTAGGAAATCTTTTGGTATGTTTAATGATGTATTTCATTAAGGAGATCCCCGGTATAGGACCTAAAGACTTTGGATATGATACACCGATAGGAAACCAATTATAGGAAGCTTTTACCGGCATGGGAACTTCTAGAGACAATAACATGATTGAATACTTCAAAACTTTCCAAGCTAAAATGAGATTTATAGAAAGACTACCACAAAGTGTAGTAGACAAATATGACAAAGAGATATGCTTTGTTATAAAGAGAGATGAGACATGGATGGAGGTTGTACTCCCTAGGACTATCTAGGTGACTGAAATGGGATATGAGGTAGATCTTAACATTCTTGAGACATATGCAAAAGATTTACTGGATGCATCGAGAGAACCATCAGAATAGGTTTTTGGTAGTGCTGAGACTATTGAAAGTGATGTGAATTTGTTGAAGGAAAGAAAGAAAAAAGAAAAAAGAAAAATTTATTAGAGATGCTTCTAAGAAAGCTAAGGAAATAAAGGAAAATGTAATGAACATCAATGGCATATCGGCTAGTGAGCTTGAAGGACTTCAACCGGAGGCACATATTTCACCAGTTGACACATCTTCTGGAATCGATAGTGAGAAACCAACAAAGTTTAAGAGAGTTGAAGGGAGGAAGAGAAAACCTTCACCGGTACCCTCTCCTTCACCTAAGAGAGAAAGGACTCCAAGGAAGAAACAACACGCAGTAAGGGGACCACCAAAGAAACATACACCAAAGAAGAAACAACAACCTGTTACTCCTTTGAATGATTTACTGAATGAGATAACAGATGATGGAAATTTGGCTAAAGTGCACAAACGGTATAACACATTTAATGATTCTAACAGGGAAAGCATTGCGAACAATATAATTTTACATTTGGACAAATATAAAAAGGTTCTTATTGAAGTTGTGGATGACTTACCTAATGAACTCTATAGGAGATTGGAAGCAAAAAGGATAGCAGTGATGGAATTAGACAAGAAGCTGAAAATTGAGAAACTTCTAGCTGTACATCTTGTAAATTCAAAAGAGGAAATCGATAAATTAATTTCTGAGGCTAACTGATTTGTTTTTACCAGTGGACACCGACAAGTAAGTGTAATGTTAGGAAGAGTAAAAGAGATTGTAGATGAGATTGTTGATAATTCGGATATATTTTTTGTGTAGAAGGAAAAACAAGAGGAAATGAACCGATTCAAGAAGACATTTAAAGTATATTAGAAGGATAAGGAAAAGGGCAAAGGAAAAATTGGTGGTATTCCAAACATCAAGATTACTAACAATCTACCACCACCTTTGGATACTACACTGGTACACACAGATGATCCATCGATTATTGACACTGAAGGTGTTACTCATGATGACACAAATCCTAAATCTAAGATACTCTTCACCATGAATATGGATACTCAGGAAGTAAATATTATTGTGGACAAGGATAGTTTAGAGGCTAAGGAAGTCAATGTGGATGGTGGCAACTTAGCAGAGAAACCGGTAGAAACTGTTGAAGTTGAGATCCCAACCCAAACAGAGCAACCGTCAGATACTGCAAAACCTACTGAAGGTAAAGATGTTAGCACGAGGCCACTGGAGACTGAGATACTAGAAGTTGAACTTGCTGAGAAACCTACTCAGGCAGAGATACACACTGAGGTAGAGAAACTAGCAATCATTGAGACATCCAAACAGTTTGAGAAACCTTTGCAAGTTGAGATGCAAACCTAGATTGATCCACTGGAGGTAAATGCAAGTAAACTGGTTACAACTGATGGAAGCACAGAGGTGGTAAAAACAATTGGTCAGACATCCAACACATTAGCAAGTGAATTCAGACCTACCAATGTTATAGAGGTACTTTTGGATTCAATCAAAAAGATAACGGATTGCAATGCATGGGCCTACAAGGAAATTGATAAAATTGTACCTATTCTTAAATTGATTGCACCAAATTGTAACATAGATCATATTAAAGATTCTTTAGGCAAATTGGACACATTGTCCAAATTTATTGCTGACAATGTAATGACCATTGATAAAGTGAATGAGGACAAAATAAAGGAGAGAGTTGAAAAAGAGAAGGACAAATTCTTTAAAGACACCATAAAGAAGTGTATAGAACACCTGAATACATTATTACCATAACTGAACTCTAAAATTTTGGAGTACAAGGAGCTATACAGGGAAACATGAAAACCTCACCTTCTGACAGAGGACATAGAAAAGGAAATCAGTAGAACACAAAAATAAATCAATGACATAGCTGATAACATAATTGGTTCATTCGATTATATATTAGTTTTTGAATAGGAAATGAGAGGTTTTGAGGAAAAACTAGAGAAAATTGAGAAAGAAAAGGCAAGGATAAGGTCTAATGCCAGAAAGCTTAAAAATAAACTTGGTCCCAAGTTGGACAATCTTATTTCTCAAAGAATAGAAATATCTAAGGCATTACTTCAAGGAGAATGATCATCGGAAGCACATATGCATTATCTCACTGACACGATCCAATAGACTAAGGCAACCTTGAATGACAGCAAAAGGTTTATGCAGAGTCAAAATTGTGTTTTGGAAGATATCTTTCAGATTGTAACCAACTGGTTACAGAATTTGAGGTGAAATTTTTGCACTCATTTGACTATTTTTGACAACCTTGGTCATTGATGTCAAAGGGGGAGTAGTTGAGAGAAAAATGGTTATTCAGAAGAGATCATTTGCTTAGGGGAGCACATCTTTTTGGAAACTTTTTGGACTTCAGTTTTTGGAATAGTTTTTGGATTTTTCTCATGAGTGTTGCCATCAATGCCAAAGGGGGAGATTGTTGGCATTCTACACTCTTATGAGAATAGTTGATGTTGTCATTGATGGCAACCAACTAGCAACCAACTGGAAACCAATTGGCAACCAACTGGCAACCAACTAGCAATCATCTATCAACCACCGACAGTTACCAAAATCGTCAATAGACTTCTACATTCACCGACAGTTATCGGCACCAGCAATAGACTTCTACATTCACTAGCAGGCACTTCACCGACAACAACAATAGTTTATACTGGCACTCAAGCCGACATGGAATAAAATTTTGTTTATTATTTTATATTATAATTATCTTTTGTAAAAGATGACAAGGCATATTGTAAAAGACTCGTATATATATGAGATCTTATAGGCCATTTTGATAGAGTAGATATGAGATAGAGAAGATATGAGAGAGAGAGAGGATATAGATAATATTTTGTATAAGGTGATATAGTTGACAACGAAGGTTTTGGTTATAGACTGAGCTTAAACCAGTACTAAACCTGGCATAGTTGATGCTAATCTAAAGTAGTACATTGTATTGGATTTTGATAATCCATTTTGTAAGTCAGTGAGAATTCTATTTTGTAGTTGAGCAATGAGCTCTAGGCTACTAGACTTCCTGCATGTGCAGGCCCCTCATTGTAAGTAATATTTATTCATTAGCCAGTGAGTGAATATTGTTGGTCACAAATCCCACCGAGGTTTTTCCCACACCGGGTTTTCTCATTAAATATCTTGTGTTATGGTGTGTTCTCTATGTTGTCTCTATTATTCTTATTTGCTGCAAAATTCTTATTTATCGACACATTGTTTTGGAATACAAAATTCTTAATAAGTTTAAATATTCTGCTAACCAGTTAGACACTGATTCACCCCTCCTCTCAGTGTCTTTGGGACTATCATTGATTATAACAAAAACTGGGTTATCGACACCATATGTAGAGACTTTTTCTTCTCCCCCCTTTAGGACTCATTTTTGCCCTCTTCACTTAATTTTCACACACTCACACCTTACCATTCCATAATAAAAAATTTCCTCCCTATCATGGCTTGTTATTGATCTACCTAAGATTGACTCTTTCCACCCTTTTCACCCATAATAAATAAGGTCCTATCTATAACTAGGGGAACATTCTAAACTTAGTCATGGAAGGGGATCCATGGCATCACATTTTTTGAGGAGCATCGTCTTTTCATTCCTTCCTTTTTTTCATGCATAATCCATAATAAAACATCCCTTGCATTGCCAATCCATAATAAACTTTTTTTTCTTCTCCGCAATAAAGTATCGGTTTCATGGAGTAAGTTAGTTTTAGATGAGACACAAGTAGTAGTGAGCTTTCAAAAAATCAATCTTTTGGGGAGAATTTGACTACAATAGGGTTTTTCAGCATTATTTGTCCTTTATCAAGATGACAACTTTGTGACCAGATCAAACATGTTAACATATGTGGCAAGATACACTTATAACTTGAGGATTTCAATTTTTTTGGTGTTGTGTTTGATTTTCTTTTTATTTGATCTTTTGTGGTATCATGCTTTCTATGCTTCTCAAGGATGTCTATGATTAGAGTGGTCAGGATGGGGCACCATTACCTATTTGTTGTTTGTGGATTGTCTCCTAGTAATACTATGGCTTGTCTAAGGATATACGGACACTATGGGTCTAGTGTGAACAAGGGCATTCCTTGTCTACAACTATCTGATATCCATGCAAATGATACCATGACTATCTAGGTTGAGCCTATATTTAGATGATCACAATACATTTTCCATAATAAGCTCAATGATGATATATCACAAGAAGCTCATTCACCTCCATATCTTCTACCTTCCATCCCCCTTTCCCATATGTCCTCCATTGTTCTTCCTTGAGCCCATGTAGTTTGTAATCACATGACTAAGTATAATGACACATTAAAAATAACTACATTTCATGTAGTGTTCATCTACATCATCATATGTTAGTTTGTATCATACATATCACATAGATAGAAATCATATTGCATCAATCCTTCATATCAATAGATTAGTTTGCATGTAATCATATCATAAAAATTTGCATAGGATCACATCCTGCACACACAACCTATCAATACATCACATCATTCATCATAGATAACATCATAACATAACATCTCATCATAAGACATATAAGCATCATAGGACATTCTATCATATGTTATTAGTAAGCACGTAAGCACATAAGCACAAGAGCATACATCACATCATCATAAATAGGAACATTGCATCATTATACATAGTATAAGCATATAAAACCATAAAGGAATCACATACACATCATCATATAGGTCATCATTACATCATGTATTTATAAGACTACATTAGAATAACTGCATATCATATAAGCATCATAGAGCATAATCATAAATGCATAAGATCATAACAATATAGTCACTGCCAAAATAGATCATCTCTCATATATATATATATATATATCAAAAAATAATGTGTCATGATACAATGATGTAAATAAAATAATATGACTAGAAATGTCCCAAGTGTTTATATCATACAAGAAAACTAATATAATATGGACTCAAGAGTGTTATGATGAGATGCCTCCCTTCGAGTGAGTAGGCCTAAGTGGAATCTAAGCCCCTGACGGTCTAGACCTAAGATCTCCTCGTGGTGACCCCTACTAATCTTGTTGGTGGTTGGTGTCCCATGACCCCACCACTAGATGCTCTTTGACCCTATCTCCTAGATGTGGTCTTGGAAGCCTATCTAAAACTCCCTACCCTCATGTGAGGAGGCACTGCTGCCTCATAGAGATTCCTCCAATGGAGGATCTTGGCTCCTACTCTCATGCAAAATTCATAGCCTATAACTATATCCCCCTTCTAAGTGGCTCCTATAGTCTAGATAGTCTCCTTTGCTTGGGTATAGTGCTTTATGGCCCTATCCCTCTCATCTTGAGTCTCATGTAGCTCCCACCTCAAACTAGCTACCTATGCCTTCAAGGCCTCTATATCATCATCCTATGTTTGGACCTACTCTAAAAGCATATATAGCTCCTCTCCCCCTCCCTCGGCCCATGCATCCTCCCTCTACTCTGCCTATACTTGTGGGGAAACCTATACTAGTTGTCCTCCCCTCTCTCATGGTGGCTTACATGGCCTACTATCTCAGCCTCCATTTCCCTCCCTTCCTCTCTCTCTTACTAGCCTAGGTGGCCTACCATCTCAACCTCCACCTCCCCCATCTCATCCTCCATCTCGCTCTCCTCCTCCTCTCCCCAACACCACCCTCCTAGCTCCTCCTCTTTGTCATCTCCTCTTACCCAATCTTCCATCATCATCATCATCTAGTATAGGTGGTGGCTCCCTTGACCCTATCAGTTGTGGAAATGGGTGTGCTCTGAAGTATGACTCATAATCAAGCATTGTCCTTGCATCTTCTATCTCCCTGTGAAGATCCAAAGTCATTGAGACAAGATCTTGGAACTCGACTAATGCAGTATCATATGACAAAATTGGCCACCAATGTACCTACTCTCACATTGTTTGTGCGAACTCACCTGATCCTAGAGTTATGCCTTGTACCTTGCCAAACCTCCTAGATACCCTAACTATTAAATGTCTATCTAATATGTAGGGCATCTACCCAATCAAGTACCTATTCATGTAACAAAATAGAAGCTCAGTCGCATCTTGCTGCTAGTCCTCACATTCAAGGTAGAGTCTCCATATAATAGTATCTATATCATTGATGACCCTCCTCCAGTACTCAAACTTCCCAACCGAGGTTGAGAAGCAATCATAGAATATTGATATACATAATACTTATTAGGTCTTTTGAATCTAAAGAAAACTGGATTGGTCACTGCAATGTGCTCATATGCCCATACTTATAGCAGTGACACTTTGTATTCAAGGCCGCATCCACCAAGATATACAAACTGTTGTAGCCTATGGTATAAGTGGGCCAACATATATGGACCCCATGCAAATTGGGTAGCTTGATTCATCATCATCTCCATGGCCCATCGCCATCGAGTCACTAAACCATTTGTCGTCCTATCTGAGCATAGATATCCACTAATAACCCCACCTACTATTGGCAACAATGCAACAAACTGAGAGGTGGGGGGGTGAATCATTTTTCTCACAAACTTAGCACAATTAAACTTAAATTTAGATCTGATAATTAGAAATGAATGCACAAATCAAAACCACATCAATAACACATGTAACACCAATATTTTTGACATGGAAAACCTAGTTAAGGGAAAAACCACGGTGGGAACCTACCCACAATGAGATAATACCTAGGAGTAAGTGAAATATTACAATGGGAAATGAACATGCATTTAGGCACACTACCTAGAGCTCACTACTCAAATCACAAAATAATAAGGGCTAAAACCCTGAGGAGGACTCGCTGTCTTACAAAAACATTCAGATTACATTCAGAGATGTTGGCAATTGACCCTCATCCGGTGATTTCAGGTGACTTTCGGTGGTTGATTGCTTGTTCAGGGTTGTCATTGATGAAAAATATTCTTGGTGGTTTGATCTAGTAGTTGTGACTCATCTTATCTAGAAGATGGAGGTAACTGGTAAAGTGGGGTATTTAAGTAATATTTTGATATGGAATGATATTCAATGATTGTGGTGTTTTTGGTGATTATTTTTGTGATCTCGGGTATTGGTAAGACCTTTAGGAAGCATGTGATCATATTATTTTGTATGGTACCATGTTTTGTTTGAGATTGAATTTGACTTGATCTACACATTACACTTATTGAATCCAACTTCAAGGAGATTGCTTTTGTTGTAAGACCGGATATATAAGATCAATTTGGTGATTTCTTTTCAGTATGTTAGAGATATGGTTATTTATTTTGGTGATATTGAGTGTAGTTTCATGCGCACTTTTTTTTTCTAGACCAACCGGTAGTTGACTGAGATATAAACATAGCATTCAGTAGAGCAGAGATAGTCAGAGATTTAGAGCCTAACTCATCTTTGCATTGTCATATGTTGATTAAGAGTTCAATTCATTGCATTTACTAATTGTAAACAAATTGTAAGTCAGTGAGACTTCCCTTAAGGTTGTAGCCTTTTGGGCAACTTTATTTGAGCAGTGAGCTCTAGGCAGTGAGCTTGAATGCAAGTGCATTCCCCATCTATGTAATATTTATGTACTCCTAGCCATAGTATATGAATATTGTAGTTTCCATCCCCACCGTGGTTTTTCCCTTTCCAGGTTTCCACACAAAAATTCCAGCTTTGTGGACTTGTGTATTCCTTATTGCATGTTTATGTTCTTTCTTGCTATAAATTTCTAACCAGTGGATAAAGAATAAGTTTGTGGTTTTAATTTCTGGTAGATCATTGATTCACCCCCCCCTCTAAGTGATCTCCAATTTAACAATTGGTATCAGAGCCTTGTTCCTCTGAGGAAGCTTAACCGCTGGAGGAAGATCGGGAAGATTGATTCAATGGATTCCAGTTTTTAGAGATAACTCAATGTGGCACTTGAGGATCTTGATGCAGCTAGAAGTGAGATCTATACCTTGAAGAATAATCTGAATGCTGGTGATGAATTCATTAGTGAGATGAAGGATCAAGAAATTATCTATAGAGAAAAGAGGAAGGAATTAATGGACAAATTGAAGGAGAAAGAAGATTAGATCATGGAAATCCAAGACAAAGTTGATGAAGCTAACAAGCTTGAGAGAGAGTGTTTCTTTGAAGAATGAAATTCAATCCATTGTGATAAGACTAATCAAGGAGATTGAGGACCAGAAGATGAATGAAGAGAATTTGGCACAATAATTGAAGGATAGAGCCGATGAATGTTTCAGGCTTACCTATGAGAATGATTAGTTGAAGCTTGAATTTACAGAATCAAGGAACAATGATCAATAACTTGAAAGACAAGTTGCTACCTTGAGGGATGAACTTTCTAGTGCTAATGAATACAAAGACAAATTCAAAGCTAGTTCAACAAGGCTTGATGAGATGCTGGAAAGTTAGAGACATGGAAATGATATGTGAGGTCTAGGATTTGAGAAAGGTGAATACTTTGAATTTGGACAAGGCAATGCTAAACCTAATCAAAAGAAGAGAAAGAATCCTTTGGTAAGACAACCTAATACTCATAAATTTAATGGAAGATGCTTTACATGCAACAAATTTGGTCATATGATGAGTCAATGTAGAAGTCAAATGAATAATAGAATAATTAACAATAACAATATGATGAACAACATGAACAATGTTCCTACCTTTACTGGTCTGTGTTTTATATGTAGTAATTTTGGACACAAGTTCAATGTGTGTAGAGAAGTAATAAATAAATTTTAGAGTAAAAGACCCTATTCTTGTGGAATATTTGGACACATCTCTAATCAATGTAGGACAAGAAAAAACTAGATGAACTTCAGACTTATGAAGAGTAATATTGTTTGCTAAGCATGCAACAAAACTGGTCATATTGCAAAATTTTGCAGAAGCAAAAACAATGCTCTAGTTGACAAGAACAAATTAGATGAAAAGGGAAAGGAAAAGGTTGATGAGATCAGAGATCAACATAAGAAGATGTGGGTAAAGAAGGATGAATCTAAGGCAAATAATGGATCTATACCTGAATCCGGTGCAATATCCTCATCTGGTAACTAGGGCTTTTGGCCTTAGGGGGAGGCAAACCAATGCAAATCTTGTAGTACCACTTGATGATATCTGTAGTCGATGGATTATAGATGGTAGAAACTGAGCTTTAGTTGATATACAAAACTGAGATAGTTGATTTTGGCATCCAATTGAATATTTGAGGTGTATTTATTTTAAAGTGAAATTAGGGTTTGCAAAGTAAAAGGGAAAATACAAGAATCATTCTTCACTTTGCAAATAGTGTTTTCAAGGTAAAGAACAAGGCGATCAAATTTTCCAAGCAATCAAAGAGCTAAAAGTAATCTGACAAAGCGATCTAGGGCATCCGTCAATTAGCAAAGGTATTTCTCCAAGGGCATTTTTCTGAGTCTAATTTTCTGAGATTTTAAAATGGCATTTGCATCTTCCATTACTACTCCACTAGTGGTTGAGGTTAAGGACAAGACCCGTCCTATATTTAAGAAACACCCCTAAAATTCCATGGAAGATGACTTGGGTGGAGCATTTTCTTTCATTCTATATGGTGTATTGCACATCGATGATGTTCGAGCCTACGTTCACTATGAAATTGAAGAAACTGGCTCTGAGGATATCTTGGATTTATACACTAACAAAATCATGGATGAGACCATCAATCCCAAGCTGAAATTTGCAAAGCTGCAAAGAAAGGGTTTCACCCAATTTGTGAACTTTCTAACTTTTTATGAGAAGGAATGGGTAAGATATGTGATGAGTAGGATCCACACTAAATTCATGTGGCTAGATAAATTGTACAAGATCACTATTGATGTGATTAGGGAAGTCACCTATTTGAATCAAACCGATGAGAAGCCAGGGTTGTGGAAGGTCACAAACCCTACCATGAACAAACTAACCGTTGTAGAGTTTGATGGGCGATCAATGAAGATCAACACAATAAAAGAGGATGATGTTAAATTTTCCGCAATGGTTATGGTTACAAGGTGTATTAGTCTAATAGACTGAATTCGGTATCTAGTGTTGTTATCCATGTAGCTTATAAAATGGTCAAGGAAGATGGTCATTATGACCTATGCAGTGTTTTATTGGAGGAATTGTTGATAAATTTGAAGAAAATTAAACAGGATAAGAATCATGTCTTTAAATTTAGATATTTGATTATCTGTCTGACCCTCTATTTCATGAATCGAATCCCTAGAACCGACATAGTACAATGGGCTAATGAAAGACTGGTTGCACATCAAATAAATCATGGAATTGACAAAATTGGGAACCAAGACAATCAAAATGTTACATTATGGGCTTTCTTTAAAAAAATTCAGGATAAAATGAAACAAAGAGTGAGAATCCCCAAGGAAATTGTTAAGAAATATGAGGGGGCAATCTTCTTTATGGTAAAAAAGGATGAATGTCTGATGGAAGCAATTAAACCCCAGACAGTATGATAATGCCAATGGGTTAAGAGGGTGATGAGGCTACCTTGGATGCTTATGCACAATACTTGTTGAATGCTCCAAAACACACCAAGGAGGAGAGGTTCAGAACATGCAAATAGAAATCAATGGAGTTGCACTCCAAGTTCTCCGAACTGGTGAAGAAGAGGAAAGTAGCAAAGATTGTAGAAAATATTCTTGTTGAGGAAGTTCATCCCTGAGAAAGAGTTAGAGTTGTTAGGGAAGCAAGGGATGTAGTTGAAAAAGAAAAGAAACAAAAGACTACACCTGCTCTCATTAAAATAAAGGTGACAAGGCCTTCTCCTGCTCCAGTGAAGACACCTCTTGCTAAAGTTGAATTCTCTAGTGTATCTGCAAAAGGAAAAGGTATTCTAAGAAAGAAAAAGAAGACTCAAAGAGAGTATGTAGCAGTCTCTCTGATGCAATCAAAGACTGAATCTGATTCAGACACTCACAAGGCACCGAAGAAAGGTGAATTTGCTAGAGTGATCCGAAAATCCCAATCCAGTGGTGAGAAGGAAGAGCTAAAGGAGAAGAAGGCAAGATCTGATCATGTACCGATAGGCAAGCCCAAGAAAGGAAAGAAGACAAAATCAGATCTAGGTGAGGCTATAGAGTCCGGTAAGATGAAATCTTCTAAAATAGAGTATCATATTCTTCCTCCATTAAATACTCAGGAATTAATTGATGAAATTATTAAAGATGGAATTTTGAAGAACATCCCTATACATTATGTAAATATGGATGATAAGGATCAAAGGTAGATTGAGGATGTTTTAATTCTGTACATGGATGTATTTAGTAAAGCATTGATTTTATTAGAAAAATATCTTCCCAAATATTTGTACAGCCTAATTGATGCTAGGATAAAATCTGCTAGTCGAATGGATAGAGAAATAAAGGAGAGTGAGTTGGTTAATCAGTGCACTAGTATCACTATAGAAGAAATTGACAGATTAATTTTGTTGGTGAATAAAAAGGAATTCAAAAGCAAGCACAAGGTCAATATTCAGATGGTTGGTCAAGTTGAAGAAATAAGGAGAGAAACTAGTGAAATCTGGAAAAAATTTCTTACTAAGAACCAACTTGTAGAAACTATATCTCAATATGATGCCACTCAGTCAAAAAATCCTCTGATAGATTATTTAAATAAAGAAGAGGATACTTAGGATGCTGGAGAACAACAAATTTTGGATTCTATTGAGGTTGAGCCTACAAAATAAAATGATAAAGCAATAGAGGTGGAGGATGGTGCACCAAGTGGTGACATCAGTGTACAAGAGGCACCTAAAGAAGTCAAATCCAAACCTATTGAGGTTGAGAAAGAAGAAGAGGTGAAACAAGATGAACTAGATAGAGATAAGGGTAAGGGAATGGAGACTTTGGTACTTGTGGTAATTGACACTGCAAAAACCCAAAGCCTAAGGATTTTTCCACTATTCAATATCAGTTTTGATAAACGATTCAATCAAATGTCTCTAGCAGAGAGAATGATAGTTGTTGTTGCTCTTCAGGCACAAGCCAGTCAGGAGTTAGGAAAGTCAGAATCTAAAGAGAACAGACTTATTGAAAAACTAGTTAAAGTTTTGGAACAGGTGGTACTAGAACTATAACTTGATGCAAGTACCAGTTCATCCGATAAGCTTCAAAACTTAATTGATCATATATCCACCCACTTTGATTCTTTAGCAAAAGCATTAGCCTGACAAGATATGGATAAATTTAAAGATGCTAAAGCTCAAACATTTTTGCAAATGATTAGTAATGATAAGGCCCAACTAGATAAAGAGTTAAAACTAATTGATGAGGCCCTAGTAGAAGGAAGTAAATTTTACAAGTCTTGTCTAATTTTGACCAATTTAACTACTGAGATAGACAAGCAGAAAGAGAATTGTAGAGGGCAGTTGGATCAGATTTCTCAGGCCTATGATCCTAAAGCTAACTTAATCGGCAGTATTGAAGGACAAATTTTGAATATCACTGAGCAAATTAGGAATTTTGAGAAGGAGGAGAGGATGATCAGTAGAGCAGGTGAACTTAGGAACTTAATTGTTCCTCAGTTGGACACCTTAGTGTATCATAAGATGGACTACATTCAGAACATGTCTTAGGAGACTCCTATTGAGATTGTAGCTATAGAATTCCATGTTTATGTTTTGAATGGTTTTGTTTCAATTTTGGAGAAGTTGTGAGCAGGTTGGAACACATATCTTGGGTTCCTTAAGATGGAATATGTAGATATACTAAAACATGTATAGATTTAATCCTCCAATCAATGTTTATATATGTACAAACAATTTTGATGCACACCCTATCTTTGGTATTGTTGTCAAAGGGGGAGATATGAGGTGAAAAATGTACAGACTGATTGTATGTATGGAGTGTATAGTCTGGTATAATGCAGGTTTTTTGATTATTGATCTAAGGGGGAGCCTTGGAATTATTTTATTCCTTAGAATTCTTTTATTCTTTCATCTAGTGTACATGTTTCAACACTTAGCAATTTTTCATAGGTGTCGCCATCAATTCCAAAGGGGGACATTGTTGGCAATTGACACTCATCCGGTGATTTCATGTGACTTCCAGTGGTTGATTTTTTGTTTAGGGTTGTCATTGATGGAAAATATTCTTGGTGGTTCGATTCGACAGTCATGACTCAACTTATCTAGAAGATGGAGGTAATTGGTAGGCAGTTAACTGATAAAACATCGCATTTTAGTAATGTTTTGATCTGGAATGATCTCTAGTGATTGTGGTGTTTTTGGTGATTATTTTTGTGATCTTGGTGATTGGTAAGACCTTTAGGAATCATGTGATCATATTATTTTGTTTGGTGCTATGTTTTGTTTGAGATTAAAGCTAACTTGATCTACATGTTACACTTATTGAAGTTGACTTGAAGGAGATTGCTTTTGTGGTAAGACTAGATATATAAGATCAATTTTGCGATTGATTTTTGGTATGTTAGAGATGTGGTGATCCATTTTGGTGTGATTGAGCATAATTTCACATGTGTATTTTTCTTTTAGACTAACCAGTAGTTGATTGAGACAGAAATAGAGTATTCAGCAAAGCAGAGATAGTCAAAGATTTAGAGCCTAACCAGAACTCATTTTTGCATAGTCATATGTTGATTAAGAGTTCATTTCATTGTATTTACTCATTGTAAACAAATTATAAGTCAGTGAGACTTCCCTGAAGGTTGTAGCCTTCTGGGCAACTTTATTTGAGAAGTGATCTCTAGGTAGTGAGCTTGAATGAAAGTGCATTCCCCATTTATGTAATATTTATGTACTCCTGGCCATAGTATATGAATATTGTGGGTTCCAGCCCCACCGTGTTTTTTCCCTTTCTAGGTTTCCATGCAAAAATTATGGTGTTGTGGACTTGTGTATTCCTTATTACATGTTTATGTTCTTTTCTGCTATGCATTACTAACCAGTGGATGAAGAATAAGTTTGTGGTTTTAACTTCCGATCGATCACTAATTCACCCCCCTCTCAGTGATCTCCGATTCTAATAGGAGGATCATGAACTGATGAAATAACATCTTCACATTCCTGGTTACAGTTCCGGTGAAGCACAATCTGATCTACTCTTCCAAATGTTGGTTCTCCAAAATAAGAGGTTTACACTGCAACAAGGCAGAGACAAAAATGATTCTTATAACTATCTGTGGAGAAGCCAACTTCATCTGATAAAGTCCTCAAGAGCTTGGACCAACTGACAAGGGTTTTCAAACCCTTATGCACTTTGGGCTCTACAAAACCTGGGAGGGTGATCCCTTAATGCATTTGCAACCTCTGCACCATTCTGGCAAATGATATTAAAACAAAGCAAATAATCTCATTTACAAGGGCTCAACAAAGAGGGAGAATGCTACAAAATGGCTAGTTATCAGTGATCCTCAATTGTCGTTGGAGCATGAGATGTCTTCAGTAAACAGTAATTTGTGTAAAAATGAAAAGATATTTTGATATTCAGCAAATTAACAACAAGATGTCGTTGAGTTTTGAGCAAAAAACTAGCATAAAAGATAGTCACAAATTGTGATCAGTGCTTTATCCATTGGGCACCTGAATTTACAAGACACAAAATAAAAAATATAAGATAATTTTATCTAATAGCACGAGATCTAAGAAAATATTGGCTTACAATATTTCTCATATGCATATCCCAACCCGAACTGCTTATCTGAACCCATGTATAAGCCCTACCAGTCTACAATTCCACTCAATCATTTAATTGACCCCTTAGACCAAAGCATGAACAAAAATACATACACCACAATAGTGAAATGAATGAGAAAACCCTTGATTCTACTCACTCAAAATATGATAGAATTACACACTAGATAAGTGGGTTTGAAACATGTTTTTATTTACTTAATCTGCTACTCTCTATTACAAAACACTTTACATATAACTCCTTCAAGAACCTACAATAAAATAGACACAAGACTCCTATCTATTGCTCTGTAAATGATTTTTACAGCTTGCTCATTTCACCTAGACTCACTATACATGACCAAGGATTTGGAACCAAATTTTGGACCAAATTTCTTAACCCCTATCTCATGGCCTTGAATTCCCTTTTATAGAAACAAGGGAAAAAAAAGATTTAAGCTATAGGAGACACTTGTCACAAGCCCATAAGACCGCTTGTGATTCTATTACAAAATATTCTTTAATATTTCCCAAAAATTGTCCACACTAGCATTGATGATGAGGTAGAACCAAAATTCCTAACTGCATTTTGGTACAAACAAAACTTCTTGATTCATGCCACTATCACCCTTGATGCCTCCAGATGGACTTTGAAATGCATCGTTCTATCCTACAAAGAATTTCCCTTCTTAGAAGGGAAATTAGATCCCAACAAGAAGTAAAGTCTCTCTAAACTAGAGGAGGAGCTTCAACCTTCATGCCCAAGATAAGAGAAAATGAAAAGAGCAGCTCATAGAGGAAAATAGTAAGAAGGGAGGGCATCGCAACTTCCATGTCGTTACAAATATGACTGGCTGCTACCTCCACCCCAACCTTGTTCTACTCCTATCCCTTTGTGAGATCCTACCTAAAATCCCCTACCAACCAATGGCAGAAGAGAAGCAGAGGATGTATCATGTAGGGATTTTTAAGATGAAAAATGAATTTCAAGCCTCCACTAACTATCCTCCCCATTTTCAAGGCTCCACTGACTATAAGCATACTCACTCAAAAATGATTTCCATCTGGTATCATAGAGCTTACTACAACTCCTTACACGATACTACTAAAAAATTGTCCTTGTCATTTTGAAACTTTTTTAGAAGATAATGAGGTTTATGTTCTTTCTACCAACTGAAAACACCACCTAGCTATATTTATAATAAAAAATACTTCGCTTGGTAGTGCTCATGCATGTTAAAAACCATTATTTCAATGATTTGTACTCATCCTGCCAGCTATAGACCTAGGAAATCATGCCTATCAAACCCAGGACACCATCATCTTCAAGCTATCAATCCACTTCTTTTTTACAAGGCTAACCTTATGTGAAAGATTTTGTTATGATTTTTTTGTTCCTTGACTTCAAAATTTCAGCTTCAGAATCCCTTTTAGGACACTGAATCACTATCTTTTGAATTATTCTTAGACATAGTTCCTTGATTTACTTTACTGATAATCCTTGACAATATAGATCCTCTGATCCTATTGATAGACCCTTGATCACTCTATTGCCAATTCAAAAATCATCCTTATCCCTTTATGCCTCTAAAATCTTAACTTCTTGTTGTCATGACAATAAGATTTGCTGAGACAATTCCCTAGGAATTGCCAACTCTGCTTTCCAATTCACCTTGACCCATCAAACAACCTTTTAAACAGGTCTTCTAAAACTCAGTTAGCATCCATGTGTCTCAACTTATCTTCCTTTATCCCATGTCGACAAGCTTAGTTATGTCTACCTTTATTTTCCCGCACGAGTGATAAGAAAGCAACTTTAATCACTTTTTCTTTGAAATACATTTTGAATTTACACCATATATCTTATCTAGCCTCATGCATCATATGATCACCATTAGTCAATCTAATATTGACCTTCCAATGTTGCAAGTGGTTCTGTCAAAAGCCTAACTAAGCATCGCAAAATCACCTTCCAAGTCAACTCTGTTAGCGGCCCCACTGTCGGTCTTTCTTAGTCTGACTGGGACATGTGGTATCATATCTTGATGTTGCAATCCTTAACTTCCCTGCATCTTCCTTCATGTGCCTGAGATGACCATCAGATATGTTCTCTTTTTATGTATAGGCCATAAAGACCACTTAACGTTGGTCACTAACCTTCAAGCATCTTTCTTCTTGGGTTAAAACATCATCGTCCACTTGATGGATGTGCAGATTTATGGACCTTTTAGTAGGCCGATAATTAATCATAGAGATATCGGATGAAATATTAAGGCTGAACTTAGGAAATTTTATCAACGCCCACTAAAATATCAAAGTGGCCCAACCATAGGAAAAAGAACGCAAACTTAGGAAAAAATTAAGAGGTCGACACAAGGGCTAACACCTAGGAAAGGAAACATGGTCCCTTCGACGATGAAAATGACCCTCACTCTTAAGTGACAAAGGTAATGAAGAAACATAATGAGCTTTGGGTTTTTAATAAAAGACCTTCCTGGATATACATAAACCTCAAATCCTAAACCTTGAGGGAAATAATCAGAGAGCATCAGTAATTCAAAATGGCTAAAACTTTGATAGGGAGACTAAAATTTTTGCATAGTCATTTTCAAGACTATCGGTGGCTCTAGTTGGGGATGATCATCACTCAGGGATGCTACGATGATCTAAAATCTGAGGTGGAGTAAACAAGAAGGAAAGTTGCCTAGACAGGGAAAATTAGATAGAAAAAGGAATGAAAATCTAATATGCACAAAGGCTAATCTACTGCTCATGGAGAAGAAATACTTCAAAAGAAGTAAACTTTTGAGAACTGTCCAAGCAGTTCAAGGATTTCATCTATCATTCCTTAGTGAAAGTAGAAAATAAATTTTTCTCCCCACCTGTTTTGAATTAGATGTGGGTCTAACCAGATGGCATCAAATGTACCATGCTTCCATTTGTCTTCCAATCTAGCCTTCCACATCAAGACCAAAACCTTTTCTTGAAAACTCCTTACAGTTGCTTCTTATACAAGTTTGTGACCTACATTTGAGATTTAGTATTTTTCTACTAGCTTCTCTTCTAGTTCCATCCATTTCATCAATGCTTCAACCCTTAACTATATCTCAGTTTCCATACTATCAAAATAAGTTTGGACAAACTTGTACATCTCCATTGGGTGGCAGAGTCAACCTCCTTTTCTCTACACCCTACACTGTAGTTTGGAAAGTTAGACTATAACTGATGTCCCAAGGCCACCAAAAATGTAACACTAGTATTTACCCTTATTAAAATTTTGATTCTAATCTATATATGTGATCAATAACTTGGAAATATTGTTGTATACATACTTACCACATACATAAACATTTGTAAATTGTAAGATAACCCTATGCCTAACATCATTCATGCCTCCTTTAATCAAATACTCACTCAACTGGCATGAAACTAAAAATTCTACCTTGGTTTCTTGCACCTTACTACCAACAATGACAAATAGAATTCCTTTATTAGTTTGAAGAATTTTTCCATCATCCTACAAACTGTGCTCACAATAGTCTGAAATGTTTTCATCATTGTCATCACAACTATTGATAGGGAAAAATTCACCTTCATTAATCAACTTCAAGTCAGAAATCACATCTTGGTTAGCATTTAAGATGTATGGATTCTCAATTGTCTCTTCATACAAAGAATTAGAAACCAGATGAAAAACCTCCTTAAAAATACTATGGCAAAGCACTAGTTGATCCATATCTACATCTTCATCAAATAGTGCATTTAAAGTTTTATTAAAACCACTGCCCATCTCAAGTTCACAATCATTCTCATTAGGTAAAAAGGAATCATAATATAAGTTAGAACAACTCTCAACATTATAGTCCTTACAACATAAATACTCAATGTTATGATTCTCATAGGCTTTATCAAGATCATCATGACTATTCTGACCCCTGTGAGATTTATCTTCTCCAATCACACTCGCTAAAATAATCTGATCCATTGCATGAAGAGATATTTGTTGGCATTCTACACTGTTAGGAGAATAGTTGATATTGTCATTGATGGAAACCAACTAGAAAACTTATGTCAACCCACCGACAGTTACCGGCACCAGCAATAGACTTCTACATACATCGGCAGGCACTTCACCGACAACATCAATAATGCATTCTGGCACTCAAGCCGACATGGAATAAACTTGGTTTATTGTTTTATATTGTAAAAATCTTTTGTACAAGCCGACATGGCATATTGTAATAGACTCATATATATGTATGAGATCTTATAGGTCATTTGTTGAGAGAGAGGATATATGAAAGTGAGAGAATAGATGATATTTTGTATAAGGTGATATAGTTGATAGTGAAGGTTTTGGTAATAGACTGAGCTTAAATTGATACTGAACCTGGCATAGTTGATGCTGGTCTAAAGAAGTACATTCTATTGGATTTTGATAATCCATTTTGTAAGTCAGTGAGACTTCTATTTTGTGATTGAGCAGTGAGCTCTAGGCTGGTAGCCTTCCTGCATGTGTAGGCCCCTCATTCTAAGTAATATTTATTCATTGGTTAGTGAGTGAATATTGTGGGTCACAAATCCCACCGAGGTTTTTCCCACACCGGGTTTCCTCGTTAAATATCTTGTGTTATGGTGTGTTCTCTATCCTATCTCTATTGTTCTTATTTATTGCATTAATTCTTATTTACCGGTACACTATTTTGAGATACAAAGTTCTTAATAAGTTTAAATATTCTGCTAACTAATTAGACACTGATTTACCCCCCCCCTCTTAGTGTCTTTCAGACTATCATCGATTCTAACAATTGGTATTAGAGCCCGGTCTTCTATTTTCAAAATCCTTACAACTTGAGGAAGATTTTGACACCAGTACAGATGGAGAACTTAAGAAAATAATTGGAAGGAGCTCTTGTAGATTATGTGTGGGCATTGCACACTCCAATGAGAATTGTAGGTGATTGAAGGTATTTTCATTGATGACAACCTTACAATCCTATGACACTAGCATCCACAGACTCTACACCGGCATACAGTTCACCGGTAATGAAAAGATGATTACTGACCCCCTATCCGACAGGATTTTGTTTATTACATAGTGCATTTTATTGTAATATTCTTTTTGTAAGCCGACATGGCATATTGTACTAAGGCTCATATATAAGTATGAGATCTTGTAGAATATTTGAAGTAAGGTATATGCATAGATGGATATTATGTGCAAATATTAAGGCAGATTGTGGAATAAGGTTTAAGATTATTGTAAGAGCTTAAACTGGTAGTGAACCTGGCATAGCAGATGCTGAATCAAAGCAGTACATGATATTGGATTTACATAATTCATTTTTGTAAGTCAGTGTGACTTCCTTTTGTATTTAAGTAGTGAGCTTTAGGCTGTTGGCCTTCCTGCATGTGCAAGCCCCTATTGTATCAGTAACATTTACTTATTGGTCAGTAAGCGAATATTGTGGGTCACAAATCCCATTGAGGTTTTTCCCACACCGGGTTTCCTCGTTAAAAATATTGTGTTATGGTGTGCTTTCTATGTTGTGTTTATTGTTCTTATTTACTGCATTAATTGTGGTTTACCGATACAATGTTTTGGAATGTAATTAATTTAATAAGTTCATAAATTTAATCTACCTGTTAGATACTGATTACCCCCCCCCCTCTTAGTATCTTTGGGAACCCTAACATTATGATGTAGAGAAATTGAAGAATATAAAACTTGAAGATGATTTGAAGATTGCACAGGAATTCATTAAAAGACTTCAGGAGAACCTTACTATAGCACAAAATAAAAGAAAAGAACTTCATGATAAGATGCAGAAAGATGATGAGGAAAAAGAAACTCTTAATGAACTTGCAAACACATTGAGACAGGAAAACAATAATATGAAGAATGAAATGCAAGATATGACTATGGGGTTATGTAAAGACATTGAAGATATGAAGAAGAATGAAGAAGAATTGAATCGAAGACTCAATGATGCTGGAAATGAAAATCTAAGACTTAGTCATGAAAATGATATGTTAAAGACAGATCTGATTCACATGCAACATGATAAAACTGAGCTTATGAGATAAAAGGAAATTTTGGAAAATGAGTTGGCTACTGCAAATCAACACAAAGAGAAATTCAAGAAAAGTTCAGAGGAGCTTGATGACATGCTAAAAAGTCAAAAACCTAATGGAGATACAAATGGACTTGGATTTGAAATTGGACAAAGTTTTGGTACTGCAAACAATCTAGATCAGAACAAACCAGTAAGACAACCTAATGCTTATAAGTTTAATGGAAAATGTTTCAATTGCAACAAATATGGTCATAGAGAAAATCAGTGTAGATTTAGAAACAATTAGAATATTAATGCACCCACCGGTCAATGTTCCAAATGCAACAAAGTTGGTCTTAATTCAGAAAATTGCAGAATGAATGTGAAATGCTATGTTTGTGGAAGATATGGACACTTATCAAATCAATGCAGAACACAAACCGACATAGGATATGGAAAGGATATTCAGAGGAATAATTTGACTTGTTATGCTTGTAACAAAATTGGACATATTGCCAAATTTTGTAGAAGAAAGACTTCACTGACGAACAATAAAGGATCCAGTTTGAAAGGTAAAGAAAAGGTAGATGAGGTAAAGAAAGAATTTTCAAAACAATGGATTATGAAGAGAGATCAGAATATTGATGAAACTATCTCTATACTAGTAGAACAAAGTAATCCTCCACTGATAGGAGATTCTTCATCCAACTGAGAAGTAACCCTTTGGGGGTACTACAATAAGTTGAAAATCATGTAGATTACCCTCGGTTGATGGTGAGAAGATAGATTTCTTCTTTACCAGCAGATGTGTTAAGTTTTCACTTAACTGGCAAGCATTTAATATAGTTGGTAAGAGAAATGTCATTATAAATCAGCGAATTTCCCTCTTTTTGAACTCACCGAGCATTCAAATTAGCAGAGAGAGTGAAAACAGAGTAAAGACATTCAAGGCGAATGTGTGAAGTGATTTCTTCAAGCATTCAAAATATTTTCAGGCAGCTAAAGGTATTTTTCAATGGCTTCTTCTTCTACTTCCGAGTTTATTCGAAACCCTACTATTGTGGAAAATGTGAAACGCCCTAGGCTCGTATTTAAAATAATTCCCGAAGTTGCCAAGCTAGATGACTCTGTAGGGGCATTTTCAAAAATTCTTAAAGGTGTAGCTTTTGCTGAAGACCCTAGGATTTATATACATTGCAATATAGAAGAACTAGGTTCTGAAGAATTGATGAAAATGTATACTAAGGTGATTTGTGATGAAAATGGTGTTGTCAAACCCGAACACAAAATTATAGAAACTCTAGGTTTTGTGGAGATACTGAACATTCCCCAATTTTTGGAAGAAGTAGTAAGAATTGTTTTGAGTAGAGTACATGGAGAATTTCTATGGTTGGATTTTGTCTGCAAAATAACCTGGCAAGCAATTAGGGCAGTAATTGGTTTACCCTCAACCGACAGTAGACCTGACAAAATAAAGAAGATTCCTAACAACAAAGTGATGACCCTAACTAGAGAAACATCTGACAATAGGTCACTGAGAGTGAATGATATCAAAGAGGAGTTTCAAAAGCTATGCCTTAGGTCAAAGATCCAAGAGGATGAAAATGTCAAGGTTGCTAGGTATCTCAATGGCTTGAGATAGAACATTCAGGAAGAGTTAAGTTTGTTGTGTCCTACAACAGTCAAGAAGTGTTATCAACTTGCACTCAAGGTAGAGGAAAGGAATATAGTGGGACTCCTTCTAGTGTTCTCCCACTCATAGCCTTCAAGGCTATCAAAAAGGGTTCATTCTCTATCATAGGGTCTGGTAGAGGGATTTCATCCTCTATAGCTAATAGCTTACCCTTGTCTTCTATTCCATCTATCTTATTGTTGGCTTCATCTACCTTCACTTCTACTTCTCCCAATTTCTACTCTAGGAGGTCTAGCTTCACTCTGAGTAACCTATTTTCTTCTTCCTGGTCTTCCATTTTCTTTGCTAACTCTGCATTTGTCACCATGGTTGCCAAATTGCTAATTCTTCCCAAGTGTAACTATGCTCTGATACCACTATGATAGGGAGGTAGGGCAAGGGGGTTGCCCAATTAGGCTTGTATTTTCACTAAGTGATAGGTCCTTTGCTAGTTTCTAGGTGTAGTCACCAAAATTAGAGTGCAAAAAGCTTATAGGAAACCTAGCAACTCTCCTTGATCCACCTCCCTAAGTCAAACACTCCCTGGTTGCTCAAGGGCTTCGACTCCATTATTTAGGCTTTGTAGTCTAACACCTTACCCTATCAATTGGAACTCATTTCCTCTATCCCTGGCTTGTTCTCTAACTACACAAGGTCTCCTCTTGATGAATTATAAGTTTGTGTCAAGTTCTACCCCCATCAGTGTCTTTGGTCTTCTATGGTTTGGAGCATAGTAATCCTTCACAAGTGCTACAAACCAACTTATGGAGTCTAACTCACCAAATGTGTTAAATTCATGCTAGATTAACTTGTTTCAACTTGATTTTTTGGGTTTTATGCTTTACAACCTTCCTTTGTGTACTCGATTGGACAAAAAACCATATTTTAGGCCTAAAATAGGCTACAAGGAATTAGCCCTCCTTTTGGGGTTTTGTGCTCATCCTGCTCCAACGATGGACTTCCAGACAAAAAGAACCTTATATTATAATACCCTTTTGGAATATCTTAAGGATTTTCTAAGTCTTAGGGTCCATTAGGCCTCCTCCATGATTGTCCCAAAAATGGGTGCAAAAGAAGGGTTTGCTAGGGTTTTAATGGCAAGAATCAACTTGCAAGCTAGAAACCTTCAATGTGAATCATTCAACCTTATTTCTACCATGCCACATACTAATTAGGACAAGATAAATTAGTTTTACACCTTCAAAGGTTAGAGAACAAGGTTTTACAAAAAAATGCTCATAAGGAGTGTGCAACATTTATAAATTTTTCCTTTCTTGCTTCCCACAAACACATCATTGCTTGAGTACCAATTACATTCAAAACATGTACACATGTATAACATTAGTGACAAAGGAGAACCACATTATCCTTGCACAAAAAGGCATTAGGAAATTTACAAACAAATAATTCATTCACTGTCAAAACTTGTTATCACTGCACTTTGCCTCCTTCACTGCATTTTCACTTCAACCTGCATTTGCCACTCTCAAAAACTCCTTTTCAAAGGTCTGTCTAATGCTTTTAATCAATTTTCTGACTTTGAATGTTTGTTGACCTTCATACCTACTATTTGGAAAAGGAAGATTGCAAAAACAATTCAACTAAATGCAAAAACCAGTCATAATTGACTGTTGCTACCAGCTGGGTGTTACAACTTTGCCTAAGGGATCATTAACTAATCTTGGCAAACTCAAAACCCATGGACAGGGTCAAAGACCACTCCTTGTTCTTGTTTGCAAGCAAATAAAATAAGATACAAGGTTTTACAAACACCAATATATGGTGGAGAGTAAGCAAATGAGTGGAAACCAACACCAAAATAGTGACTCACTGTTTTTTTTTAACACAATTTTCACAAAATGAAATATGAAACCCTCTTTATCATGGCTTAGAAAGCCTCTTTTCTTTCACATTTAACTTGAACAACAAGACAAATTTGTCCACCTGATGAATGCATTTTCTATAGAAGAGAAAAGCATCAAACTTCTTCAAAGACCCTAGCCAGATGGCACACTTGCCTAGGGCTCCATGGCCAGTAAACTTCTTGCACCTGCATTTTTGAAATAAAAACTTGTATTTACATATCTTACAAGTTGACCAACTGGTTCTTTGGAAGCAATGAACATTTAGGACTTCAAGAAGCCAAGTTGGTCAAGCATCCTTGCCAAATTCCTAGACAAGGCAGTGAAACTATCAAAACCAAATAATTTTGTTTAAAACCCAAAACTTAATGAAATTTGATGCCACCAAAGGGAAAAGCTTCAGGAAGAATAAGAGAACTTGAAAATGTAAGAACAATATGGCCAAGTATAGCATGTGTATGGACTGCTGCTCACATGGAGTTAAAACTTGAGAAAAACAAGATAAAAAACTAGTGCAAACTTTCAAAATGCTTCATATCTCCATGAAATCAACCCTTACAATGGTTAAAGTAGGATAATAAATACCTCTACAAGTCAGTTATCCTCCTGTATGGATAGGTACATGTCCAAGAGCACTCAAATTTGACATTTTCATGTCTTAAATGACAACTTTTAATGCCTAGATGATGCAAGGTTGATCTCAAAGACTACCAATCACCTAAGAACACTACTCACACCTAAAAACCAAACACAAAGCATGTCTAAAAACTTTTCAAAACAAAAACACATTGAAAACTCACTTTTCCCAACATTTTGCCAAGCAACTCCAAACTGGCAAATTTGAGCAAAAAGATGAAAACAGGAAACATGACCACACAATGAGTTCAAAACTCATCCAAACAACTTAGAACAACTCAAAAACATATTAGACAAACTTTCCAGCTCAAAAATAATAAAAATCAAACCTACTATCAAACCTGTGATGAAATGAAGCTAGGTGCTCCTGCACCATACTCCCCTAGTGACAAAAAAGTCATGTGACTCCTTTGGGAAAAAAAGAGAGAGGAATACCATCCTTGTGGAAGTCACTTTCAGGTATCCAAGTGGCTTCAAAGGCCGGTTGATCCTTCCACTTGATCAAATGTTCAAAGTAGTCATGTTGTCTAGTTTTCTTGATGATTTTGGAATCAAGTACCTATTCAGGAATGGGAAAAGAAGAAGAGGGGAGAGATAGATCAGAAAGGGAATGTGAAATGTCTGAAGCTCTTTGAGTCTCTTCTAGAGGCTTCCCCTTGAAAGGTACCAAATTTGCAACATTAAAGATAGGAGACAAGGAAACATCAGTAGGTAAATCAATCTTATAAGCATTAGGACCGTACTTAGCCAAAATCCTGCAAGGCCCTATTCTCCTCATCTATAACTTGGTAGGAACTCCCTTTTGCAATCTGGACTTGTTGAGATGAATGATGACAAAACCTCCAACTGATAATTGGACATCCTTCTGTGAAGCATCCACCCTTGCCTTGACTCTTGTTGTGGTGTCCTGCAAAGACTGCTTAACCTGTTCATGGATTTCTTTCAGAGACTTTATCATATCTTCTACTGTCCCACTAATATGTTGCAAGTTAGTCACATCATGTAACTCAAAAACACCTTTTGGATGCATACCATAAACAATCTGAAATGGACTCTTACCAGTGGATCTGTTTACACTATCATTATAGGCAAATTCTGCCTGTGGAATGAGCTGATCCTAGCTTTGTCCATACTCCCTGGTGAGACATCTGAGTAGATTACCCAATGTTCTATTAACCACTTTTGTTTGGCCATCTGTCTGTGGATGATAAGATGAGCCAAAAGACAAGTTAGTACCCAATTTCTTCTTCAAAGTCTTCCAAAAATGACCCAAAAACTTAACATCTCTATCTGACATAATGCTAGATGGGAAACCATGTATCCTGACAACTTCTTTAAAGAAAAGGAAAGCAATATGACTTGCATCATTAGTAGTTTTGCAAGGTATAAAGTGAGCCATTTTGCTAAATATGTCAACAACCACAAAAATACTGTCATACCCTGCTTTTGTCTTTGGTAAACCTACAACAAAATCCATACACTGCTCAACATACCTTCTTAAAACTATCAAAACCAAATAATTTTTCTTAAAACTCAAAACTTAATGAAACTTGATGCCACCAAAGGGAAAAGATTTAGGAAGCATAAGAGAACTTGAAAATGTAAGAACAACATGGCCAAGTACATCAAGTGTACGGACTGCTGCTCACATGGAGTTAAAACTTGAGAAAAACAAGATAAAAACTAGTGCAAACTTTCAAAATGCTTCATATCTCCATGAAATAAACCCTTACAATGGTTAAAGTAGGAGAATAAATACCTCTACAAGTCAGTTATCCTCCTTTATGGACAGGTACATGTCCAAGATCATTCAAATTTGACATTTTCATGTCTAAAATGACAACTTTTAATGCCTAGATGATGCAAGGTTGATCTCAAAGACTACCAATCACCTAAGAACACTAATCACACCTAAAAACCAAACACAAATCATGTCTAAAAACTTTTCAAAAAAAAAACACATTGAAAACTCACTTTTCCCAACATTTTGCTAGGCAACTGCAAACTGGCAACTTTGAGCAAAAAGATGAAAACAGGAAACATGACCACACAATGAGTTCAAAACTCATCCAAACAACTTAGAACAACTCAAAAACATCTTAGACAAACTTTCCAACTCAAAACTAATAAAAATAAAACCTTCTATCAAACCTGTGATGAAATGAAGCTAGGTGCTCCTGCACCACTGAGGCAACCTTGAATGACAGTAAAAGGTTTATGCAGAGTCTGAATTTGGTTTTGGCAGATATATTTCAGATTGTAACAAGTCGGTTATAGACCTTGAGGTGATTTTTTGCACTCATTTGACTATTTTTGACAACCTTTGTCATTGATGTCAAAGGGGGAGTAGTGGAGAGAAAAATACTTCTTCAGAGGAGATCATTTGCTCAAGGGGAGCACATCTTTTTGGAAACTTTTTGGACTTCAGTTTTTGGAACAGTTTTTTAATAACCTTCTAATTCTCCCTTATATAGGCTACTAGATTGAACTGAACAATAAGACTACAGATGGACCTTTTGTATGGAATCCTCATTGAAACAACTAATTATTCTATTATATGGTATTGCAACTGAAATTAGCTCCATCCCTATACTAGTTGTATTATATAAATTTTTACTAACCTTTTCTTTACTAATATGAGGAATAACCACTATTTGGGACAAGTTATCTACACTCATATTATTGTTTGAATCATAATTCATAACATGGTTATTGTGATCAGCAGGGATGTAAATTCTTTGACATTGATCTTCATCTCCTAGCTCATACCTTTCTTTAATAACTGGTGTCTTAGGGCAGAAAACTCTTGCAATTAGATAACCCTTAGGGATTCCATATTTCAAGTTGTTCTCAATATCCATTGTTGTCCTATAAGCCTGATGTAAGGTTTTAGGATCCTTTTCTCTTAGGTAAATAGCTCATTTCCTCATCAAATGCAGCTAGGTATACAACCAAACATACTATATCATTGGGCCTATAACTACTAGGAATTTCATCCAATGTTCTTGCAAATCTGAGATTGAAAATAGGGACCAGGTCATCTTCTTCCCTTCTATTACCCATGAATCCTTTTATAGCTGAACTTGGACTAACTCTTTCACCAAATTGTTCCATGAAAGATGCACTTAGTTCATCCCATGGAGATATAGAGCAAGTTGGTAAGTATGAAAACCAATCTCTAACATCTTCCTTCAGAGATTGAACAAAAGGATTCATGAAAACATCTTCCTGACTTATCTCAAAATCTCCCATCAAATTAGAAAACTTCTGCAAGTGTTGACGTATTGATCTTGAGCTTTTCCCATTGAACTTTGTTAGATGTTCCCTAACCTTAGTAGGAACAGGGTTTGGGAAACCTTGAATACCACAAGAACTTAATGGTTTATATCTTTCAATAGAAAACATTTTGTCGTGACTTGACAATGGTGCATACATTTCATTTTATATTTAATATTTCTCAGGGATGTATAGGAAAATAATTCATCTTCTCTACTCATTTCCCTATTTTTTTCCACTATCACAATCTTAAAGTATTATAATGCATAACTTAAACATACTTCATACAACTCAATACAAAAATCTAAAAAATGTATCTTAGAAGTATGTAAAATAATCACTAGTATTCCCTTTCTTAGTGCCTAACTCACTTAATAGGGAAGCATTTTCTACAAATGACTTTCATGGAAATACTTTTGAATTATGAAAACCAAAATACCTGGAGGTATTGTTGTGGCTGGAAATTAGCTTTCTGGTTTGCATAAGTGATAGATCTTAAACTACCTTCACATCGTCATTAAGCTCTTTTGGTAGAGTATCCTAGACCTCTTGTAGAGGACAAATATTTGAACAACTAGAATTTCTTCTCAAGTCAAATATGTTCAAAAGCCAGCACATCAACTCCTCCTCTTTCATCACATAAATTCTTTCCTCATCTTGTTAGGGTACTTCATCATAAGAGCTCAAATCTGCTTCATCTCTACTGCAAGTTCTATGATTCTTCTTTAGTTCTTCTACAAATAATGCACACTAGTGCAGAGATCTCAGAGTCAACACTCACAATTTGTGAGGTGTTAGGGAATAGTCATGAAAAAAGGACAAATCTAGACTGAAACTACATTGAAAGATGAATTACAATAGATTCTCATGCCACATTTATGAGAATTGACTCAACTGACAAGGAGCTGGAACATTATAAGCTCATGAATCTTGTGCACTCCCCACTAGAGTCATGATTTTTGTTGTTTCCCCTAAAAAATAGGTTTACACACACTGCAACAAGGTAGAGACCAAGCTGATTCTTATAAATATCTATGGAGAAGCCAACTTTGACTGTTAAAATCCTCAACAACTTGGACCAACTGACAAGGGTTTGCAAACCCTTCTGCACTTTGGGCTCTGCAAAACTCGGGAGGGTGATCCCTTGATGCATTTGTGACCTTTGCACCATTCTGGAAAATGAAATTAAAACAAAGAAGTAATCTCATTTAAAATGACTTGATAAAGAGGGAGAATGCTATAGAATAGATAGTGCTCAGTGATCCTCAACCATCTTTGGAGCATGAGATGTCTTTAGTAAATAGTAATCTGCATAAAAATAAAGAGATATTATATGATATTCAATAAGTTTTGGGTGATTTTTGAGAACAAAACTAGCATAGAAGATAGTTACAAATGGTGATCAATGCTTTATCCATTGAGACATAAAATGAAAATATAACAAAATTTTATCTAATAGTATGAGATATAAGAAAATATTGCCTTACAATATTTCTCATAGTCATGTCCCAACCCAAACTACTTATCTAAACCCCTACATAAGCCCTACCACTCTACAATTCCACTCAAGCATTTAATTGACCCCTTAGATCAAAGCGTGAACAAAAAATACATACACCACAATAGTGCAATGAATGAGAAACCCCTTGATTCTACTCACTCAGAACATGATAGAATTGCACATTGGAGAAATGGGTTTGAAACATGTTTTTATTTACTTAATCTGCTACTCTTTATTACTAAACATTTTACATGTAACTCCTTCAAGAACCTACAAGAAAATAGGCATGAGACTCTTATCTATTGATCTATAAATGACTTTTACGGCTTGCTCATTTCACCTAGATTCACTATACATGACCAAGGATTTGGAACCAAATTTCTCGACCCCTGTCTCATGGCCTTGAATTTCCTTTTATAGAAACAAGGGAGAAAACAAGCCTCGAGCAAGAGGAGACACCTGTCACAAGCCCATAAGACCGCTGGTGATTTTGTTACAAAATATTCTTTACGATTTCCCAAAAACTATCCACACTAGCATTGATGATGAGGTAGAACTATAATTCCTAACTGCATTTTGGTAGAAACAAAACTTCTTGAGTCATGCCACTATCACCCTTGATGCCTCCAGATGGATTGTGAGATGCATCGTTCTATCCTACAGAGCATTTCCCTTCCTTGAAGGGAAATTAGATCCTAAGAAGAAGTAAAGTCATCCCTAAACCAAAGGAGGAGCTTCAACCTTCATTCCCAAGATCAGAGAAAATGGAAACAAGAGCTCACAGTGGAACATAATAAAAGGGAGGGCATCATATCTTCCATGTTGTTGCAAACATGACTGGCTATTTACTCCACCCCAACCTTGTTCTTCTCCTATCCCTTTGTGAGATCCTTCCTAAAATACCCTACCAACTAGTGGCAGAGGAGAAGCGGAGGATGTGTCATGCAGGGCTTTTTTAGATGAAAAATGAATATGAAACCTCCACTGACTATCCTCCCCATTTTCAAGGCTCCACTGACTATAAGCATACTCACTCAAAAAGGATTTTCATTTGGTATCATAGAGATCACTGTAACTCCTTGCATGATACTACTCAAAAATCATCCTTGTCATTTTGAAACCTTTTTAGAAGATAATGAGGTTTTTGTTCTTTCTACCAACTAAAAACACCACTTGGCTTTATTTATAATAAAAAATACTTTGCTTGGAAGTGCTCATTCATGTGAAAAAACATTATTTCAATGGTTTCTACTCATCCTTCCACTACACACTTAGGAAATCATGCCTATCAAACCCAGGATATCATCATCTTCAAGCTATCAATCCATTGCTTTCTGACAAGGCTCACCTTATGTAAACAATTTTGTTATGATTTTGTTATTCCTTGACTGCAAAATTTCAGCTTTAGAATCCCTTTCAGGACACTGAATCACTATCTTTTGAATTATTCTCATAGATAGTTCCTTGATTTATTTTAATGAGAATCCCTGAAAATATGCATCCTCTAATCCTATTGACAAGCCCTTGATCACTCTATTGCTAACTCATAAATCATCCTTATCCCTTTATACCTCTAAAATCTTAACTTCTTGTTGTCATGGCATTAAGATTTGCTAAGATGACTCCCTAGGAACTACTAGCTCTACTTTCCAATTCACCTCAACTCATCAAACAACCTTTTGAACAGGTCTTCTAAAAATCAGTCAATGTCCATGTGTCTCAACTTGTCCTCCTTTATCTCATGTTGACAAGCTTAGGTTTTTCTTCCTTCATTTTACCACGCAAGTGATAAGCAAGCAACTTTAATCACTTTTTTTTTAAAATACATTTTGAATTTACACTGTAGATCTTATCCATCCTGGCACATCATACAGTTGCCATCAACCAATCTGATATTGACCATCTAATGTAGCAAGTGGGTCCGTCAAAATCCTGACTAAGCATCACCAAAACACCTTGCAACTCAACTCTATCAGTGACCCCACTGTCGGTCTTTCTCGGTTTGGCTGGGACATGTGGTATCATCTCGTTATTTCATGATCCTTAACTTCCCTTCATCTTCCTTCATTGTCCTATGAGGTCCATCAGATCTATTCTCTTTTTACATGTAGGCCATAATGGATGCTTAACATTGGTTGCTAACCTTCAAGCATATTTTTGCTTGGGTTAAAACATCATCGCCCACTTGATGCACGTGCAGATTTATGGAACTCGTAGGAGCCTGATAATTAATCATAGAGATATCAACTAAAATATTAAGGTTGGACTTAGGAAATTTTATCAATGCCCACTAAAATATCAAAGGAGCTCGATTGTAGGGAAAAGGACATAGACATAGGAAAAAATTAAGAGGCCAACACAAGGGATAACACCTAGGAAATGAAACATGGTCCCTTCAATGATGAAAATGATCCTCACTTTTAAGTGACAAAGGTAATGAAGAAACATAATGAGCTTTGAGTTTTTAATAAAGACCTACCCAGATATACATAAACCTCAAACCCTAAACCCTCAGGGCAAGAATCAGAGAGCATCAGTAACTCAAAATGGCTAAAACTTTGGCAGGGAGACTCAAATTTTTGTATAGTCATTTTCAGGACTATCACCACACACTTCTTTCCACACTTCTGAAAGATCATAACACTTGTTCAAACACTTACTCAATCATACACTCGTAGATACAATGAATACACATCTCACAAATGAATATTCTATATATTTATATAAATCATCAACCTATACTTCAAGGTCGGCTCAAACCTCAACATAAATAACAAGAATATAACCTCACATACTACAACAATACTGATAGGTTCCTAGTTTGCTCACACTTCACCTAGTTGGTGTTTCTTAATTCCACCAACCTCACCAGGTCTATCTATGCTTCAATACCTCCAAGTCCTTCTCAATCTCTCCTAAGACTCTCTCTTTTCTAATCCTAAGGTGTTTGCAACAAGTGTTTTGACTAGGAATTCTACCAATTCAATGTGCTTCTCATATACTCAATCTTGCAACCTTGACAACAACTTGTCAACTTCTCACTTTTAACCCCCATACTATTATGAGACATTTTAGAGGTGTGGAGGTGGTATTTACCATGAAATGAGATCAACTAGGTCCATTTGAGGTTTTGCAATCTTCAATTCCCTTACCGATTTCATAAAATTGCTTAGAAATAGGGCTACAAGGATGAGCCCCAATTAGGCCTCCTAAATCTAGTTTTTTAAGGGTTTTGAGTGAATCGGTACAAAAGACCCTCCAATAAGTTTTATGATTCTTCAAAAACTCATTTAACCCCAAGAGATTTTGTTTGTTTCAGATCCCCAAGTGTCCGTACAATGCCCTAACCCAAAAATGAGGTTTTGCTAGGGTTTTAGAGGCTTCTGGGACTATGACTATTCAACTTGGTGAAAAGGTTATCAAATGGATTTGTCAAGGATTCTCATTTCATTTGAAACTCTATATGGACCTCATGATCAATAAAAAATACTTAGGTTAGGTTTTTGGTTTCACCCCTGCACTCTTTCATCATTTTTCACCTTGCCTTTCCTGGTCGGGTTGCAACAAGACTCGCCTAGGGCAAGGTGGAAAAAATAGAGACTTCATCTCCAGAACTCCTCCCTACATATTTGCAATGAAAATTGGGTTTCCTACCATGTCCCAATAATTCATGATAATTACAATGTGGTATTTTATGGGGCAACCATTTTTCCAAGGTATACTATTTACAAGCCAAAACTGGTTGTTTGTAAACAAAATAGTAAAAGAACCAACAAATCTATCTACAAAGCATGAAATGAACTAGGTGACACTAGAACACACCAAATAAAAACTATCCAAGTTTTTACCAATGAATTAAATCCATTTGTATTCACTCTTTGATGCAAAATGAGACAAAATAGTCCAAAAATGAGAGGTTTCAAATTGTCATTCACAAAAATTAATGCTTACAACCTTGGTATCTCTACAAGAGAGGGTTTAAATAGTCTTCTTGAAAGACCTTGGTCATGTCCACAACTTCTTCAATTTTCTTTGAGCCATCCTTAATGAGCTAGATATCAATGCATTTGAGGTCCTTCTGCATCGTATCGATCAAGTCTGTCAATTCTCTAAGCAATTTGGTGGATTCTTCATGACTTTGCTTGATGATCAAGTTGCGCCACTCCACATTCTTCCTTGACACATACAATACTTTATCATCCAGGTTCTCTACCTATTTTTTCAGCCAAGAATTTCATCACCCCATATTTCTGTATGTCATTCATTTGTGCAAGGACTATTACCCATTTGATCATTTCCTTCTCCCAAGCCACTATTTCCAATTCTAGCTCCTTACTCACTGTTTCTATGTCTTTATAAACTTTCACCAGATTAATGATATAATTTGATCCCTATTGTATTATCAGGTCAAGCCATTTATTGAACATTTCTGTAACTACCCTATTCCTTTGAACCTGGTCTAGCATTTTCTAGTTGGCTGAAGATTTTGGGTCAAATGATACCGATATTTGTGACAAAGGTTGGGGGTTTGGATTGTGGATGGCATTGATATACTCAGCTCTCAGAGTAGCAACTTGTTTCAATTCTCTTTTATCTTTTTCATCCTTCCACGTTCTTGAAATTATCCTCTTCATGGATGATTCCAAATGCCTAACATCCACAACACGTGAAGCAATTCCCAGATCTATCTTCTCAAGTGTAAAATCCTCCTTAGTAGCTTTGTCTGCATCTTTTCTTGGGATTGGTTTGGCTATTTCAGTCGTCCAGTGTCCTGTTGATTCATCTACATCAAGCATTTCCTATGTTTTGAGTTTCTTTGGCTTTGATGCCTTTCCCAAACATCTGCTAACCATGTCCTCCATTGGGATTATAATTGGAAACACACTCTATTTCTTCCCAACAACAGCTTCCAACCATCTTGGTGCCTTTGTAGGTTCCTTAGTTGGTGGAGTTGTCTATACATCTGGTGAAGTGACAATGACCATGGTATTCATGGCGTCCTGTTGGCTTTCTTCTTCTTTGCTCATGTCCATTTCCTGCATTTCAAGTTAATCCAGATTTTGTGCACCCATTGTCTCTTCAACCTCTTCACTAGGGTTTAGGTCTACAACAATTTGTTTTGATATGGGATCCTTACTCTTCTTCTTACTCCTAGACCAAGTTACTCAAGCAACTATGAGACTGGATGGTGACCTCTTTGATCTCCGAGGTTGAATTTTCTCAACAATGGGTCTTGAAACACCTGCAACATTAGCAATTTTGTTAGTGGAAGAAATAGAAGATTGATTCACAATGTGTGAATCAACTTTTAGTTCATGCAAGGACATGTGAGGTCCCTCCTTAAACTTTTGGTTTCTCAACCATCTTTTTGTTCTCCTCACAATGTTGAAGGTTCCAGTTTGAATACTGTCATCCTCCTTCTCGTTCTAACCAATTTCTTGAATCGGTTTTCCTTGAATATCTGTGTCAAACTTAGGATCTAGAACATCCTCCCATGTATCCTCTAATTATCTGGATATATTAACTAGAAGCCTCATGGTAGTTATTTGCTGCAACGTGAACCTGGACCACAGTCTCTTCCTTACCTCATACTCATCACTGCAGTTCTCCCAATAACCCTCTAACTGAGGTTCATGACAAAAATGACTATCTACATTTAGGTTTTCCATTACATAACCCCTACTATCAAACTTTTGCCTTGCCACATATGGTTGCAGGTTCATCCTTTTGAATTCTAGTTCTAGGTTCAGGGCATCCGATACTCATTTGAAGCTATAGTATCCAAGTTCAATATGGAATACAACTCTAGACTCACCCTTTGTTCCTAATATTTTATCAATGTAGGCTAGCTTCTTGCTTACCTCTATAAGCACCTAGGAAGCTTGAATGGTTGGCCCTCAAAACTGCCTACCCGTAGATAAGTAAACCTGGGAAATTGATTAAAGAAGCTACCATATATGCTTACAAATTCCATTTCTTCAGTAGACATCCTCTTGTTCACATTCCCTTGAAGCTCAGAAACAAGTCTTCTAGCGAAGACTCCATTCCATCTATCAATCTGCTCAACGTGTCTCTACTGTTGTAATAGAGGATAAAAATTATACGCCCTCATCCCATCTATCTGAGGTTCATTAGGAAGACTAGGCTAATCCCTTGTACAAGTTAGTATGTAGAAAAGATAAGAAAACAAATAAAAACCTGTCATTCCCATAAAATTACTCAACCCTTCATGAAGTCTCTCTATAATTACCTAAGACCAATCAAGATACCTGTCACCACATAACACCACTTGGATGAAAAAGTACATCCAATCTTCCCTATAGAAAGAATGTTAGTTTCCCTTCACCCTATTTAGAAGTATCACAATATCTCACACTTCTATGATGAAGTTCTCTCTAGTCAGAGGTTTTGGTGGTCGTGACCCTCCTTTTTGAACTTTTAGGAGCCAATTCCTAGCAACCACACTCTTGTACTTATTCTTCTTTTCCGAGAAGTAGGCATACGAGTTCCCAATAGTCTAGTCCTCATATTCATCCTTGTGTGGAATTCCTATTGTCACCATTACTATTTCTCTATTGACACTAACTAGCAGCCCACCATTACTAGTTTTGATGCATCTATTTTCTATGTCATATTGGTTCATACAAGCCATCACTAAATCCGGACAAGGTGCGACACAAGACCGCTTTTCACTATTTTCTCCATTAATGAATCGGTTTGAGGGTTTTTGGCTCTTTCTAGGAAATCTCCTAAATCTTCATGAACCAAGGAGGTATCTTCTAGCTCTGGTAAAATACTCACTAGACACAAGGTTCAACCAATCTTTGGCAGTATCGGCCTCATACTACCTATCTATACTTCTAACCAAGAAATTCTAAAATAAGGCAAAATCCTACTCCAACAATTTAGAGATTTTTTTCTACACTGATAAATCTTTGGAACTTAAAGAAACATAGCTTAGGAAGAATCGTCTGACGTATGCATTACCACCATGAAAATTGAAAATTCTTCAGGGAATCAAAGCTAGTTTTACCTTCGGTGCCTCCAATTCGCTCAAGTATGGCAGCTACAACCTTCTCAACTATGGAAATAAATTCATACATTTCCCTTAATCATACGGGAAAATATCTATAAAGCCACACACGCTTCATCATCATTTACCCAAGTGTGCAAAGTAATAGTGAAATGACCAAAATCTGACACCTTCTTAATTATCCATCACTTCCGCACAAGTAATCTGATGCACTCATGATTACTTTCCATATTTAGAATTTTAAATTGTTGAAAAGGGAATATTCCTTCTTTTTGCGCCACTTTCATTTTCATCCAAAAAGACTTAGAGTTAGTTTTGAAATGAACCCGTGAACCTTCAACCATTTGACAAAAAGTTCAATAGCTCAAGTTCATTTAAGAAATATAACAGTGAGTGAGTGGCACACAACAACACTAGGAACGAGCGACAAAAATGACTACTAAACGTGAACCTTGAACCATTTGAACTGCTTGAGATTTGGTTCAAGGTTCAAGATCACAAATTAACTTAAAACATATGGACCCATGCTCATTAAACAATGATACATTGCTGCGACTCATAAAAGATATTTTGAACCTTGAACCATTTAACAAAAAGTTCAACGGGTTCAAAACTTCAAGACGAAAAACAAAAGCGCACTTGCTCACATGACGGCAAAGACCACAAATGACTTTCTTCATAAACACGTTTTGAACCTTGAACCTATTGAATTTTTTAGAAAGAGTTCAATGGTTCAAAAACGAAGGAAAACAAATGACCTGATGAAAGAGAAAGGCACAAAAGGAAACCCATGAGTATGAACATTCAAAAGGAAAAATGCTGGGGGACTAACATACCCGATCTTGATGTTAGGTCCCGAAGACAACTAAGAGGGGGGGTGAATCAATTGTCAAATAAATCCAAACCAAAAACAACTTAACCAACTTAATGCTTAATACTAGCAAACTAGTTAAGTATGTCGATAGACAAGTTTAACAGTTAATTGCTATACCGGTAAAGATTAATGCATGAAACATAAACACAAAGTCATCCACAACACATAACACCAATATTTGTATGTGGAAATCCTGTAAGGGGAAAAACCATGCTGGGAAACCTTACCCACAATAAGATGATATTACTGCAGATAGTAAGTGTACATAAATGGGGTTTGCACATGTAGAAAGGCCAACAGCCTAGAGCTCACTGCTCAATCACAAAATGGGAGTCACACTAACTACAGTTGGATGGTTAAATCCAATAATAATGTACTGCACAAAATAGCATCTTCATATGTTGGATTCAGTACCGGTGTAATGCTGATATGCTTCCATAAAAACCTAGCTTCACCTTCAGATGATGTCTTCATGTATAGCTGTGCTTAAACTCGCATATACCTTCACACAATCCTTTTTTGTATTCCACATTCAATCTTACAAATAAGATCTTACATTTATACCATAACCTAAGACCAATTTTAGTAGGTTAGCTCTACAAGATATTACAATAAAAGCATTTTACAAACAATATAATATCCGATGCAATAACTGATTGAACATGTCAGCTTAATGCATTTACAACAATAATTAATCATCACCATAGCATGCCATGCTGATCTGGAAAAGATAAACCTGTCGATGTAACCTTGGATAACCCTAGACCTATTTGTCGGTAAAAGCAAATATGCAACTGTGAATATAACAATGAACAAAACTCCAGGACAAGATGTCCAAATGATGTCTTCGACATAACCATGTGTCTTTCATGCCATTCCAAGTGTCGGTGATCATTATATCCTGCCGGTGAACCATATACCAGTAGCTGTGCAATAGTTACTTGCTTGCCGATGAATGTTGTTGGATCTCCAAAGTGCTAGTGTTTTAGTAGGTGTTGACATTAATGACAAAACCATACCAAAATACCAACAATCTCCCCCTTTGGCATTGATGGCAACACAAGATGGAAAAACCATCAAAGTGCCAAAACAGAAATGCCAAATACCAAAAACCAACAATCTCCAAAAAGATCATAACCATAAATCAAAATACATACAAAGAGTAATAATCTCTCCCAAACAACAATCTCTCCCTCTGGGAGTAACATGTGTTTTCTTTGTGTTTTTCAGAGTTTTTCCATACCAATCTCTCCTCAAAAGATAATGTGTTTTCCATAGATATCTCTCCCCTTTGACATCAAATGCCAAAGTGATAATAAAACCAAGTTCATATACAAAATACCAATCAATTCAATATACCAACTACTCCCCCTGAGAAGTAGCTTCCTCATCAAAGACCAGAATAAAAGATTTGTCTATTAATTATGTCGGTTGATGACAATCATCAACTTCCTAAGTCTCTACCGGTGGTGGTATGACTCCAAGCTGATCTCTGAGATATTCAAAATTCTCCTTGGGCAAAGGTTTTGTAAAGATATCTGCAAGTTGTTCTTTAATATTCACATAAACCAATTTTATCTCCTTTTCTTCAACTTTTTCCCTTAGAAAATTTAGTTTGATAGAAACATGTTTTGCTTTAGAATATAGTATTGGATTCTTAGATATATCAATTGCTGCAATGTTATCACAATATATAGTAATAGGTTCCTTGCATTTTACCTTTATGTCTTTCAACATTTGCTTAAGCCATAGTACCTATGTACAGTTAGTTGCTGCTGCAACATATTCTGATTCTGCTGTTGATAAATATGTACAACTCTATTTCTTACTCAACCAAGAAACTAGTCTATTTCCAAGAAAGAATGCTCCACCGGTGGTTCTTTTCCTATCATCCACATCTCCTACCCAATTTGCATCTGTGTATGCACATAATTCAAAGTTTTCATCTCTAGGATACCATAATCCAAGATTTATAGTGCCTTGTAAGTACCAGAAAATCCTTTTTACTGCTGATTCATGATTTTCTCTAGGATTACTTTGAAATATTGAAACAATACATACTGCATTCATAATATCAGGTCTGGTTTGTGTCAAGTACAGTAAACCTTGTATCATAGACTTGTATCTAGTTGGATTAATAGGTGTAGATTCATCCCTTTGAGATAATTTGTCATTTGTAGTCATAGATGTGCTTACCAATTTAGAGTTCTCCATCCCAAATTTCTTTAGTAACTCTTTTAAGTATTTGGATTGACTCAAGAATATACCTTTATCAGTCTGTGAAATCTGCAATCCTAAAAAGAATTTTATTTCTCCAATCATAGACATTTCAAATTCTTGCTGCATTTTAATAGAAAATTCTTTACATAAACCATCTCCTCCTCCAAATATTATATCATCAATGAATACTTCTATAATCAAGATGTCATCATTAGTTATTTTGTAATATAAATTGTTGTCTATGTTTCCTTTAGTAAAACCAATCTTTAAAAGATACTTATCCAATCTTGCATACCAAGCTCTTGGGGCTTGTTTTAGTCCATACGGATCTTTTCTTAACTTGCATACAATATCATTGTCATCTGTCAAAGAAAATCCATCAAGTTGTTCAATGTATACTTCCTCTTCAAGATCTTCATTCAAAAATGCACATTTAATATCCATTTGATAAACTTTGTAGTTCTTGTGTGCTGCAAAAGCCAAAAATAATCTAACTGCCTCAATTATAGCTACCAATGAAAAGGTTTCATTGTAATCAACTCCTTCTTTCTGAGAATATCCCTTACACACTAGTCTTGCTTTATTTCTGACAACCTTACCATCTTCATTAAGTTTGTTTCTAAATACCCATTTGGTTCCAATTAAATTATTATCTTTAGGACGAGGAACTAATGTCCAAGTGTTGTTTTTCTCAATCTGTTCTAATTCTTCTTCCATAGTTTTAATCCAAAATTTATCTTCACATGCCTCATTAACAGATGATGGTTCAATTTAAGAAATAAGACATACCTCTTCATTTGCCAATCTTCCTCTTGTCATAACTCCTTTAAACTTGTTTCCAATTATTTGATCTTCAGAATGATTCAATCTTACATACCGGGGTGTCTTAGTTTGTTGTTGTTCCTCAATTATTGTGGAATCCTCAGATGGTACCAGGATAATTGTATCTTCATTCTATACCGACGGATTTAGAGTAGGTTCATTTGTCAAAATTTTTGTTGCCGGTTTAGAGTCTATATACCTTGAAGTTCCTCTGAATTGTTCATCAATATTTACATTTGTACTCTCAACAATTTTCTGCAATCTTTTGTTAAAACATCTATATGCTTTGCTCTTAGATGAATAACCAAGAAATATTATTTCATCACTTCTAGGATCAAATTTGCCAATATAGTCATCTCTTTTGATATAACATTTACTTCCAAAAATTTTGAAATACTTAAGAGTAGGAGTATTACCAAACCATAGTTCATGAGGGTCTTACCTATTTCACCTTTGATGTGAACTTTGTTGAATGTATAGACCGATGTACTAACTGCTTCTCTCCAATACACATGTGGTAAATTTGCTTCTGATAATATACTTCTTACTGCATCCAAGATAGTTTTGTTTTCTCTTTCAACAACTCCATTCTGTTGTGGTGTCTGAGGTGCTAATAGCTATCTTCTGATTCCATTCACTTCACAGAATGTATTAAAATCCCTAGATGTAAATTCACCTCCTTGATCTGATCTTAAACATTTGATTTTCTTACTGGTTTCATTTTCAACCATTGCTTTGAACAGTTTGAACTTTCCAAGTGCTTCTAATTTTTCTCTAAGAAAAGTAACCCAACACATTCTAGAATAGTCATCAATAATTAGCATGAAATATCTATCACCTTGTAAGCTTTTAGTTCTAGCTAGACCACATAAATGAGTGTGAATCAAATCAAGAGCATTATTTGATTTTTCTGGAATACTTTTAAAACTAGCTCTAATTTGTTTTCCAAATTGTCATTCCTTACATATTGTATTCCGAGGTTTGATAATTTTAGGTAAATCTCTAACTGCCTTAGCAGTACTAATCTTTACCATGCAATCAAAGTTTACATGACAGAGTCTCTTATGCCATAACCAACTTTCATCTATATGTGCAATTAAGCATGTCTTTTCATTGTTATTCAAATAAAAGATATTAACTCTAGTTTGATTACCTGTTGTAATTTCCAAACCAGTTCTATTCATGATTTTGCATTTTCCATTTTTTAATTGTAACTGAAATCCTTTCTCAACTAATTGACTAACACTCAAGAGATTATGCTTTAATCCTTCAACATAGTAGACATTATCAGTGTTATGCTTACCATCAAGAGATATTGTACCCTTACCTTTGATTGAACAAGCTTTGTCATCTCCAAATCTTACTAATCCTCCATTGTATTCTTGAAAGTTCAAGAATTTACCTTTGTCTCCTGTCATATGATGTGAGCATCCTGAATCAATGATCCATTAATCCTTTACTTCAACTTTAGCTGTCAGTGCCTTTACTACCGATTGAGTAGTAGGTGTCGGTTGATCTTCTATTATAGCAACAAAAACCCATCCATTGTCTATCAGATCCTCATCAGAATCATCAGTCACAACTTTATCAGCAATATAACAAGATTTTTCTTTATTCTTCTTAAATTTGTATCTTTGATATTCAGGGTTAGGCTTGTATGTTCTTCTAGCTTCTTCTCTTAGTCTAGTATGTCTATCAGGGCATCTCAAAGCCATATGACCAATCTTATTGTAGTTAAAACATTTAAAGGGTGCTTTACCTTCAAACTTACTTCCAACTAGACCTTTAGGCATTTTCCTTGCAAATAGTGCTTCAAGTTCTTCAAGTTCTTCATTTTCTTTCTTGATTTCTTCAAGTTCTCTTGCATAAAAGGCTTTCCAATCAGATTTGTCAAATGATGGAGCAGATGATGTTGATTCTTTAAAGGCTAAATCTATCTTAATAGTAGCAACTAGACCAAATTCCTCAATTTCAAAAGCTGAAAGTTTTCCAATCAATGTATCCCTAGTTACTGGTGTATTAGGCATTGTTCTCAACTCGTTTATAGTAGTAACCTTCATTTTATATGTCGGTGGCAATCCTCTTAAAACTTTTGAAACAATTTCATCCTCACTTAAGGTTCCTCCACAACATTTAATACCCAAAACAATTTCATTTACTCTTTCCATAAAAGCAGAAATCCTTTCATCTTCTTCCATTTTTAGATGTTCATACCTGACTTGGAAGCTTTCAAGTTTTGCAATTTAGACTGTGGAATCTCCTTCATTCAGTGTTTCCAAATGATCCCAAATAGCTTTAGCAGTAGACCTATCTGATAGTCCCATTATTTGTTGATCTAATAATGTGCTCAAAAGTGATTCTCTTGCTTTGCAATAACTTTCCTCATCTTTTGTCAAGTTAGCTGGACTGGGCTGACCAGGTATAGTAGCAGTATAACCATTCTTTGTAACTTCCCATATGTGTCTCCATTATGATCTTCCATATGTCATAGTTGGTTCCATTAAGTTTAGGACTATCCTTCCTGAAATAGTTAGTAGACATTGGATCTCCTCAAGCTGTTAAACTTCTGCAAAAGAGGACTAAGCTCTGATACCAATTCTTAGGTCCTGGAGACAACTGAGAGGTAGGGGGGGTGGGGGCAGGGGGGATGAATTAGTTGTTAAATAAATTCAAACCAAAAACAACTTAACCAACTTAATGCTTAATACCGGTAAACCAGTTAAGTATGCTGGTAGACAGTTTTAATAGTTAATTGCTATACAGTTAACCAACTTAATGCTTAATACCAGTAAACCAATTAAGTATGCTGGTAGATAGTTTTAATAGTTAATTGATATACTGGTAAAGATTAATGCATGAAACATAAACACAAAGTCATCCACAACACATAACACCAATATTTGTATGTGGAAACCCTGTAAGGGGAAAAACCATAGTGGGAAACCTTACCCACAATCAGATGATACTACTACAGATAGTAAGTGTACATAAATGGGGTCTACACATGCAAAAAGGCCAATAGCCTAGAGCTCACTGCTCAATCACAAAATGGGAGTCACACTAACTACAGTTGGATGGTTAAATCCAATAATAATGTACTCCACAAAATAGCATCTTCATATGCTGGATTCAGTACTGGTGTAATGTTGATATGCTTCCATAAAAACCTAGCCTCACCTTCAAATGATGTCTTCATGTATAGCTCTGCTTAAACTTGCATATACCTTCACACAATCCTTCTTCGCATTCCACATTCAATCTTACAAATAAGATCTTACATTTATACCATAACCTAAGACCAATTTTAGTAGGTTGGCTCTACAAGATATTACAATAAAAGCATTTTACAAACAATATAATATCCAATGCAATAACTGATTGAACATGTCGACTTAATGCATTTAAAACAATAATTAATCATCTCCGTAGCGTGCCATGCTGATCTAGAAAAGATAAAGTTGTCGGTGTAACCCTGGATAACCCTGGACCTATTTGCCGATAAAAGAAAATATGCAATTGTGAATATACCAATGAACAAAACTCCAGAACAAGATGTCCAAATGATGTCTTTGACATAACCATGTGTCTTCCATGCCATTCCAAGTGTCGGTGATCATTATATCCTGTCAGTGAACCATATACTAGTAACTGTGCAATAGTTACTTGCTCGCCAGTGAATGCTGCTGGATCTCCAAAGTGCTAGTGTTTTAGTAGGTATTGACATCAATGACAAAACCATACCAAAATACCAACACTAGAAACATCTACAAACAACATGAATGACCACAAAAACAACTACAACAACACCACTTACTAGAATCTCCATCATCAATATATTGAACCTCAAGAACACACACTGATCTGACTGTCAAAGTGAAAGATTCACTTGTGGACTTCCAAGTCATGAACCATCTGAATTAAAGACACATATTAATGTCCCAAACACTCTGCCAAATCTACAAACCAATATAATTTAATTTTGGAGAAATGTAGAGCAAAAACTAGAATACCAAATAATACAAACAACCATAATATCGGATCACACAACTCTATCAAATCATTATGCAGACCATAGAAACTATAGATGAATCAACTAGAGATAAGTATCTATAAACCCATTAAAATGAAATAGCTCAACTGCAACACACTGGCCAAACCAACTCATTTAATCTAAGTGTAACACTAGAATACACAAAAGAATATGTTGACATCAATGATAACACATCATTGCAACAAACTTCTTAGCAATATCTAACAATTACCACCTTTGGCATTGATGACAACATATGAATGTAAAAAACAATCAATGCAAATAAACAAATCAACAACCATCAATCACAACAATCTCTTCATAACTCAAAAACCTCCCCCTGATATCAGCACAAGATATAGCAGTTTTTCACATACTTCTCTCCCCCTTTGACATCAATGCAAAAGGAACATACAAAGAATTATTCTCTCCCCCTTAGGATACACTCAAATCTGAACAACTAAACCACACACTAACTACTCCCTCTAAGTAGTAGCCACACTTATCAATCTACATCACAAGATATCTCTATGAAGTCCACCAGACTGATGCAACTCCATGCATCTTACTTCTCATCAAGAGGGGAAATTACCCCTAGGTTCTCTCTGAGATACTCAAATGTATCTTTAGGAAAAGGCTTCATGAAGGTATCTGCAATTTGTTCCTTTGTAGATACATACTCCAATCTAACTTCCTTTTTATTCACCTTGTCTCTTAAGAAATGAAACTTGATTGATATATGCTTAGTCTTTGAATGCAACATTAGATTCTTATAAATATTGATGGCACTTGAATTTTCATAGTAGATAGCATTAGGCTCATAAAAAATAACTCTGATATCCTTGAACATCTTCTTCATCTAAATCACTTGAGTACAGTTGCTAGCAACAATAATGTATTCAACTTATGTAGTAGACAAAGATATAGCATTTTGCTTCTTACTCATCCATGAAACCAAACTCTTACCCAAGAAAAATAAACCACCACTAGTACTATTTTTGTCATCAACATCACCTTCCTAGTCAGCATCAGTAAAAGAACTCAAAGTAAAATCATTATCTCTAGAATACCATAAACCAAAATCAAGTGTCCCTTTCAAATATCTAAAAATTCTCTTCACAACAACAACATGAGATTCCTTAGGATCAGCTTGAAATCTAGAAACAAGACAAATAACATTCATAATATCTGGTCTAGTTTGAGTCAAATACAACAAACCACCAATCATAGATTTGTATCTAGTTTGATTTGTTGTTGGAGAATCATCATCCTTTGTCAACTTACATTTGGTCACCATAGGTGTACCAATAGGCTTTGCATCATCTAAACCAAACTTTTTCAATAATTCCTTAACATACTTAGATTGAGATATAAAGATACCTCTATCCAATGAAACTTTTTGCACAAACCATTATTTCCACCAAAGATAATAATAATAATTAAGAAGTTATCATTATCAATGTTGAAGTATAGATTACCATCAATAGTACCTTTACTAAATTCAAGCTTCATTAAATACTTGTCCAATTTGGCATACCAGGCTCTTGGAGCTTGCTTCAATCCATACAGTTCTTTCTTCAACCTACAAACCATATCTTTCTGATCTATCAACCAAAAACCATTTGGTTGCTCAATGTAGGCTTCTTCTTCTAGCTCACCATTAAGAAAGGATAACTTGACATCCATCTAATACACTTTGAAATCTTTATAAGTAGAATAAGAAAGAAATAATCTACCATCTTCAATTCTATCTACCGAAGTAAAAGTCTCCTCAAAATCAATACCTTCCATCTGAGAATAACCCTTACAAACAAGTCTTTCTTTATTCCTAAAAACTTCACCTTTTTCATCAAACTTATTCCAAAACACCCATTTAGTTCCAATTACATTCTTATCCTTAGGTCTGGGAACTAAAATCCATGCATTATTCTTTTCAATCTGATTCAACTCTTCTTCCATAGCCTTAACCCAATTCTTATCTTTACAAGCTTCATCAACATCTTTAGGTTCAATCTTAGAAATCAAGCAATACTCTTCAACAACTCTTCTCCTAGTCATCACACCTCTATTATTATCACCTATTATATGATTCTCTAAATGATTTAACCTTACATACCTAGGAGTCTTAGGATTTTCATGATTCTCAAACTCTTGAACTCTTTCTTCTGCACTAGCTTCTCCTTCATTCTCGGGTTTTTTCTAGAGCAATCTAAACTTGGTTTTGGGTATGCACTTGCTTTCCTTTATCTGCACTGACAATTTGATCATTTGAATCATATCTGAAGCATTTGGTTTGATGCTCATTTCCTTCATCCACTTTCACATTAGCACCTTAAACTATCTTCCTCAATCTCTTATTATAAGACCAATAGGCCTTACTCTTAGTAGAATAACCAAGAAATATTCCTTCATCACATCTAGCAACAAAATTCCCTAGATTTTCATCTCTTTTGATATAGCATTTACTACCAAAAATTCTGAAATATCTAACTGGAGGAACATGACCAAACCATAACTCATAAGGAGTCTTACTAGTATCACCTTTAATATGCACCCAGTTGAGAGTGTATACAATATTACTCACAACTTCTCTCCAATAGATATGTAGAACATTTCTTTCAAACATCATGATTCTATCAGCTTCCTGAATTGTCCTATTCTTCCTCTCCATAACACCATTTTGCTAAGGGGTCCACGGAGAAGATAACTATCTCTTCACCACATGCTCTTCACAAAAAGAATTGAACTCACCAGAAGTAAATTCACCACCTCTATTAGATCTTAGACAATTCACCTTCTATCCAGTCTCAGTCTCAACCAAAGCTTTGAAAATCTTGAACTTCTCTAATGCTTCAGACTTCTCCCTTAAGAAAGTAACTCATGTCATCCTTGAATAGTCATCAATTAACAACATGAAATACTTGTCACCCTGCAAGATTCTCACTCTAGAGGGACCACACAAATTAGTATGCACAAGATCCAATATCCCATTAGAGTTATACTATTTTCTTTTGAAATAAACTCTTGTCTACTTCCCTAATTGACATTCCTTACATAATAAGTTAGAAGGCTTTAAAATCTTAGGCAGATCTCTTATAGCTACTCAATATTACCTTTAGTCTTTGTACCTGATGCAATTTCAGTTCCAGAGCTACACAAAATCTTACATTTTCTATTATTGAATTGCAAACCATATTCCTTATCAACCATCTATCTAACACTAAAAATATTATGCTTTAGACCTTCAACATACAAGACATCATCAGTGTTATGTTGGCATTATGTGAACTGGCATGAAGACATAATGATATTGTATGTTGTCATTGATGTCAATATGGGACATGGTGTGAACCGGCACATGTGATAGGTGAAGAGAGAGAGGAACCGACATATGTATGAACTGGTTTATATGCCAAAGTGAAGTGGCATATTCGTTCAAGGTGAACCGGCATGTAGTTATGGGAACTAGCACATGGAAGCATTGTATGACTACCGGTTGGTAGGTAGCTTCCACATCAGGATTTTTGGTTGGAGTACCTCAAGTCTATGTGACTCAATCGGTGATCTTTGTGTGATGAGTAAGAAGTATAATGGAGGATAGATCATGTTGCCACGTAAGCTCTGTGCACGTGAAGGATCTTGCATGAAGAAGACTATTCCTATTTACCTCAAGAATGAGCGAAGTCTATCAAACGGTGATAATGCGTGATGGGTTATCAACCACCATGAAGACGGTGGATAATGGACAATGGAGAATGTCTTGAGATCGATTCAAGATTGTTGCATTTAGTGCAGTATGATTCAATGGTCAGGATTGAACCGCTTGAATTGCTTAACCTAACAGGTTTAGGGTTTAGGGTTTTTGCTACCGACTTGTATGTTTCCTATAAGGTTGATGTTGTGTTTCTTTCTAAGGTTGTTGGAAAAAGTTGTGAGTGTGTATCCAAGGGAAGTGATACATGATTCTTGCCAGACCAAAGGAGAGAAGAGATACCTGCAAAGTGAATGTGCAAAAGGTAAAGAGGAGCCTAACCGGATCTACATTAGCATTGAGTGCTGTAAATAGATCATTGTTATTCCTATTGATCTCTAACCACTTCAATAGTTGTAAAATCCCCTAACAGGGTAGCCTTAACTGGCTTGATTCAAAATCCCTTGACCGGGTGGTCTTAATAGGCTTGATTCAAATCCCTTAACTGGGTAACTTGAGGTTAATGAGTTCTGAGAAGCTATAAAGCTTAGGAGATCCTTTCAGCTATTGAGTTCTTGAAATCCTCTAACAAGGTGACCCTACTGGGTTTAACCCTTAACTGGGTGATACCTAATAGGATCGGTTCCTAGCAAAACCTATTGTAATGTCTTTAACTGGACAAGGCTTCTAACAGAGCGGACTTTTAAAGAGTTCAAAAAGTAGCTTGTGGGTATTCATCCCCATCGTGGTTTTTCTCAGTTGGGTTTCCATGTGAAAAATATGTGTGTCATGTAAAATGCTTTTATCTTGTGATGCTTTGTTTTACCTATTAAGCATATGAAGGTTCTATGTTTTATGCCTGTCTATAAAACATATTGAACTCACTGTTGTGAAGATCTATTGATTAAGTTTACCTATTTATGCATGAGAATATAACGATACTGTAGTATTGAGCTAAGAGGGAAGCTTATTGAGTGACTGGTTCATGAATGATTGAGCTATATTGGATGTTACCGGTTGCACTCTATTTTACCAGTATCCTTGTTTGTCAGTCATTTGGAGTTTTTGTTGTCAAACTGGTTTTGGACTAACTTTGTGTTTGTATTGACTCACCCCCTCCTCTCAGTACCGGTTTGGTACTAGTGGTTCATCATTGAGTTATCAATTGGTATCAGAGCACTCCAGGTCCTCTATGTTGTAAGCTTAACTGCTTGAGGAAAAGATTCTAGTCAAATGATGAAAAGGGAAGGTCCAAAGTTTAACAGTGAAAATTTTGGTATATGGAAAGACAGGATGAAGATATTCATCAAAAGCATGGGTGTTCAACATTGGAGTTATGTTGAAAATGTATATGTTGTTCCTACCGGTACTCTCACCGATGACCAAAAGAGAGAGATATAAGAAAATGGGCAAGTCATGGAAGCCCTCATCAGTAGTCTATTTGACATTGAGTTTATTGATGTTCAGGACAAGGCAAACCCCAAAGAGGTATGGGATGCTCTTGAAAATATCTATGGTGGTGATGAGCATGTAAAATAGGCTAAGGAAGAAAGCCTGAGAGGGAAGTTTGAAGACATGCGGATGGTTGAAGGAGAGACCATTTAGCAGTATGGAATAAGAATCAAAATAGTTGTTGGAGAAATAAAGAGTGTAGGTGGAAAAATAGAAGATTCCACTATGGTAAGTAAAGTCCTGAGATCCCTGTTGCTAGTCTATGAAATAAGGGTCGCTGCTATTTAGGAGCTGAGATCAATAGACAAGTCTAAGGTGTTCTTGGACTCCCTCATAGCCAAGTTGACAACCTATGAGCTGAATAGTTTTGATGGCAGTGTTCAAAAGATAGAATTAGCTTTTAGAGCCTCTGCTATACCATCCAGAAAAGGAAAGGAGGCTAGCACTAGTGGGGAACCTAATCAGGATAGAGAAATGAATGATGAAGAGTTTCTGATGGAATTTGAAGCTCTTCTTGCCATGAGATTTCCAAAAGGAATTGGTAAATACAAAGGTAAGCTCCCTTTGAAATGTTTCTCTTAAATGAATTGTCCTAATAGTGATGACAAGGATAAACCGGAAAGGTTCAAGAAATTCAAAGGAGGAAACTAGAGAAACTATTTTGTGGCAGTTGATGAAGGTGTCACAGATGAGGAATCAGAAGATGAAGAGAATGAAGACATTGTGTTTGTTGCTGTAAAGGAAGATGCGGCAGACAAGAAGGCTCTTGTCTCCCAGTTTGATGATTCCAATGAGTGGATCATTGATAGTGGCTGTTCTCAACATATGACTGGTGACCAGAGCAAGTTTCTATCCTTAGAGGAGTATGATGGTGGTGTGGTTCACTTTGGCAATGATCCACCATGCATGGTCAAAGGCAGAGGGTCCATCTCTTTGAATGGAAAGAGTAGTGTTGATAATGTGTACTGGGTTGATGGTCTTAGACACAACCTTCTAAGTGTTGCCAAGCTAAACGATAGTGGCCTCACTCTGCAATTCAAGAATGGAGTTTGTAGAATCAAAGGAAGAGATGGTAAATTGGTGGCCACTGGCATGCAGACTAAAGGTAACCTATTTCATCTGAATGCAAATATAAGTACATGTCTTATGGCTAAGCTTGATGATAGCTAGATATGGCATAGGAGACTCTACCATGTGAACTTTGATAACATTGTGAAGGCTAGTAAGATCAAGGCAGTTAGAGGGTTGCCGGTGTTGAGCAAACTGGATAATACCTTATGCAGAGAGTGTCAATTGGGGAAAATGTCTTCCTCAACCTTTAAAGGTAAATCTTTCACTGCTGACAACTTGTTTGATCTTGTGCATACTAATTTATGTGGTCCCATGAAAACTAGAAGTGTGCAGGGTGATAGGTACTTCATGATTCTCACCGATGACTGCTCAAGAATGATGTGGGTCACATTCTTGAAAGACAAGTCTAAAGCCTTTGTGAAATTCAAAGATTTCAGAGCATTAGTGGAGAAGGAAAATGGTAAAAGGATCAAGTGTCTCAAAACTGATCAAGGAGGGGAATTCACTTTCGGTGAATTCAACAAGTATTGTGAAGAATTTGGCATCAAGAGACAGTTGTCTATCCCCTGAACTCCACATTAGAATGGCCTAGCAGAGAGGAATAACCGGACTGTGGTTGAAGCAGCTAGAACCATGTTGATTCAAGGAAAGGTAGCTCACACCTTTTGGAGAGAAGCGGTGAGCACTGCAGTCTACACTATGAATTGGGTACTCATCAAAAAGGGTAAGGACAAAACTCCTTATGAGTATTGGATCAGTAAGACACCTATGGTTAGCTACTTTAAGGTATTTGGTAGCAAATGTTACATCAAGAGGAGTGAACATCAGGGCAAATTTGAAGCTAAATGTGATGAGGGAATATTTCTAGGATATTCCACCAAGAGTAAAGCTTTCAAGTGCTACAACAATAGGACTCAGAGAATTATGGAAAGCATCAATGTAAGAGTTGATGAATCCTTTGAGAAGACTAAGGAAACTAGTAGTGAGCAAGCTATAAATGAACCGGTTGTAACATTCTAGGAACTGGTTGTTAGCCAACCAAGTACCAGTAATAGTGTCCCTGAACCGGTGAATGTAGATACTAATGAAGATGAGGATGAAGAAGAAAAGCAAGAAGAACTAGTTAAGACCATTCCTCGGTATGTCAAGTTGAATCATGATCCTAAGCAGATCATAGGTGATAAGGATGCAGGAATCCTTACAAGAAGAAAGATCAGAGAAAACTCATGTATGATCTCTGAATTTGAGCCTAAATCATTCAAAGAGGCTCATAAAGATGAAGACTAGATCAAGGCAATGGAAGAACTTGACCAGATAGAGAAAAATGATACATGGTCCTTGGTACCCAGACCAGAGCATAAAAATGTCATTGGCACCAAATGGGTGTTCAGAAATAAGCTGAATGAGGATGGCACAATGATTAGGAATAAAGCCAGATTGGTATGCAAAGGATATGCTCAAGAAGAAGGAGAAGACTATGGAGAAACCTTTGCTCCTGTAGCCAGATTGGAAGGAGTTCGTATGCTTCTTGCATATGCAGCTTTTAAAAGGTTCAAAGTATATCAAATAGATGTAAAATATGCATTCCTAAATGGTTTACTTGAAGAGGAGGTGTATATTGAGCAACCAGATGGGTTTGCCATATCTGAAGATAGTGACATGGTATGTAGGCTACATAAAGCATTATATGGTCTAAAGTAAGCACCTAGGGCATGGTATGAGTGCCTACATTCCCATCTTGTGAAGATTGGATTTTGGTTAACAAGTGAAGATAGCAATATCTACTTGAAGTCTGAAGGAGATCAGATCCTGATCTGTGAGGTTTTTGTTGATGATATTATCTTTGGAGGAGATGACAAGATGAGTCATGAGTTTTTTGATGAGATGAAGAAAGAGTTTGAGATGTCACTCATAGGGGAGATTAAGTTCTTCATTGGACTACAGATCTAGCAGATGAAAGATGGAATCTTCATCACTCAGTCCAAATATGTCAAAGAGGTGTTGAAGACTTTTAGCATGGAAGATAGAAAATCGGTTGGTACACCGATGGTGACCGGTTGCAAATTGACAAAAGAGGATGATTCTACACTAGTTGATGAGAAGGAATACCAATCAATGATTGGTAAGTTGCATTATGTAGTGCATAGCAGACCGGATATTGCACATCTAGTTGGCATTACTGCAAGGTTCTAAAAGAGTCCAAGATAATCTCACTTGATTGCAGTCAAGTGGATTCTTAGGTATATGAAGGGAACAGTTGACTATGGATTGTGGTACCCATACAACAATAATTTCAATCTGAAAGTGTTCACAAATGTTGATTGGGTAGGTAATGTGGATGATCAAAAGAGCACAACCAGTGGTGCATTCTTTCTCGATGGTAGACTGGTCTCATGGATGAGTAAAAAGTAGAGTTGTATCTCTTAGTCTACAGCGGAAGTAGAGTATGTTGCAGCTTTCATGAACTGTACTCAGACAATTTGGATGAAGCATGTACTAGAAGGCTTCAAGATGTTAGGGTTCCCATAGATACTGAGAGGGGGGGGTGAATCAGTATCTGACCGGTTATGAAATTTTCTTAAAACTGAATATGCAGAATATAAAGTAACAGTATACCGGTATGCAAGAATTCATGCAAATAACAGAATCAAAAGCATCCACATGAAAAGAACACCATAACACAAGATGTTTAACGAGGAAACCCAGTGTGGGAAAAACCTTGGTGGGATTTGTGACCCACAATATTCACTTACTGGCCAATAAGAGAATATTACTTACAATAGGGGCCTCCACATGCAGGAAGGCCAACTGCCTAGAGCTCACTGCTCAATAAGAAGTCACACTGACTTACAATGAGGATTTACACAAATCCAATATTTTGTACTGCTTTACAATAGCATCTTCAGTGCCAGATTCAGTACTGGTTCTTGCTCTGTTCTTTACATATACCCTTGACCTACAATTCGCACATTAGGTCTGCCTTATAATTTATTTATTACATTCTATCCATATCCTACAAATGCCTACAATGATCTCTTTTATATACAAGAGTCATTTTACAATTTGCCAAGTCGGCTTACAATGATAAACAAAATATTACATATCAAAAATCCTATCTGCCTTTGTGCCGGTATACATATTTCCTTCTGTGTCGGTGTACATCTTCTGTGCCAGTGTCAGTGTAGATTGATTTTGTTGATGCCGAAGCTCTGTTTTGTTTGAGTAATGCTTTGCAGTATAGTGTCTTGCCAGTGCCATAGGATTGCAAGGTTGCCATCAATGACAAAACCTTCAATCACACACAATGTCTCATTGGAGTGTCCATATGCCAACAATCTCCCCTTTTGGCATTGATGGCAACACTCATGAGAAATTTCAAAAATATATCCAAAAATGTGTATACCAAAAAAAATGTTACCAAAAATATGAGGACTCCCCCTGAGCATGTGATCCTTGTGTTTTGAATTTTCTCATCTACTACTCCCCCTTTGGCATCAATGACAAAGGTTAGTAGATTTGTAGATGTACCAATACATAACCTCAACCTTGTAGTTGGGTAGTTATTAATTGAAGAATATCTCACAAAATTAAGTTTATACCATCCATAAACTTCTTGCTCTCCTTTATTGCTATCTCAGTTCTGTGTACTGTATCGATGAGATGCTACAAGTGCTCTACCGGTGTTTTGCTATCTTGTGTTAGTGCCTCTAAGATTTCCTTATGCAGAGATGCTAAATAGTCCAATCTTGGACTTAGTTTAGATATCAAAAATTTTGCCTTGTTTATTATTTTCTCTTTCTCTCTTTCTAATTTGAGCAATTCTTCCTCAAAATTTGTTATCTTTTCCTCAAAAATTGATAATGTATTGGGTGAGTTAACAAAATTATCAACAAGTTTATTGATCTCTTCCTATACCTTGCTCATCTTTTTGTCTACATCCATGGTCAAAAAGTTTATCTTACAGGTGTCTTTATACAGAGTTTTGTACTCTTTCAATAAATTGCATAGTTCCAGTAGAAGTGTGTCAAATTCCCTGTTACACTTCTTTATTCCTTCCTCAAATAATTTATGTTTCTCTTTTTCTACATGTTCCTTTATAGTTTCTACCTTTGTTTGCTCAAAATTTCTAGAAATATATTTACAAAGTGCATCCAACTGGCCTAAAGAATCTTTGTTGGCTATATTACAATTTGGAGCTATTAATTTCAAAACTGGAATTGAATCATCTATTGCTTTATAGGCTTGTGAGCTATAATCAGTTATTTTCTTGATAGAATTGAGAAATACCTCTGTTACATTTGATGGTGACCCAGTAAACTGAGTGCCGGTGGAAGGGACCATGTTGGTATTGACCTTCGGTAGGTTTGTTTGTGTCTCCACAGTTTTTCTTGCATCATTTCTTACCGGTGGCATCTGTTCTGGACCCTTTAGCTTTGTTGGTTGCTCTGTTTGTGTTCCAGATTCTGTCTTTTTCTCTGAATCTGCCGTCGATTGCTCTTGGTTTCCTATTGCCGGTTGCTCTTTATTATCATATTTATCTGTGGTATCCTTATCTACCACTATGTTGATTTTTTGAGTATCAACATTCATAGTATATAGGACTTTAGGATTAGGATTGTTATCCTTTGTGTCCATGCTCTCAGCTATCGGTTGATCTTCTGTAGTTGTTTTTACTAGTTGAGTATTTACAGGAGGTGGGGGTAAGTTGTCTCTAATCTTGATACTTGGCAGTCCACCAACTTTACCTTTCCCTTTGTCCTTTTGATATACCAGAATGGGCTTGGGATTCATATATTCTTCTTGTTTTTCTTTTTCAACCAAGAATCTATCCCAACCATCTTTTGTTTCAGTTGAAACTTCAGTAACTCTACCTACCATTAATGATATTTGCCTGTGTACAGTGGAAAAGACTATCCGGTTGGCCTGAGCTATCAAATCATCAATTTCCTTAGGTGTGTTGGTTGGGTATACTGCAATTAATTTCTCTATTTTTATTTTCTTATCCAACTCAATTATTCCTTGTCTTCTGGCCTCAAGTCTTTTATATAATTCATCAAGAATTTCATTTAGGACTTGCATAAAAAACTTTTTATACATGTCCATGTGTAGTATAACACTTTCCTCAATTTGTCCTTTCTCATCTTTTGATAGGGTGTCATAGATTTTCCCTATGTTTTTCAATTTACCTTCCTCTGTGATTTCATTCAGTAATATGTCAAAAGGGGCCAAGTCAGTGTCTATCTTCTTCTTCTTCTTGGGGGTCAGCTTTTTCTTAGGTGTGGCTTTCTTGACTGGAGACCTTACAGCTTGTTGCTTTTGTCTTGTCCTTCTAGGTGGAGTGGATACTGGTGAGGGGTCTCTTTTCCTAACAACTCTTTTGAAAGTTGCTGGCATATCTCCTTCTGAGGAGGTATCTACTGGCAATAGATGAGTTTCAGGTTGTTGGGCTGCCAACTCTTCTTCTGTTATGCCGGTTTTCTTTAATACATCATCTTTTAAGGCTTTTGCTTGCCTGCTTCCTTTCCTCACAGATGCCTCAACTTTCTTTACTCTCTTTTTAGATTGAATTTGACTTTCAATGTGCTCAGCACTACCAAATACTTCTTCCTTTGGTTCATGGGGAGCTTCCAGAAGTGCTTTGGCATAAGTTTCCACTATGTGGTCATTTGCTTCATACCCCATTTCTGTAACCCAGATTGTTCTTGGGATGACTGCTTCCATCCAGATCTCATCCTTTTTGATTACAACACATATGCCATCCTTATATTTGTTGATAGTTTCCTATGATAGTCTGATCCTCTTATTCATTTTGACCTTTAGTGCTAGAAAATACTCATGGATATTCTTTTCTTTGTTTTCACCCATGTTGTTGAATAAGTCAGACAATTGTTTTCCTACCGGTATGTCAAATCCAAAATCCTTGTTGCCTATACCAGGAGCTTATTTGCTTATATTTAGCATTAAGCATACAAGCAAATTTCCAAATCTAAAGGTTCCTTTCTTATCCTTCTTGATTTTTCCTAAGTTATCAATTAACTCATCTTTTAACCATTCACAGATATCAATTTTTACATTGTTCTTAACCATGTCATGAGCACTTTTTATGCATAAACTAGAAATAGAGTTAAGCCTATTTGCATGAGTTGCTTTGTAACCTAGAATCATGCTAATGAATCTCACATTTGTATCGGTCACATCATTAACCCTCAATGATCTTTTGTTGGATGTTACACCAGTTAATTTCATTACTAGGTCATTGGAGACCTTCTTGGTTTTGTCGAGTCTGGTACCAATGGAAGGTAACCCTATTACTACTTTCACAGCTACCTTTGTAATTTTGTGCACTAAGTCAAGCCAAAATAATGAGCCATGTACCCTGCTAAGAACTATCCTAATCACTTCCTTGGGAAATTTAGGAATGCAGAGGATTTCAGTGAATCCTAGGGTTTCAATAATTTTATGTTCAGGTTTCACATTTCTGGCATTGTCACATATAACAGATTTGTACATGTTTTTGATTTCTTTATCACCTAATTCTTCTATGTTGCAATGAATATACATTCTAGGGTCTTCTGCATAAACAACACCCTTTGGAATTTGGGAAAAAGCACCTATGTTTTCATCTTTCTTAGCTACCTCAGGAACTAGCTCAAACATGGGCCTAGGTCATTTTATAACCTCGACTACTATAGGCTTTGCTATGAATTCAGGTGCAGAGGAGGATGCCATGATGATAAATACCTTTTTCTACCTTTGGATGGATTGATTGCTGAAGTGCTTTGCCTCTTTGCTCAGAATGCCTTAGCTTGGAAATCTTCGCACTCTCTGAAAGTTTGAATTCATGGTGAAATGAAATGGAGCCAAAAACCTTATTTTATAAAGTCTTTTCTACCACCTACCACATTAATTGTTTTCCGGTAATGTATTAACTCAACTTTATTTGCCGGTAGTGAAGGATTTTCAACTTCTTTTCTCTAACTGAGGGAATAATAGCACATGTGTCATTAAATTGCCAAACCCTCAAGATAATTTTCTTCAATTTGATGAAGAACATCCTACCGGTGGAGCATTGCTCTGTCCTGCCAGTGGAGCATCATATTGTCCTGTCGGTGAAGCATTTGTTGGTTCTACTAGTGGAGGAGTAACCCCAATATTTAGATCACCTTTTCTAATCCATTGTTTTGAAAATTCTTGTTTAACCTCTTCAACCTTTTCTTTACCTTTCAAGCTAGTGATTTGGTATCTACCGTTGTACCTTTACTTCACAGAATTTAGCAATATGACCAATCTTGTTACATGCATAACAAGTTACATTATTTTTCTGAATAGCTTTCCCATAACCTATGCCGGTTTGTGTTCTGCATTTATTTGATAAATGACCAAATCTTCCACAAACATAACATCTTACATTCATTCTGCAATTTTCAGAGTTATGACCAGTTTTGTTGCATTTGGTGCATTGACCGGTGGGAGGATTGATGTTTTGATAATTCCTAGATCTACATTCATTTGCCCTATGACCATATTTATTACAGTTAAAGCATTTTCCATTGAATTTGTAAGTATTAGAGGTTCTTACCAGTTTGCTTTGATCCTGGGTATTTGTAGTACTGGAGCTTTCTCCAACTTCAAATCCAACTCCAGAAGTGTCACCTTTGGGTTTTTGATTCTTCAATAAGGTACCAAGTTCTTCTGAGCTTTTCTTGAATTTTTTTTGGGTTGATTTGCAGTTTCCAATTCCCTTTCCAAGATCTCTTTTTGTCTCATTAGTTCATTCAAGTCATTTTGAGTGTGCATCAGATCTGTCTTCAACATATCATTTTCATAGCTAAGTCTTGTGTTCTCATTTGCTGCATCACTTAGTCTTCTGGTCAATTCTTCTTCATTCCTCTTTCTGTCTTCAATCTCTTTGCAGAATCTCATAGTCATATCCTGCATTTCATTTTTTGTTGTCATGATCTCTTGTTTCAATTTGCTTATCATATCATTTAGTGATTCCTTTTCATCATTTTCATTTTGCAAGTTTTCACAAAGTTCTATTCTCTTGTTTCTTGTAATAGTAAGATTTTCTTGAAGTGCCTGAATAATGTCCTGAGCTGCTTTTAAATCATCTTCTAATTTGATATTTTTCAGCTTCTCTGCATCATAGTTAGTAAGAGCTCCTTCAAGTTGCTTCATCAGATTTTCCATCTTTACCGGTGTCAAGATCTTCCTCAAGCTATTAGGCTTTTGAAAATAGAGAACCAGGCTCTGATACCAATTGTTAGGGTTCCCACAGATACTGAGAGGGGGGGGGGTGAATCAGTATCTGACCAGTTATGAAATTTTCTTAAAACTGAATATGCAGAATATAAAGTAACAGTATACCGGTATGCAAGAATTAATGCAAATAACAGAATCAAAAGCATCCACATGAAAAGAACACCATAACATAAGATGTTTAACGAGGAAACCCGATGTGGGAAAAACCTCGGTGGGATTTGTGACCCACAATATTCACTTACTGGCCAATAAGAAAATATTACTTACAATAGGGGCCTGCACATGCAGGAAGGCCAACTGCCTAGAGCTCACTGCTCAATAAGAAGTCACACTGACTTACAATGAGGATTTACACAAATCCAATATTCTGTACTTCTTTACAATAGCATCTTCAATGCCAGATTCAGTACCGGTTCTTGCTCTGTTCTTTATATATACCCTTGACCTACAATTCGCACATTAGGTCTGCCTTATAATTTATTTATTACATTCTATCCATATCTTACAAATGCCTGCAATGATCTCTTTTATATACAAGAGTCATTTTACAATTTGCCAAGTTGGCTTACAATGATAAACAAAATATTACATATCAAAAATCCTGTCAACCTCTGTGTCGGTATACATATTTCCTTCTATGCTGGTGTACATCTTCTGTGTCAGTGCCGGTGTAGATTGATTTTGTTGATGCCAGAGCACTGTTCTATTTGAGTAATGTTTTGCCGGTATAGTGTCTTGCCGGTGCCATAGGATTGCAAGGTTGCCTATGTAATGCTTTGTCAGTATAGTGTCTTGTCGGTGCCATAGGATTGCAAGGTTGCCATCAATGACAAAACCTTCAATCACACACAATGTCTCATTGGAGTGTCCATATGCCAACACAAGATTCCTGTATCTGAACCGGTAAGTATATTCTATGATAACACAAGTGCTATCAATATATTAAAGAATCCAGTTTTACATTCTAGAACCAAGCATTTTGAGCTTAAGTATCATTTCTTGAGGGAAAAGGTTCAAAATAAAGAGATTGCACTGGAGCATGTGTCTAGTAAGGAGTAGTTAGCAGACATATTCACCAAGCCTCTCCCAAAGACAACATTTGTGCATTTGAGAGGTGAATTAGGGGTATTGCCCCTTCAGGAGGTGAACTAAAAGTAATTGTTCCACATCAGTCAGGTACTGGAAAGACAAATTTTTGGTTGATTGGTGTGTTGAAGGATGCTGCTCCTCAGGGGGAGCAGCATGATGAAACAGAGATGATTGTACCTCCACTTTGGCATTGTTTTCAAAGGGGGAGAAGGAGTGAAGCGAAAAGATATCTGTAGCAAATGGGAGAAGATGTGAAGTGGAGAAGATATCTTTGTATATTGCCATGAATGCCAAAGGGGGAGATTGTAAGCATTATGTGAACCGACATGAAGACATAATGATATTGTATGTTGTCATTGATGTCAATATGGGACATGGTGTGAACTGGCACATGTGATAGGTGAACAGAGAGAGGAACTGACAAATGTATGAACCAGTTTATATGCCAAAGTGAAGTGGCATATTCATTCAAGGTGAATCAGCATGTAGTTATGGGAACCGGCACATGGAAGCATTGTATGACTACCGGTTGGTAGGTAGCTTCCACTTCAAGATTTTCAGTTGGAGTACCTCAAGTCTGTGTGACTCAATCGATGATCATGTGATGAGTTAAAAGTATAATGGAGGATAGATTGTGTTGCCACGTAAGCTCTATGCGCGTGAAGGATCTTGCATGAAGAAGACTATTCCTATCTACCTTGGGAATGAGCGAAGTCTGTCAAATGGTGATAACGCGTGATGGGTTATTAGCCACCATGAAATCGGTGGATAATGGACGATGGAGAATGTCTTGAGATTGATTCAAGATTGTTGCATTTAATGTAGTATGATTCAACAGTCAGGATTGAACCACTTGAATTGCTTAACCTAACAGGTTTAGGGTTTAGGGTTTTTGCTACTGACCTGTATGTTTCCTATAAGGTCGATGTTGTGTTTCTTTCTAAGGTTGTTGGTAAAAGTTGTGAGTGTGTATCCAAGGGAAGTGATACGTGATTCTTGCCAGACCAAAGGAGAGAAGAGATACCTGCAAAGTGAATGTGCAGAAGGTAAAGAGGAGCCTAACCGGATCTGCATTAACATTGAGTGTTGTAAATAGATCATTGTTATTCCCGTTGATCTCTAACCACTTCAATAGTTGTAAAATCCCCTAATAGGGTAGCCTTAACTGGCTTGATTCAAAATCCCTTAACCGGGTGGTCTTAACAGGCTTGATTCAAATCCCTTAACCGGGTAACTCAAGGTTAATGAGTTCTGAGAAGATATAGAGCTTAGGAGATCCTTTCAGCTATTGAGTTCTTGAAATCCTCTAACAAGGTGACCCTACCGGGTTTAACCCTTAACTGGGTATCCCTTAATTGGGAGATCCCTAACAGGATCGATTCCTAGCAGAACCTATTGTAATATCTTTAACCAGACAAGGCTCCTAACAAAGCAGACTTCTAAAGAGTTCAAAAAGTAGCTTGTGGGTATTCATCCCCATCGTGGTTTTTCCCAGTTGGATTTCCACGTGAAAAATATGTGTGTCATGTGAAATACTTTTATCTTGTGATGCTTTGTTTTACCTATTAAGCATATGAAGGTTCTATGTTTTATGCCTGTCTATAAAACATATTGAACTCACTGTTGTGAAGATCTGATGATTAAGGTTACCTATTTATGCATGAGAATATAATGATACTGTACTATTAAGCTAAGAGGGAAGCTTATTGAGTGACTAGTTCATGATTGATTGAGCTATACTGGATGTTACCGGTTACACTCTGTTTTACCAGTATCCCTATTTGTCAGTCATTTGGAGTATTTGTTGTCAAACCGGTTTTGGACTAACTTTGTGTTTGTACTAATTCACCCCCCCTCTCAGTACCGGTTTGGTACTAGTGGTTCATCATTGAGTTATCATGTTATACTTACCATCAAGAGAAATAGAACCTCTACCATGGATTATACTATCTTTTTCATCTCCAAATCTTACTACACCACAATCATATTTTCCATACTCACAAACTTACTCTTATCACCTATCATATGATAAGAGCAACCATTGTCAATAACCCATTCATCTTTCTCTTCAACTTTAGCAGTCAAAGATTTTTCTTCAATAATGTAGCTAGTAGAATCAACAGTCACTAGATCATCTTCCTTGATAGCAATGAACACCCACTCATCTCCTGAATTTTCCTTATCAGACTCATCATCTGTCACACCTTCATTAGGAGAAAAGTAACACTTCTTTTGATATTGAGGATTATAAGGCTCAAATGGCTTCTTAGAAACTCTTTCCGGACACCCTGAGGCAAAATATCCTATCTTACTGAAAAAAAAAATATTTAAGAGGCAACTTTCCTTCATACTTACTAGTACCTTTAGGTGATCTTCTAGCAATTAGGGCTTCAATCTCTTTAAGCTCTCTTTCATCTTCTTCAAGATCCCTCATATCCTTCTCATATATAGATACTCTTGTAGAAATTTATCCCAGATCATATTTCTTCTTCCTAGATACAGTAGCTTTAAATGCAAATTCAGATTTAGGAGGGGCTTCACTGAACTTTCTCAACTCAAAATAAGAAAGCTTACTAATCAGAATGTCTCTAGTCACATTTGTCACCATCTGGATTTCTTCAATAGTAGCAGCCTTATGCTTGTAAGGAGGCAAGGATCTCAACACTTTAACCACAATATCAGATTCTTCTAATACTCCACTAACACATCTGATGTTCAACACAAGCTCATTCACTTTCTGCATAAAGGAGGTAATGTCATCATCTTTTCCCATGTTTAGCATCTCATACTTTCCCTTCAAGCTCTATAACATAGCAACTTTCACATGGTTGTCACCTTCATACAAAGTCTCTAGCTTCTTCCATATCTCATGAGCAGTCTATAAATCCATCACATTAGCCATCTCATTCGGAGTGGTAGGACCATTTTGAGGACTTTTATATACATTCTTAGTAACCTTCCAATAGTCTTCACCAATGCATCACAAATGACATTCCATTTGGTTCTTCTAGAGAGTGTAATTCATCCCATCAAATATTAGACTATCCTTCTTAAAAGTAAAGGTTTCCATCCCGAATCTCCTTAAGTGATCAAACTTCTTCCAGAGGATATAGCTCTGATACTAATTGTTGACAACAATGCAGCAAACTAAGAGGGGGGGGGGGGTGAATCTGTTTGCTCACAAACTTAGCACAACTCAAACTTCAATTTAGATTTAATAATTAGTAATGAAAGCACAAATCAACACCACATCAATAACACACATAACACCAATATTTTTGATGTGGAAAATCTGGTTAAGGGAAAAACCATGATGGGTAATAGCAAAAATTAAGAAGGAAAATTGAGAGGGGGGGGGGGTGAATCAGTCTTCACCAATTCATAGTAAATTAAACTTCAAAACATAAACTGATAGACTGCAACAATAATAGATAAGCAAATCAATAACACAACATATCACACCAAGATTTTTTATGCGGAAAACCTAGTTAAGGGAAAAACCATGATGGGAACCTACCCATAGTAAGATGATACTCTATATTAGGATGTGAAAATATTACAATGGGAAATACACATGCATTTAGCCACACTGCCTAGAGCTCACTGCTCAAAAGATGTATGCCTAGAAGGCTACAACCCTCACGGAAGTCTCATTGACTTACAATATGATTCAAACTACAATCTGAAAGGAATTGGTGTAGGAGCACCTCATCAACAAGATATTGATGACCCTGAGGATGAAGACTAGGACCATTAGGATGTGTTAGTGTGTCTTGTGTTTCATGTATAGAAATAAACCCCACCATGTAAGCCCATGTCACCAATTAGGCAATTTGAGAAGCCAATTGGGACAATGTGGTAAAGAGGGGTACTAGATGGTTTAGATTCATTTTTAATAGGTTTTAGACATGTTTTGTGTGTGTTTGGTTGGTTCATGTATGTGGATCCCAACCTTAGGAAATATGACAATTTTTTGAGCAAAATTGCAAGAATGCAACTTTTGAGTGCAAAAGTGCAACTTTTTGTAATTTAGTTGGGGAAGCCTTTCAATGGTTCCAACCTACTCTAAATTCAGTGGGAAACCATTGGAGAGTTGTATAATCCTTGTGGGCTTGATTCCCAAGGGGGATGTTGTTGGAGTTGGAGTTTGTAAAGCAATAATACTCAAAATAATTTAGTTTTCCCAAAATTTTTGAGTTTGTAGGTGTTGTACGTGACTGTATGGATTGGTTTGAAAATCACAATCCATGGAGTAGATAGGAGGATGAACTAGTTTCCTTTTGGTGGTGGTCTAAGGTCTTAATTGTTCGAGAGTAGAGAGAAACCTTCATTCTACTGACTGTAACCTAGAAATTTAGGGTTTGGAGAAGGTTTTGAACCAAGATGGATTTATCTTGCACTCCGGTCCATTAGAAGACTCTTCCTTTGGAGGGATCCATGATAATCCTTTGTATTTTAGATTTTTCATTTTTTGTTGTAGGGAATATTTTTTTGTGTAGAGAAATGAATATATTTAGGTAGGCATCTCTATGTGACTACCTAGGACAAGTTTTATGATAGTCTTCATAAATTGTCTTAGCGATGGATTCTAGGCATACAACCTTAGAACTAGAAGTTTCTCACTACCCCCCACATGCCCATTAAGGTTATTCTTCATTTGGTCTATCAGTAGAGGTAGTTGCTTTGGAAAATAGGGCTAATTGCCCCTATTAGGTCTCTTAGCCTCTGAAGGAGAAGACCTTATATTCATAGATCTAATCAAACAATTTTGGGAATATGTATATCTTCCAAAGGGGTGTCAAAAATGCTAAGTTGTTTGTATGGGTGTGTGGAATATTTGAGTTAAGGCCAAAACACCGGTCTAGAAGGGCTACTAACCGAAGGGGTAGGTTTACAAAGGAGGTATAAGTATTTGATGCCCAAGATCAAAACTAGTGTTTGAAAGAGGTCTTATATGGTGTGTTTTGACCAAATTCCAAATCCCAAGGAGTGAGGATCACTGGTAAAGCCTCTTTGAAGAATTGAAGCCTTTTACTCATCTTATTGGTAAAGCTTGACCGGTAAAGCCTATTTGAAGAGTTGAAGCTTGTTACTCATCTTGAGTAGGCCTAAGACTAGGGAATGTGTATGTAGTTTTATCCAAGGTATAGATTCCTTCCTTGCAAGGCCCTTGTGAGTAGTTGAAGGGTCACTAGCCTAACCTGATTTGGGCTTACTATTAGGAGTTTTGGGTGGGCCTCTACATCAAGTGGTATCAGAGCGGAGGAGTGTCCTTTGGAAGAGAAGGAGAAGACAAGATGTCAAAAGAAGAAGGATCCCATGAGGAACCTTCTAGAATGACCAAGGCAGAATTGAATGTCATCGTGAAGAAGTAGATGGAAGAGAGCAGAGAAGTCAGGCTTGAGAATCAGGCCTTGAGAAATGAGATGGATTGGCTGAAGGAAAAAGTGGAGAGGGGAGAGAAAGACTCTGGCGAAGTGATGATTACTAAGAGGGGGGGTGAATTAGTATACCAAAAAATACTGAACTTAAACTCTTAAACAATTTAGCAGTTAACCGGTATAACAGATTTACTAACAAACCGGTTAAGACAAATGCAAACCAAACAACAAATAAAGAATTCACCCACAAGAGCACAATCACCATGACACAAGAGGTTTTGACGTGGAAACCCAAATTGGAAAAACCATGGTGAGCTGAAACTCACAAGTAACTATCTATAGAATAGTAAGCAGACCAGTGAAGGTCAGACCGGTTAAGGTCATATAATGTTCTTTACCAGAACAGATCCTGTTAGGAATCTAGATCTCTGTTAGGAGATAAGTCCAATTAAAGACTACCTTGTGAGAGGATTTTAGATTCACAATTGTGAACCACCTTGTTAGAGGATTTACAAAGGCTTTTCTGGGCCTACCCAGTTAAGAGTTTCAGACTTGTCGAAGATGTGAGTAATCAACAAGTGAGTGATCTAGATACTAGCACAGTATGCTTGGTTAGATCCTTGATAGCTCATTGTTAATGCATTTCAACATTACTTCAGTCTTTAATATCTCCATGCTTTGTTTCTTCACACAGACCTAATCTTCTCTGCTATGATCGCACATACAAAATCCTCACCAACCACCTAAAACCCTAACTCCTACTAAAACCCTAGACATGATGTCCTTATAAAGGAATCTGATTTCATGTCAATTCAATAGGATTACATTGCAAGTTCCTAGGTTCAGTGCATCTAGACACATTTGGTAACATGACACAGAATCACTGCCAAAGTGTCAGTGGATGATGACTCATCACAAAAATACTGGTTGGTAACTCATCATAGAGTAACACTAGTTCATACATTTAACCGATTACTAGTTCATATATTTTAACAATTACCGGCTTGTCAAAATGAAGACTAGGATAAATGATAACTGCCACTTTATTCCTTCATTTCATTTGAGATCCTCGAACTGCTTGAGGTCTTCATATCGCTTGAGATCGGTAAACACTTTCTACAAAACATCGATAGTCTAAAGACTATAATACATAATACTGGTTGGAACAAATACCGGTTGAGCATAACTCATACATACAAAAAGTGATCTCAAAACAAGTGTGTGTCCATCAATGACAATCACAACATCATCAAAATGCCAACAGAGAAGAAGGGGATGAAGAGGAGATCCCTATGCAGGAAGAACTAGAGGTACCTATAGACCAGACACCCCTGATGAGTGTCCTCAAGTCCATGGAGAGGAGAACAATGGATGTGAAGATGGATCTGCCAGTATTTGCAAGCAAGATGGAGCTTGACACTGTGATGGAGTGGATAGACTCCTTGGACATTTTTTTGAAAGTTAAGACATACTAGACCACCAGAGGGTGAAGATGGCCCAATCCAAAATGAAAGGGGTTGCACTAACTTGGTGGACTTTCATCCAAGATGAGAGGGTGAAAGAGGGAAAGAGAAGAGTAGCTACATGGAAGACGTGATTTCTTTGGTGAAAGAAGAATATGTCCCAATGTATTACAATATATAATTGCATAGGAGGAGGCAGAATTTGAAACAAAAGGAGATGGACCTGAGTTCCTATACCAAGGAGTTCATGAAGTTATGTGTGAGGAATAAGGTGAAAGAGAGTGAAGATGAGCGGGTGGAAAGGTATCTCAATGAGTTGAGGTTTAGAATCCAAGAAGACTTGAATCTCCACACCCTGGAGACAGTCCAAAAGTGTTTTCAATTGACACCCAAGGGGAGTGTTGGAGTTAGGAGATCTACCCAAAGAAGAAGCCATTAGTGCATATGGTGAAGCTTTTGCATCATCCATTAAAGAGGTGCATGACCAGGTAAAGTCTCATCTCCAACAATTTGCAGTGAAGTATAAATCTCATGCTGATAAGAAGAAGAGAGATGTACAACTTAGTGGGGGATTTTGTATGGGTAAAATTGAAGAAGGAGAGACTACCGAAAGGACAATACACCAAACTCATGCAGAGGAAGATTGGACCATGTCAGATAGTGAAGAAGTGTGGACAAAATGTCTATGAGATCCAACTCCCTCCTGATCTTGGATTATCACCTATTTTTAATGTGTGTGATCTTACACTTTTCAAAGGTACTGATAGTGAAGAAGAAGAACCAATGCAAGTTGCAGCAAATAATGAAATTCCAAGGAAGGAATCACCTAAGTTGAGAAAAGTGATTGAAACTAGAGCCACAAAGAAGAAAAGGAACATGGAGTACATTGAGTACTTGGTGGCTTGGTAGGATAAACCAAACTCTGAGGCGGTTTGGATGACAAGTGAGAAAATATCCAATCATGATGCAGATTTACAAACCCCGATCTCAAGTGGGCTTGAGATCTCTTCTCCCAAGGAGTATGGTGCAGGACCACCTCATCAACAAGATATTCATGACACTGAGGATGAATAATAGGACAACTAAGATGTGTTAGTGTGTCTTGTGTTTGATGTATACAAATAAACCCCACCATGTAAGCCCATGTCACCAATTAGGCAATTTGAGAAGCCAGTTGGGACAATGTGGTAAAGAGGGGTAGTAGATGGTTTAGATTCATGTTTAATAGGTTTTAAACATGTTTTATGTGTGTTTTTTTGTGCATGTGTGTGGATCCCAACCTTAGGAAGTATGACAATTTGTGAGCAAAATTGCAAGAATGCAACTTTTGTAAAATGCAACTTTTGAGTGCAAAAGTGCAACTTTTTGTAATTCGGTTGGGGAAGCCTTTCAATAGCTCCAACCTAGTCCAAATTCGGTAGGAAACCATTGGAGATTTGTATAATCCTTGTGGGATTTATTCCCAAGGGGTTTGTTGTTGGAGTTGGAGTTTGTGAAACAATAATACTCAAAACAATTCAGTTTTCCCAGAAATTCTGAGTTTGCAGGTGTTGTACATGACTGTACAGATTGGTTTGAACCCCACAATCTATGGAGTAGATAGGAGGATAAACTATTTTCCTTTTGGTGGTGGTTTGAGGTCTGAATTGTTTGGGAATAGAGAGAAACCTTCATTCTATTGTCTGTAACCCAAAAATTTAGGGTTTGGAGAGGATTTTAAACCAAGATGGCTTTATCTTGCACTCCGGTCCATTAGAAGACTCTTCCTTTGGAGGGATGCAGTATAAGCCTTTGTATTTTAGTGTTTTCATATTTTTTTGTAGGGAAGCTTGTGTTGTGTGGAGAAATGAACATATTTAGGTAGGCATCTCTATGTGACTACCTAGGACAAGTTTTAGGACAGTCATCATAAATTGTCTTAGCAATGGATTCCATGTATGCAACCCTAGAACTAGAAGTTTCTCACTACCCCCACACACCTATTAAGGTGATTCTTCATTTTTTCTATCAGTAGAGGTAGTTGCTTTGGAAAATAGGGCTAATTGCCCCTATTAGGTATCTTAGCCTCTAAAGGAGAAGACCTTATATTCACAGATCTGATGAAACAATTTTTGGAATCTGTATATCTTCTAAAAGGGTGGCTAAAATGCTATTTGTTTGTATGGGTGTGGAATATTTTTGAGTTAAGGCCAAAACATCAGTCTAGAAGGGCTACTAATCGGAGGGGTAGGTTTACAAAGGAGGTATAAGGATTTGATGCCCAAGATCAAAACCAATGTTTGAAAGAGGTCTTAGATGGTGTGTTTTGGCCAAAATCTAAATCCTAGGGAGTAAGGATCACTGGTAAAGCCTATTTTAAGAATTGAAGCCTCTTACTCATCTTACCGGTAAAGCTTGTTTGAAGAGTTGAAGCATGTTACTCATCTTGAGTAGGCCTAAGACTAGGGAATGTGTGTGTAGTTTCATCTAAGGTGTATATTCCTTCCCTATAGGGCCCTTGTGAGTAGTTGAAGGGTCACGATCCTAACCTGATATGGGCTTACTATTAGGAGTTTTGGGTAGGCCTCTGCATTAGGAATGAATTGCAATGATAGCATCTACAAATGCCAGATGACAATTTTGATTAAGCATAGTTGTCTACTCTGCAACACCATGCATACCTCAACACTTCACTAAATCATATATCTTTGTTTGCACATTCACCTCTCTCTAATAATGAAGACACAATACTGACACCTAAATTACATAAACATCTCACCTATACATACAAATCATCAACCTTGATAACAAGGTCAACTAAACCCTCAACCCTCAACTCACAATTACAAAAATTACATTGCACGATACAAATATCGATCACTAGACCAATATTATGATTTACATTAAATAGCATGAACCTAATTCAAATTCCCAAATGATTACATCCATCAAAAATCCTGCCAAGATCAACCGCAACATGCTACACCACTAGAAATACTGCATAACATGAAAAATCATCACCGGTTCATTAAAATCATCAAAAACTCGCACAAAGATCAATTTGGATCACCAAAACAAATAGGGCATGACTAGGAAACACTAGAAAGAATGTTAGAATCATCTTGAATAGTTGCACCAACACCTCTTTTCAAATATTCATCAGTCAACGTCTCAAAGCTTAAGAACACAAACAATTAGCAACTGTCACGAGGAAAGATAACTCGCAGAGCACCAAATCACAAACCATCTAAAATGAAGATACACAATATCATCCTAAAAAATATTCTAAAGTCTCAGCACAAGGTCTGATCACACCGGAATATACCGAAATTTGCAAAATAGTGATCAGTAAAACCTAACTACAAAATTGGATCAAAAAATCTTCCCAAACTCACTGGAATATGTTGACATCAATGACAAGAAAATATCCTAGAAAAAATAATGAACAACCAAATCTAACAATATCCCAATAGTCCAACAATCTTCCCCTTTGGCATTGATGGCAACATATGAATGTGAAAAATAGTCAGTGCAAAGAAAGAAGATATCACCAACAAACTCCCCCTAAGATCAAGATAGATAAAGAAGATTTTCACATGATCTCTCTCCCCCTTTGAAATTAATGCCAAAGATCTCCAAAATAGAAAATCAAACTCTCTCCCCCTAAAACACATAACTAGAAATCTCTCTCCCAAAACACAGACTACTGTAGAAAAGGAGTAGCACCAACTCATCAATCCGGATAAAAGAATAAGGCTCTAAAATTCACCATATCGATGCAACTCAATACATCTAATTCTCATAGAGAGGGGTGGATACCCCTAACTTGTCACTCAAATAAACAAATGTATTTGCAGGAAAAGGCTTAGTTAAAATATCAGCAATTTGTTCCTTTGTAGATACATATTCTAGCTTCACCTTTTGTTCACTGACTTGCTCTCTCAAGTAATTACATTTGATTTATATATGATTAGTCTTTGAATATTGCACCGAATTATTAGACATGTTTATATCACTATAATTATCACAGTATATAATAGTAAGCTCATCATAAATAACTTTGATATCTTTCAACATTTGCTTCATCGAAACTAACTAAGTGCAAATACTAGTAGCAACAATGTACTCATCTTCAGTAGTAGATAAAGATACTGAATCTTGTTTCTTGCTAGCCCATGAAACCAACTTCTTACATAAAAAGAATGAGCCACCAGTAGTACTCTTCTGATCATCAACATCACCAACCTAATCTACAGATCAGTATAAGCACACAACATGAAATCATCATTCTTTGGATACCATAGACCATAATCATCAGTTCCCTTTAGATATCTGAATATTCTTTTAACATAAGTAACATGACTCTCCTTCGTATCAGCTTGATATTTAGTAGCCATACACACAACATGCATAATGCCAGTCCTAGTCTAAGTAAGATATAATAGTCCACCAACCATAGATCTATACAAACTCTGATTAGCTTTAGGTGATTCATCATTTTTAGACAATTTACAACTAGTTACCGTAGGAGTTCCAACCAGTTTAGAATCATCTAATCCAAACTTCTTCATCAATTCCTTCACATACTTAGTTTGAGATATAAAGACGCCTTTTCTTGTCTGTGCAATCTGCAAACCTAAGAAAAATTTCATCCCACCAATCATAGACATCTCAAATTATTTTTGCATATCACCAGCAAACTTCATACTCATATCATTATCACCACAAAAGATAATGTCATCAACAAAGACTTCAACAATCAAGATGTTATCATTTTCAATCTTAAAATATAGATTACTATCAGCAACACCTTTGATAAATCCCAATTTTAGCTCAAGTATTTGTCTAATATAACATACCAAGCTCTAGAAGCTTGTTTTAATCCATAAAGTTCTTTCTTCAACTTACATACCATGTCTCCATCATCTGACAATAAAAATCCATCAGGTTGTTCAATGTAAACTTCTTCTTCTAGATCACCATTCAAAAATGCAAATTTGGCATCCATCTGATATACCTTGAAATCTTTGTAAAAAGCATAAGCAAGCAACAATCTAATAGCTACAATTCTGGCAACTGGAGCAAAATTTTTTTCATAATCAATCCCTTCTTGTTGTCAATATCCTTTACAAACTAGTCTAGCTTTATTTCTGACTACTTCACTGGCTTCATTCAATTTGTTCCTAAAAACCCATTTAGTACCAATAACATTTTTATCCTTAGGTCTAGGCACAAGTTCCCAAGTATTGTTCTTTTCAATATGATCTAACTCTTCTTCCATGGCTCTAATCTAGTTATCATCTTTACAAGCTTCAACAACATCTTTAGGTTCAACTTTAGAAATCAAACATATTTCTTCTACATCTAACCTTCTTCTAGTCATCACACCTTTATTATTATCACCAATAATCTAACTCTTAGAATGATTTAATCTTACATACCTTGGAGTCTTCTGATTGTTCTGATCTTCAGGTTCCTGCACATCATCACCAACAACAACAACATCCATATTAATAGTCTCTACTAGATCATTCTGCTTAGGCTCTTCAGGCTAAATAAGAGTTAAAACAACATGTTGACCTTAATCATAAGCTCTGATCTCCTTCCAAAAAGGTACCTTCATCACTTTTAGCATCAAACTTTCCAATATCCTCATCTCTCTTGATATAGCATTTGCTACCAAAAACTTTGAAATATTTCATAGTAAGAACATGACCAAACCAAAGATCATAAGGGGTCTTACCAGTATCACCTTTGATACGAACTCCATTGAATGTATAGACTGTAGTGGTAATAGTTTCTCTCTTATAGACCTTCAAAAAATTTCCTTCAATCAAAATAGTTATTGCAGCATCTAAAATAGTACGGTTCTTCCTTTCAACAATCCCATTCTATTGTGGGGTCCTAAGAGCAGAAAGTTGTCTTCTAATTCCATGCATCTCACAAAAAGAATTGAACTCACTGGAACATAATTCTCCATCTCTGTCAGATCTCAGACACTCCAGCTTCAATCCAGACTCAGTTTCAACTTTAGCTTTAAATATCTTGAATTTCTCAAATGCTTCTGATTTTTCCTTCAAAAAGACAACCCACATCATTCTAGAATAATCATCAATTGGCATCATAAAGTATCTATCACCCTGCACACTTCTAATATTTTTAGGTCCACACAGGTCAATATGCACAAGATGTAGCAATCCATCAAATGTATACCATTTTCTCTTGAAAGAAATCCTTGTTTGCTTACCCAACTAACATTCTTTACATACCAGATTAGCAGGTTTAACAATCCTAGGCAAATCCCTAACAACTTGTGTAGAACTAATCTTGATCAACGAATCAAATTTACATGACACATTCTTCTATGCCACAACCAACTCTCATCTATCTTAGCAATAAAACAACTTTTCTCACCAACATTCAAATGAAAAATATTACCTTTAGTCTTAGTTCTAGATGCAATCTCTATACCGGAGGCATTCAAGATCTTGCATTTTCCATCTTTGAATTGTAGATCATAGCCCTTATCAACCATCTATCCAACACTCAAAAGATTATGCTTCAAACCTTCAACATACAAGACATCATCAATTTTATGCTTACCATCAAAAGAAATAGAACCTCTCCCATAGATTATATAGGCTTTGTCGTCACCAAAAATAAATATTCCACAATCATACCTTTCCATGCTTACAAATTTACTTTTATCATTGATCATATGATGTGAACAACCAATTTCAATCACCCATTCACCCTTTTCTTCTAGCTTTGCAGTCAAAGCTTTCTCCTCAACAAAAAACTAGGGGAATCAATAGGTATAGGTCTATCTTCTTTAATAGCAATAAACACAACTTCATCTCCATATGATTCATCATCTATAACACCTTCATCTCCAACATAATAATAGTTCTTATGGTTCCTAAACTTTTGGTTAAACTTATAAGGCTTATCATATATATCATTCCTATAAAACTTATCAAACTTATCATGTATGCCATACTTAGCCATTCTCTCTGGGCATCTAGAAGCAAAATGTTCTATATTATTACAAGAAAAACATTTCAAGGGCAACTTTCCATCATACTTAATGACACCTTTAGGAAATCTTCGGGCAATCAATGCTTCAAGCTCATCAAGCTCTCTTTCTTGCTTTGCTATCTCTCTTCTTTCTCTTTCATATTTGGATATCCTACACTCATGAGGATCATATTTCTTCTTACTGGACATAGATGCTAATGCTTTGAATGTTGTCTTATAATTTCCATGTGATCCTCCTGTGTAGGGGAAAAAAGCGAGACTAGGTTAATCATGCCCTAATCCTACCTTTTGACACACATTACAGAATACGAAAGAGCCTAGAGATATTGCACAATTGGCTACTTCTTTTGGTGAAAGAGAGAGCCACGGGATATCTATTAGGATTTCTATTCCCTTGTTGAAATTGTAAGGTCAAGTAATGCAAGTTCAAACCCTAATCTCAAAATGCAAGTATGAACTAATAACAAGATTGCAGAATTGAGATTAAACAATGAACAACTGTAAGTGTAAGGATAAAATAAGAATGTAGATATGTACCCGGAGTCGAAATCGGACTGAAAATGTTCGGGATGGGGGCGCGGGCGCCACTGTCCTGAAAACTGCACCAGAAACCACTGTTCTGCACCCTGAAACACTGTCGGAAAGTCGTCGGAAAGCTATCTATCCAGAGGACCAGGGCGCCCAGCGCCTCTGTCCCAGGGACCAGGGCACCTAGCGCCCCTGTCCTGGCAGGACCAGGGCGCCCAGCGCCCCTGTCCTGGTCTTCTGAGCTGTAATTTCACACAGGGTTCTACCTCAGCCTTCTCTCTCCGGATTTGTGTCCCGCGGCGTCGTCCGAATCCCGAAACCTGCAATAATATCTGAAAAGGGGGAGGGGCGGCTATATAGGGTTTTGCCTTAGTCAAACCCCTGCTTTGGTGATTTCCACCTCCATGAATAGCCAAGTTGTTTTGTAAAATGTATTGTGTGTGCAGACCTAGTGTGTGTGCAAGGTCCAAAATGCAAGAAAGCAAACTAGAGCAACCTAGAAAGTAAACCACCCTAATTGCTTGTAAATGATAATGTAAATGCTCTAAATCAAGATGCAATGTGATCTAAAGCATGAATAAATGATGTATCAAAGCTTATGCAAAGACATGAAAACAATACGAAATCATACCCAACCCTCGAGGGAGGAGTACAAGCCAATCTTCAGTCGGTAATCTCTTATTGTTCTTCAATGTCTTCCAAGCCCTAAGTGGATGAATGAATTTGATAGATGCTTGATAAAATGATGTTGAGTGTTGTTGAAGTCCTCAAAGATTTGCTCTTTCGCTGCATATGAAGTTCTTGAAAACAAAAATCCGATCCCTTCAAATGAGAAAAGAGAGCTCTTATGTATGAAACCCTAGGTCATAAATTCATATTTTGGCCGACCTAGAGATTGAATATCCCGCCAATTTCTTGGGGTTAAGCTTTATTTTATGATTGGATCGTGCTCCCAAAATTTTGGGAAAAATGTCCGGGACCATGTTGCACGGGCGCCATGGTCCCGACAACTTTTCACCAAATTTTTAGGGCCGTCGGATATGATGATTTTAGAGAGAATCCCGAAGTTACAGGTGATTTTGAGATGTTTAGACCCCGAAACCAAGCCCCCCAAGTTCGAAATAGGACTTAATTAGGGTTTTTGATTAAGTGGTGTATTGGAAGAATAAAATGCGAAGGGCACGCTTTAGTGAAAGGGCCCAACTTTATGATGTAGAAAATGATGAAATAGGGCCTTAGACCTAATTAATTTGATTAATTAAGTGCTTAAGGAGAAATGCAATGCAGAATGCAAAATGCACTAAGGCGGGTGCTAAACTAGGTGCGAAATTGTACCACCCTAGCGAGTGCGTACAATTTACGACACTACACCTCCAAACTCTCTCAACTCAAATGCAGCAAGTTTTCCAACCAACACATCTCTTGTTATTGTAGTTACATTCCAGATCTCATCAATAATAGAAACCTTATGTTAATAAGTAGGAGGCAAAGATCTCAGCACCTTAGCAACAATCTCATCTTCTTCAATCTTTCCATCGGCAGATCTGATACTAAGGACAAGCTCATTCACCTTAGCCATGTATGAATGTATGTTGTCATCATCTCCCATCTTTGATGTCTCATACTTTCCTTTTAAACTTTGCAACTTAGCAACTTTCACTTGACTATCACCTTCATACAGGATCTCAAGATTCACCCAGATCTCATGTGTGGTCTAAAGTTCCATAACATTTGTCATTTCAGAATCAGTCAGGGCACTGAGAAATACTTCCTTCACTCTAATATTATATTCAGCTTCCTTAACCCCATCAAGAGTGGATGGTCCATTCTAAGGAACAACATAGGCATTCTTAGTAATCTTCCAATAATCTTCTACAAGACATTTCAAATGCACCTCCATCCATCTCTTCCACATAGTATAGTTGCTTCCATCAAACCTCAGACCATCCTTCTTGAAAAGAATACCTTGAGCTTCCATCTTGGATCTCCTCAAGCGATTAAGCTTCTACCGGAGGATCTAGCTCTGATACCAATTGTTAGCAGAAATCAAGAAGGAAGAATGAGAGGGGGGGTGAATCAATCTTCACCGTATCACAATAAATTAAACTTCAAAACATAAACTGATAGACTGCAGCAACAACATATAAGAAAATTAATAACACAACATATAACACCAATATAATTTGATGTGGAAAACCCGGTTAAGGAAAAAACCATGGTGGGAACCTACCCACAATAAGATGGTACTCTATAGTAGTATGTGAAAATATTACAATGGGGGATGCACATGCATTTAGGCACATTGCCTAAAGCTCACTTCTCAAAAGATATATGCCTAGAAGGCTACAACCCTCAAGGAAGTCTCACAAATTTACAATATGATTCAGACTACAATCCAAAAGGAATGAACTGCAATGATAAGATCTACAAATGCTAGATGGCAGTTCTGGTTAAGCATAGTTGTCCACTCTGCAACACCAAAAACACCTCAACACTTAGCTGAATAATATATCCTTGTTCACACATTCACCTCTCCCTGATAATGCAGGCAGAATACCGATACCTAAATTACTTAAACATCTCACCTATATATATAAATCATCAACCTTGATAACAAGGTCGGCTAAACCCTCAACCCTCAACTCACAATTACAAAAATTACATTGCACGATACAAAGATCGATCACCGGACCAATATTATGATTTACATTACATAGCATGGACCTAATTCAAATTCCCAAATGATTACATCCACCAGAAATCCTGCCAAGATCAACCACAACATGCTACACCACCAAAAATACTACATAACACAAAATTCATCACTGGTTCATAGAAATCACTAAACACTTACACAGCGATCAATGTTGATCACCAAAACAAATAGGACATGACTAGGAAACACTAGCAAGCACGTTAGAATCATTCGGAATAGTTGCACCAACACATCTTTTTAAATCTTCATCGGTCAACATCTCAAAGCTCAAGAACACAACCAATCAGCAACTATCACGAGGAAAGATAACTTGCAGAGCACCAAATCATGAACCATCTAAAATGAAGATACACAAGATCATCCTAAACAATATTCCAAAGTCTCAGTACATGATCTGGGCACACCAGAATATACCAAAGGAAATACCATATTCTGCAAAATAGTGATCAACAAGAACAAACTACAAAACTGGATCAAAAACTCTTCCCAAACTCACTAGAATAACTCAAAGGAATATGTTGACATCAATGACAACATATCCTAGTAGCAGCAATGAACAACCAAATTCAACAATCTCCCCAATAATCCAATAGTGGGAACCTACCCACAAAGGGATAATACCCTGTTAGGAGTAATTGAAATATTACAATGGGAAATGCACATGCATTCAGGAACACTACTTAGAGCTCACTACTCAAATCACAAAACAAGAAGGGCTACAACCCTAAGGAAGACTCACTATCTTGCTAAAAAAACATTTGGATTATATCTAGAGGATCATGAACTGATGAAATAGCATCTTCACATGCCTGGTTATAGTTCTGGTTAAGCACAGTCTGATCTGCTTTACCACACACTTTCGAAAGATCATAACACTTATTCGCACACTTACTCATTCATACACTCATAGATACAATGCATACACATCTCACAAATGAATATTAAATATATTTATACAAATCATCAATCTATATTTCAAGGTTGGCTCAACCCTCAACAAAAATAACAAGAACATAACATCATACGCTACAACAATACATGTGGACCAAAAAAATGTCATCTAAGACATAGTCTAGACCTAAATCAACACTGTAACCAAGAAATACCGCTAAGAATTATGCCTTAAACATCCACAATACACTACAATCACCAAGAGTGTCGCATAACATGAAGAACACCACCAAATCAAGAAATGATCAACAAACATGCACAATGATCAATGAGGACCATCAAAAAAGATAGGACCTAATCTAGAAACATCCATAAGAAACATGAATCACCATAGAAACAACCGCAACAACACAACTTACTAGAATCTCCATTATCAATATACTGAACCTCAAGAACACATTTTGATCTGACTGTCAAACTGAAAGATTCACTTGCAGAATTTCAAATCATGAACCATCTAAATTGAGGATACATATGAATGTCCCAAATACTCTGCCATATCCACAAACCAAGATAATGAAATTCCAGAGCAATGCGGAGTAGAAACCAGAATATTGAATAATATGAACAACCATAATACCAGATCACACAACTCTATCAAATCATCATGTGAACCACTGAAACTATGGCTGAATCAACTAGAGATAAGTATCTATAAATCCAGTAAACCTCAACAACTCAAATGCAACACACTGGCCAAACCAACTCATTTAATCTGACTGCAACACTGGAATACATAGAAAAATTTGTTGACATCAATGACAACACATCATTCCTGCAAACTTCTCAGCAATATCCAACACCTACAACTACTGCTATGACCTCCCTACTGGCATACATGATCTCCCAACTCACATTTCTACCTCAGATCTCCAATTCCCTATTATCTAACACTTGACACAAAGAATCCTCATCCCATCACGATCATATACTACCATCTCTCTAGTGATGGGAATATGGAGTATCCTGTAGATATCCTCCAGAGTAATTGACATCTCATCGGTCAACAAATGAAACAAGAAGATCTATGAATGCCACGACTCAGCTAGTGCATTCAACAATCCAAGGTTCGGCCAAATCTCAAGCATAAACATAAGTCCTCTAGAGCTCTATGGTAGTCCTCTATCAACTTTGTCCAAAGTCTCTTTGTAATTAGACATCTCTCTTGAGACTACAAGAGAGGTAAGTAATCCTACAATCATACCAAGAAAATTGCATCAGTTTCATCGTATTACCCCCTACCATTATCCTATCATATTAGTATTCATGTTTATCACATGGTGGTGTTGTCTAACCCTATCTTTGTGGTGCTTATGTCTATCACATGGTATCGCTTAGTCAGCCTTGCTCCTAATAGTACTTATGTTTATCACATGGTGTTGCTTATCTAGTCCTATCCTAGTGCTACTTATGCTTATCACATGATTTTTCTAATCTAGCCTAATCTTTGTAGTGCTTATGTTTATTGCATGACACTATTGCTATTAGTGTATATGTTTATCACATTGCACTAAATCCTAGCTTTGCCTTGCTGTGGAATCTATCAGAGTCTATCACTTCAATATTTAATCCTATCTTCCACGTATGTTCATCACATTGCAATTGTTGTTGCCCTAACTTTTGTTTGCCAAACATATACATGCCATGAATTATCTCATATACATTGAGACTTCATATACACATTTATACCATGCATACATGCATTTTTTACCCATATGCAACACTATTTGACTCAAACATATCTTTATTGCCTATACACAACCTAATAACCTATGCACACATTTTGCAGACACATACGACATTTCATGTGCATACGCAAATTTAGCCTGCATAGATTCATTATCACATCTCATATGTGCCTAAATTTAGCGCTTACACATTAAGACCCTAAAAACTCTAGACACATTTTTGTTTGTATGACTTTCTATCCTAATAAATGCATCATAAATTAAAAAATTGACAAAAAAGTTTGAGATACATATCGGCTCACTCATGTCCAATAGTTGTTGCAAGCATTGGACTCAATCGAACTTGTGCAATGTGACCACCATAGCTCTGGAACTATTGTCTATTTTTCTCAAGCTCCTCGGATGCTCTACGCTCTGATCTCTCAAATGAAAACAATACAAATGAGGATGTTTTTCCCCATGGCTCCTATATATAGGTTGTGGAATCCTAATTGGTTGTTCTCGCCTCCTGATGCCTTTTCACCATGCAGTGATCTCTTTTGAGCCTTATTTTCACCTGCTTGAACCTTTTGCCTTATCCTTATCCCTTCTAGCCTTTCTTTCCTTTCTAGCCTTTCTTTCCTTTCTAGCCTTTCTTTCCTATCGAGAGATTGTCTGCAATTTTTTTGAAATTTTTCATCTAATCTCTCGAGGGGGCATACCACTCTTGTACTGGGGCAAATGTTGTATAAGATAATCTTATTTTCTTTGAACCAACGCGATAGGCTACATTATCTCAAAGAGGGACAAAATGTAGACACCTAAAATTGTCCTATCCTAGTTAAATAAATATTTTATTTATTTAATTATTTTATCCTAATCCTTCTATTAATTAAATATATTTTTATTTACTTAATTAATTCACTTATCCTCTTCTAGCCTTTCTCCATTTAAATAAATATTTTTTATTTATTTAAATTATTATTTCCCTAAATTAAATAAATATTTTATTTATTTAATTGGCCCCACCTCTTCTATTAATTAAATAAATCTTTATTTATTTAATTAATTCATTATCTTTTTCCCTCCATGACACTTGTCATTCGTCTCTTAAGTTACCTCTAACCACCTCTCTAATATTTTCTTATTTCTTATACCTACCCTTTAATCCTAGTCGACCATTTATTCTTCCACCTCTTAATCCTATCCCTCCATTTCTAGGGTACTCTCTATAAAAGAGGATCCTTTCATCCTTTTCAATCCCTAATAAGAAATCACTTATTCAATCATCTACACACCTATAATCCATTCTTTATTCAGCTCTTGTGCACACATAAAATCTAAGAGCAACAAACATATCAAGCAAGATCAATGGAGATAGGAAACAAGGGAGATCAAAAACTATGAGCATGTGAATGGTATAATCTTTCATATTTTGTGTTTTGCATGTTTTTTAGGTTCTTCATTGGTGTATGGTGAATTTCATTGTATAACTAGGGTTCTATGTGGTTGGATCTTTATTTGGTTTTACAATATAATTTAATTTCTTATTAAGGCATAAAAAGGTTCCATTCTATATATTTAATGGTCATGTGACCAAGATTAGTCATTTATGATGCTAAACATAACTAATTAATCTAATCCCCATTAAAACTTCAACTCACAACCCTAATGGGTTATGCAATGATTCTCACCCATTAGATTCTTTTAATTTTTATCATTGGATCTTAGGGCCTCATTAGAAATCCTAATCACTATTATGATGAGAAGAAAGGGATTCTAATCTTATTCTCTCATTTGTGCATTAGCTCTAGTTCATTAACCCTAGCATCCTCCATGAAAACCATTGTTGCATGTTTTTGAAGGGTGTTAAGACTACTTCAAAGAGCTATGGGGATCAAGGATTCACCCATGGTGTTCTTGTCTACTCCTAAGATTGGTTTTTTTTTTCTTTCAATATTTTCATTAATCCCTTGTTTTCTCATTAAAACCCTAGATATAATGTATTTTCTTTCCATTCATGTTTATTTTGCATAATTTTGGTTGCAGGATAAGGAGGAATATTGGCCATGCATAAATGCAAGGTTTTCAAAACTCCTCCTTGGTTAATCATTTACAGAGGACATTATCTTCTTTCTTTTTTATTTTATTATTTTGTTTTTTTTAAATATATTTTTAGAGGGGTCAAGCCTGCACCACTTGCAGCCCCCTCCCTTTTTAAATGGGTCTGTGACCCTTTTTCATAGGAGCCACACCCCCTACTGTGGTGGGTCTACAACCCCCATGCGATGGTCACAACCCTTGTAGGGTCTACGACCCATGCACGATGGTCACAACGCCCCCCATAGGGTCTTGCAACCTCATGCAATGGCCACAACACTTGCAAGGACTATGTGTTAGACAGTTCAAATAACTAGAAGACAACTGAGAGCGGAGGGCTAAATAAGTTGTCACAGATTACATGAACCATTAGCAATTTAAACTTTAATACCAAAACCCAAAACATTAATACCAGAATAGAAGATAAACCAATTAAGTATAGACAATAATCAAAGAATAAAAGCCATCCACAGAACACCAAGATTTGTACGTGAAAAATCTGGTAAAGGGAAAAACCACAGTGGGAAGCCTATCCATAGTCAGATAATACTTTTGTAGTAAGTATGTGAATTACAATTGAGGGGCCTACACTTGCAGGAAGGCCAATAGCCTAGAGCACACTGATCATCACAAAAGGAGCCCCACTGACTACATAGAAATCCAGACTATAATTCAGAGAGGTGTTGAACTGCAAAAAGACAACATCTCCTATGTCTGAGTACAGTTCTGGTTAATCTCAATACCGGAGGACTAAATCCTCTTACATAAATCCAATTTGATATCCAATGATCAACCAACTCCTCTACCTAAATGATATTACATCATTCACACATTACATTCCTTGACCATGACCTCTAACATTAACCATGATGATCTACAATGAGATCTTACATGTATATATACAAACCCTCAACCATAAACAATCAGATCAGCTACCAGATAATAAACCAATTACATAATTAAAAACCATGTTAGCCTTATACCAAACAAATAATATCAACACATAAGACATCTTGGAAATACATCAATAGGTCCTATCCACACGTTACATGAAAGTTGGTCCATAAACTAGATCAATCGGGACCGAGTATAGATCAATACGCTTCACCAATAATCTCCATCTGCCAAGTCTTGAACATGATCACCAATAGCATCCCGCAACTCCATCAGAAGCTGTACCAACACCACTTATGCAATTCATCAAAGATCTCCATCAAAAACTTTGTCAGTGAAACCCTTGCTAGAACCAAAAACCAATCTTCTAAGCAAGCAGGATAGCATCCGATCTCCAGACCAAAACCAATTGACCAAATATGAGTATAAGTATCATGAACAAGATGACTCCATCACCAGACTATATCGGAGCCTACTGGATCATGCCAGATCCAAGTTAACCAAAAACCACTTAACCTACCGAGACCATAAGGGTTTCAATAAAGCATCCAAATAGCTAGTGTTGGCATCAATGACAAAACATCAATGCAAAACATAATCAATTCTACCAAATGGCCAACAATCTCCCCCTTTGGCATTAATGGAAACACTAGATGTGAAAAACATCTAAGTACCAAGAAATGCCAAACAAGTCTCCCCCTGTGGAAGACAACCAACAACCTCCCACATATAGCTCTGAATTTTTTCTTTATCAATAGCTCTCCCCCTTTATTTTTATTTTTCACATCAATATCACTCCCCCTTTGACATCAATGCCAAAATTATGAAAAAAATATCAAAGAAAAAACATAAGCCTTTGAATCACAAAGCTGAATACTCCCCCTGAGCAGTAACATCCCACATCAGTGCCAGAATGAATAGTATCTCTGATAGTGCATTCCGGACTGATGCCAAACCACATCAATTAAGTCTCTACTGGAGGGGCACAAACCCCCAATCTATCTCTTAGGTACTCAAATGATTCCTTGGACAAAGGTTTAGTGAAAATATTTTCAATCTTCTCTTTAGAATTCACATAAACCAATCTAACTTCATTTTCTTCCACCTTCTCCTTCAAAAAGTTATACTTGATAGATATGTGCTTTGTTTTAGAATGAAATATCAAATTCTTTGATATATCAATAGCAGTAGATTTATCATAGTGAATAACTACCAGTGCATCACAATCCACCTTTATATCCTTCAACATTTGCTTCATCCATAAAACTTGTGTACAATTAGTAGCAACAACAACATACTCAACTTTAGCAGTAGATAAAGAAGTACATGACAGTTTCTTGTTGATCCATGAAACCAACTTCTTTCCAAGAAAGAAAGCTCCACCGGAAATACTTTTCTGGTCATCAACATATCTAGCCCAATCGGCATCTGTATATGCACATAAAGTAAATTTATCATCCTTAGGGTACCACAAACCATATTCTGACATACCTTGCAAGTATCTAAAAAATCCTTTTCATTGCCATCCCATGATTTTCTCTAGGATCACTTAGAAATCTTGAAACAATACAAACAACATTCATAATGTCAGACCTAGTCTGAGTCAAATAAAGAAGACCTCCAATCATATATTTGTATCTTGTAGGATTTACCGGTGCATAAATATCTTTTCTTGTCAATTTCTCACTTGTAACCATATGAGTACTTACTGGTTTAGACTCTCCCATACCAAATTTCTTCAATAATTCCTTATCATATTTAGTTTGATAGATGAAAATACCTTTGTTAGTCTGAGTAATCTACAAACCTAAAAAAAATTCCATCTCACCAATCATAGACATCTCAAATTCTTTCTCCATATTCTTAGAAAATTCTATGTATAAATTATCTTCACCTCCAAAAAATATGTCATCAACAAATACTTCAATAATCAGTATATCATCATCAATGATCTTATAATATAAATTAATATAAACACTTCCCTTAGTAAAATCAAGCTTCAAAAGATATTTATCCAACCTTGCATACCAAGCTCTAGGTGCTTGTTTCAATCCATATAAAGCTTTCCTTAGCCTGCAAACCATATTTGTATCATCTGATAGTGAAAATCCATCAGGTTGCTCAATATAAACTTCCTCATCAATATCCCCATTGAAAAAATGCACATTTAACATCCATTTGATAAACCTTGTAGTTTTTATACAACATAGGCAAGAAATAATCTTACAGCATCAATCCTAGTTACAAGTGAAAAAGTTTATCCATAATTAGTTCCTTCCTTCTAAGAATATCTTTTACAAACCAATCCAGCCTTACTCCTTATAACTTGAGCATCCTCATTTAATTTATTCCTAAAAACCCATTTAGTTCCAATAATATTTTTATTTTTAGGTCGGGGAACCACATGTGTTATTTTTCTCAATCTGATCTAATTCTTCTTCCATAGCTTTTAACCAATATTCATATTTACATGCCTCAATTACTGATACTGGTTCAACTTGTGAAATTAAGCATACCTCATTAGTTGCCAGTCTTCTTCTTGTCATCACTCCATTTCTCTTGTCCCCAATGATTTGATCTTCTGAATGATTCAATCTCACATACCTAGAAGTCTTCTAACTTTCTATTCCTCTTCCTCATTCTTTAGTTATTGTAGAATTATCTGATGTTGCCAGAGTAACTGGTTCAACTCTTTATTCTGGTAAAGGTGTTACCGGTTCAAATATAGTCATTTCCACTGCCGGTTCCTTCTCATAAACTCTGATTTGACTTCTGTTTAGCTCATCTACTTTGGCATTAGCACTCTATGCAATCTCTTGCTATAACTTCTATATGCTTTGCTTTCATTAGAATAACCAATAAATATGCCTTCATCACATCTAGGATCAAATTTCCCAATAATATCATCTCTCCTGATATAACATTTACTACCAAAAATTCTGAAATACTTAACTATAGGTATATTGTCAAACCATAATTCATAAGGTGTCTTACTGGTTTCTCCTTTTATATGTACTCTGTTAAATTTATAAACCACCGTGCTCACTGCTTCTCTCCAGTAGATATGAGGTAGACTAGATCTCATCATCATTGTTCTAGTAGCATCCAAGATAGTTTTGTTCTTCCTTTCCACAACTCCAATCTGCTAAGGTGTCTAGGGAGCAGAAAATTGTCTTCCTATACCATGCTTGTCACAAAAGTTATTGAACTCACTAGATGTGAATTCTCCACCATGATCTGATCTAAAACATTTAATATTCAATCTTGTCTCAGTTTCCACTTTAGCCTTAAAGATTTTAAACTTTTCAAATGCTTCAGATTCTTCTCTCAAAAAATAACCCACATCATTCTAGAATAATCATCAATAATTAGCATGAAATATCCATCACCTTGAAAACTTTTAACTCTAGCAAGGCCACACAAATCAGTATGAATAAGATCAAGAACATCATTTTATTTATCTTGTATACTTTTAAAAGAGGTTCTAACCTGTTTACCCATTTGACATTCTTTACATACCGGATTATAAGGCTTCATAATCTTAGGTATATCCCTAACTGCCTTAGTTGAACTGATCTTCATAATGCAATCAAAATTCACATGACATAGTCTTTTATGTCATAGCCAACTCTCATCAATCTATTTAATCAAACATATCTTCCCACTGGAGTTCAAATGAAATATATTACCTTTTGTCTGTGTACCGGTTGCAATCTCCAATCCAGATCTATTAGTGATTTTGTATTTTCCATCCTTGAACTATAATTGAAGTCCCTTGTCTACCAATAGTCCTACACTCAAGAGATTATGCTTCAAACCTTCAACATAATAAACATTGTCAATATTGTTCTTACCATCCAATGATATAGTTCATTTCCTTTGATCATACATGCTTTGTCATCTCCAAATCTAACTAGACCACCATCAAATTGTTGCAAAGACAAAAACTTCCCTTTATCTCTAGTCATATGATGTGAACAACCACTGTCAATTACCCATTCATCCTTCTCTTCAATTTTAACAACAAGTGCCTTCTCTTTAGGTACATTCTCTTCCAGTGTCAGATCATCTTCCTTGATATCTAGGAATACCCATTCCTTCCCATTGCCGAAACCATTAGCAGAGTTTTCTTCCAGTTCATCATCCACTATGTAGCATGGTTTATCTCTATTTTTCTTGTATTTATACTTGTTTTGATATCTAGGGTTAGGCTTAAATAATCTTCTAACTCTTTCTTCAAATCTTGAATTTCTTTTAGGACATCTAGATGCAAAATGACCAACCTTTTTACATGCAAAACATTTAAAAGGTGCTTTTCCTTCATACTTACTATCTACCGATCCTTTTGGTACTCTTGTAGCAAATAGTGCTTCAAGTTGCTCAAACTCATCATATTCTCTTTTCATATCTTCCAACTCTTTTGCATATAAATCTTTCTAGTCTTTCTTACCGGTTGTAGATGTAGATGCATGAAAAGCAAGTTCACTCTTCATAGCTCTAGAAGGTCCAAATTCTTCAAGCTCAAATGCATATAGTTTCCCAACCCAAGTATCTTTGTTGACAGATATATTATCCATTATTTTCAACCCATTAATAATAGTAGCCTTCATTTTGTAAGCCGGTGGTAGGGCTCTCAGGACTTTAGAAACAATTTCACATTCACTTAGAGTTCCACCACAACATTGAATTCCCATAACAATCTCATTTAACCTTTCAATGAATGCAGTAATCCTTTCATCTTCTTCCATCTTCAAGTTTTCACATCTCACCCGATAACCATCAAGTTTAGCAATCTTCATTGTCAAGTTACCATCATTAAGAGTCTCCAACTTATCCCATATAGCATTTCCAGATGATTTGTCGGTTAATCACATTATTTGTTGATCAGAAAGTGCACATAAAAGGGCTTCTCTTGCTCTACAATAATTCTCAAGCTCCTTATCCAGGTTTGCCAGAGGAGGATTGTCAGATACTAGATTATAGGGTGTGACACCATCCTATGTGATCTCCCAAATATCCTTTCCAAGACATCTCAGATGAGTCTCCATCTGAATCTTCCATACTGTGTAATTTATTCCATCAAGCCTCAGAATATCCCTTTGAAATATTTCTCCAGAAGAACTAGATGAACTTGAACTATTAGTCACCATAGGATCTTCCTCAAGTGGTTAGTATTTCTGTAGAGAGGACCAAATATATGATACCAATTGTTAGACAGTTAAAATAATCATAAGACAACTGAGAGCGAGGGGGGTGAATCAGTTGTCACAGATTACAGGAACCATTAGAAATTTAAAATTTAATACCAGAACCCAAAACATTAATACTGGAATAGCAGATAAACCAATTAAATATAAACAATAATCACAGAATAAAAACCATCCACATAACACCAATATTTATACGTGGAAAACCCAGTAAAGGGAAAAACCATAGTGGGAAGCCTACCCACAGTCAGATAATACTTCTGTAGTAAGTATGTGAATTACAATTGAGGGGCTTGCACTTGCAGGAAGGCCAACATCCTAGAGCGTACTGCTCATCATAAAAGGAGTCTCACTGACTACATAGAAATCCAGACTACAATCTGGAGAAGTGTTAAACTGAAAAAGATAATATCTCCTATGCTTGAGTGCAGTTCCGGTTAAGCTCAATACCAGAGGAATAAATCCTACTACATAAAACCAATTTGATCTCCAATAATCGACCAACTTCTCTACCTGAATGATATTACATTATTTGCACATTACATTCCTTGACCATGATCTCTAACATTAACCATGATGATCTACAATGAGACCTTACATCTATATATACAAACCCTCAACCATAAACAATCAGGTCAGCTACTAGACAATAAACCAATTACATAATTACAAACCATGTCAGCCTTAGACCAAACAAATAATATCAACACATAAGATATCCCGGAAATAAATCAATAGGTCCTCTCCACATGTTATGTAATGCACACAAAAACACCCTAGAGAAATTAGAAACACTAACTCAATAATGGAGATAATTTTTTTTATTAACATCTATTAACAACTAATGTGTCATGTAACATCTCCATCTAATTAAACTCATTAACCAATAACCATTATGAACACACATCATTACATGAATTACCAAAGCGGAAATAACACCAAGCATACACATCTAATATTCCCAAAGTTCCAATGACACTTCTTACAAATCAAATCTCAAGAGTAACTTGATTCAAACAGACATCAAAGAACATTCACAAGACTAATAGAAACATCCTTAATCAGAGATCCCAGTGTTTGCAACTTGGGCTCTGATACCAAATGTAATGCCTGCCAAAACACCCTAGAGAAATTAAAACTACTAACTCAATAATGGACATAATTTTTTTTTATTAACATCTATTAACAACTAATGTGTCACGTAACATCTCCATCTAATTACATTCATTAACCAATAACCATTATGAACACACATCATTACATTAATTATGTAAGTGGAAATAACATAACATCATTAATCTCTCTCTAAGGTACTTCAACGTCATTACTTATTTTATCACCATAATGATATCCTACTCACATGATAAACATATTCCATCTTAATTTAATGCATCACATTCATTTCCTCACCATGAGATATACAACCTACCAAATTATCTATCCATCATGATATGCATGCCATTCTACCATTTTACTACATATTACATTCCTTCCTTACAAATGTAAGACAACCCATATTCATACATTCATTTTATGCACCAAATCTAAATGTGTTTTAACCCATCATTTCCTTTCTACATGCTCTTATCATTTTTTATAATAGTGCAATCCTAATGCATGGGAATAGTCGATCCTTACTAATCCATTGAAACATACTTCAATCCAATCTAATACTAACATGATCTCATTCCATCTATTATGATTATCTACTCATAATGTATAAATCATAATTCATTTTTCAATCCACATGACAAACTAAATTCCCTTACTTCTTTACTTAATCACGAGTAAGAAAAACATCACACTATTCCTTCAATCATAAAGTTCATTTACTAACTTACAAACATATAAATATATAGATCCATTACTTCTAATATAAGTACATGACATACATCATATACAAGTCACTTACTATCTATCTAGAATGATTTACCTAGTAGCAACATGATCTATTCATATTTATAATTCCTTCATTACTTCATAGCTTACACATAGCACCAAAAGAAAATCCACGAATCCATGAGCAATAGTTTCCTTTTTATAATCCAACTACACATACAACCACTTTCCTAAAATGATCATTTCATTTGATAATAAACCCTAATACATAACACAAGAATCCTAATATTTTCCTTCCATAATCTTTTTCATTCTCTGCATAATTTTCTTAATTTCCAAGCGTACATGTTGATACATCATTATCTAAACCTTATCAATATTATCTAACATCCTCAATATTGACATTTAATATTATTCCTTTTCTCAGGGTTCTTTCACATATTAAATCACAATCCAAAGAATAACCATAAAATTCCTTTCTAACCAATACAAAAAGATCTTATTACAAATTACATTTATTTCAATTGCAACACCATTGCCAAATTTAGGTACATGAAATCATTCCCTTCATTTAACAAGAACATCTCATTTCCACATTTACCAATCATAAAATATCCTAACTACCATACATTTACATAATAATACTTCAAGAACATAGCTCTTTTTACATGATTCCATCCACCACATACAAGATACTACATACATGTTGGCATATGTGCAAAGTATGTTGACATGATGATATTGTGTTGTCATTGATGTCAATATGCTAAAGAGTGAACTGGTATAGTGAAAGATGAACTGGTATGATGTTGAGAACTGGTATAGTGAAAGATGAACTGGTATGATGTCGAGAACAAATATAGTGAAAGATGAACCAGTATATGGAATGTTTTCTATCAAGGTTTAATATGGTATGACTACTGGTTGTTAGTTCTAGCCTCAGGGTTTCCGGTTGAAGTGTTTCGAGCCTATGTTATTCAATCGATGGCATTGTGTGATGAGTTAACATTGTATTGGAGATCTAATGGAGATCAGATCATGTTGCCACGTCAGCCTCGTGCGCATGAAGGATCTTGCATGAAGGAAATTGATCCTATCTACCTCAGGAATGTGTGAAGTCTCTACAAACAGTGGAGAATGCATGATGGGTTATTGCCTCCATGAAGTGGTAAAGAATGAACGATGGAGAATGTCTTAAGATCTGTTCAAGATCATTGTATTCAAATGCATAGTGTTCAATGGTCAAGATTGAACCGACTGAATTGCTCAACCTAAAAGTTTAGGGTTTAGGGTTTATGTTACCAACCTGTCTGTTTCCTATAAGGTCGATGTTGTGTTTCATGTTGAAGTTGTTGGCAAATGTTGTATGTGTATCTAAGTGTAAAGATACATGATTCTTGCCAGACCAGATAAGAGGAGTGATACCTACAGAGTGTGTATGTAGAATGAAGGAACCCAAGCGGATCTGCATTGGCATTGAGTGCTATTACCAAATCACTGTAATACCTATTGATCCCTAACCACTTCAACAGTTGGAAAATCCCTTAACAAGGTAGCTTTAACCAACTTACTGTAAATCCTTTAACAGGGTGACTCAAAGCCATTGAGTTCATGAAATCCTCTGACAAGGTAACCTCTAACAGGGTTTGACCCTTAATTGGGTATTCTAGCCATCCCTTAACTGGGTGATCCCTAACAGGATCAGTTCCTAACAGAACATGTTGTAACAGTCTTTAACCGGACTAGGCTCCTAATAGAGTGAACTTCTAAAGAGTTCAAAAATAGCTTGTGGGTATTCATCCCCACCGTGGTTTTTCCTAGTTGAGTTTCCATGTGAAAAATATGTGTGTCATGTGTGATGCCTCTTTCCTATGATATTTTTTTATTTCCTGTTTAGGCAGTGAAGCATGTTGATTTAGCAAGTTATTATATTTCAGATGTTAGATTACCTGTCTATGCACAATGATAAGGTGGAAATGAGGGAATAGGTTATGTGGAAAGATAAGTTTTTAGGTTTATGTCTTACACAGTCATATTGTGTTTAACCGGTAGTAATCTGGTTCAGACCAGTGTAAGTGATTGCCAGTCAAGTTCACTGTTTGTAGTCAAACCAGTTCAAGAAAAGTTTTTATACTTGTACTGATTCACCCCCCCCCTCTCAGTACTAGTTTGGTACTCTTTGTTCATCATTAAGTTATCAATTGGTATCAGAGAATCCTCCAGGTCCTTTGTGTTGTAAGCTTAACCTCTTGAGGGAAAGATCCTATTGTAATGATGAAGAGGGAAGGTCCAAAGTTCAACAGAGATAATTTCAAAATATGGAAGGACAGAATGAAGATATACATCTGAAGCATGGGTGCTCAACACTGGAGCTATGTTGAGAATGCTTATGTTATCCCTATCGGTACTCTCACCGATGACCAAAAGAGAGAGATTCGGGAGAATGGACAAGTCATGGAAGCCCTAATCAATAGTTTATCTGACATTGAGTTTATTGATGTTCATGATAAAGATAATCCCAAAGAAGTATGGGATACTCTTGAGAATATCTATGATGGTGATGAACATGTGAAACAAGCTAAGGAAGAAATCCTTAGAGGAAAGTTTGAAGACATGTAGATGGTTGAAGGAGAGACCATTCAACAATATGGAATAAGAATCAAAACTGTTGTTGGAGATATCAATAGTGCAAGTGGTAAAATGGAAGATTCCACTGTTGTTTTTGATTAAATAAAAACAGGTTTTAGGGGACCCGAAACCCGATTACAATTTGAAAGATGAGCATTAAAGAGATGAAGCAAAATAGCTGCAAAACACTAGCACAAAAACCAGCAGCTAAGAAAAAGACAACAAGAAGCCAACAAGAAGTTGGCTCCAAACCCAACATTACAAATTAATTGAAAACTTTAATAGATTCCTTAGCATTTTGAACCAAGAGCATCATCGCCTTGGCCGCTTCCCTCAGGTCGTTGCTTTCCTCTCTCAGTTGGCTATCTTTCGTATTGATCTCCATCCCAGTAGTGTTCCGCCTTGTTTTGCGGTTGGGAGTCTAGTGGGTGGTGTTGGAAGTTGGAATATCATCAATGACAACTAGATTCTTTTCCTAATTTTTCCTTTCCAGATGATCCACCAAAGCATTCATGTTCTGTGATGAGACTTTGAGGACCTGGAGACTATGGTTCATGAAGTTTTTTAGAGCCTTCTCGATACGGGCAACCTGGGTGTGTATGTTGTCTTTATCCTCTTCCACCTATTCTTTTAAGGTTCTTATAACATCCTCCAGGTGTTTCAAATTCCCTTTGATCAAATCTTTTTCTAGCCAATCCTCCATCTCGATTTCCTCTTCAGCTTCACTGGTTTCTGTCTCATCATTCTTTTTCCCAGAGTCCTTAATCAACTAATTAATCTTGTTTTCCAACTCCCTCTATTTACTTTGCATGCTAGTAAAGTTGTTGACAACCCATTTCTAGAAGTTGAAGGACTCCAGAGTACAATTACGGGTGGTATTCAAGATGGTGTTCATAGAATCCCTACCCTATTTAGTGCCCATAGAGTTAGGATTGTCATCCTCCTTAGAATTCAGAGCAACATTCCTGCTGTCCGAGCCCATAGGGTTAGAGTGAGGGTTTTTAGAGTTACCCCCTTCATCCTCTTCACTAATGTTATCATCCTTTTCATACTCCATATCAGTTTCAAAATCCTTACCCTTTTCCTCCTCCACATCACAGTGCACCTCCGTATCCACATTATCTGTGTTAGCTCTCCTTTTTTTGTGGGTGGATGCATTAGGTTGTTCCTCATCCAAATCTGAATCTTTGCCGCTCTCAGAGATATTTGCAGTCGTGATCAGAGGGTCATCTTTGGTTGCCCTAGCCTTGTCCTTCAGATGTTCATAAATGAGCAATATAAGCCCCTGATGGGCTATAGGGTAAGAGTTAGGATTTTTAGCGTGGTCAGCAAGACTCTCATTTAGAGAGGATGCAAAATAAAAAGGCAGGGATATTTTGGCCCCATGATGGAAGTGGTTCAAAATAGCAAAATGATAGTTATAGATTTTTGTAAATCTACCGTCAACAGTTAAATACTCCATTAAAACCCTTAAAACTTTTTGCCAAAAGGGCTTTACCTGCTAGGGAATATAATAGGAAATGTTGTCTTTCTTCACAAGCTTGCCCTTCTCATCCTCCGATTTCGGGAAGATTTTGAATGCTTTAGCTGCATACTTTTGATCTCTATAAAATTTGGTGCCCTCTGTCTATAGAACTATGACCTTTGTGACCAAGTTCTCATCAATTTGCCATATCTCCCTGAACAGGGTAACTCTGTTGTTACTCCAACCTCTGGAAAAACCATGAGAAATATAATTTCTGCTTTCGTGAAGCTTTTCCATATAGTCAGTAAAGCCATATCTGTGAAGTCTTCTCTAGACTTTTCATTCACTCTTCCAATTTTTGCATCCTGGGGGCTCATTCCTGTTTAAATTACCACCCATTTTGAGCTCCAGGTAGAAGTACCAGCAGCTATAATTCACAGTCCACAGATGAAACCCCAAATGCTTGTAAATTTTGGAGTTGCTGAACAGAGACTCCTTTGTTGTTTTGAAACTCATGTTTATGGCCGCACAAACCTAACAATTATGATTATAATCTTCCTCACGCATATGATCATGGAAATGATGCGAAAAAGCACTCATTAACTGGCAGTTAATCTGCCCCCAAAATCTGTCTTTGGAATTTGTTCACCAAAATATAATCATGATATTAACTTGACCCATTGATACGATCAAAATATAATTGCTCTTTAACCTCCCTTTTACAATGAGTTTCTCCAATATATTTAACATCATTCTCTAAATTGACCCCTTCATTAGCTAAGAGATCCGCTACCTTATTGCCTTCTCTTAGAGTATGAGTTATGCTAATACTAACATAGTTATTTAACAAATATTTAGCACTTTTAACTAAGTTAGTAATATTCCAAGAAACAGAGCTTGTACCTTTGAGGGCTTGGATGATGTTTAAGGAGTCCCCTTCGAGCCAAATTTTTTTGAATTTGAATCCCTGAGCAAGTTGGAGGCTTTTTAGCATGGCCAGAGCTTCAGCCACATGATTATTTTGGACCCCAAAAGGAGAAGCAAAAGCTACAATGCAGACTCCTTGAGTATTTTTGATAACTCCTCCACCACCAGACTTCCCAGGGTTGCCCTTAGCCGCCCCATCAAAATTCACCTTTATCCAATCATGATTAGGAAAGTGTCAAACAATATTATCTCTCTTATTCTTATTGTCAGATCTGTAGACTTTATGTATTAGGTTCCATTCAGTGAGGATATCTTTTTCCATATCATTCATATCAGTAACAAACCATTGCTTATTGTTCTTGTGAGGAATATTGATGTTCTCTTTTATGGCCCTGCAGATTTTTTCAAAAACCACCTGAAAGTTACACTTAGCTTCCCTAAATATTCTGTTATTTCTTTCTTTCTAAATGCCCCACCAAATCATGAGGAGGGTCAAGGACCAAAGGTTCTTGATAAGCTAGCATTTAGTGGGGAAATTCCATTGCCAGATAATATCCTTGATACTCTTGTTCATAACCCAACTAACTTTCCATTTCTCCCACATTTTACACCAAATTTCCTAGGTAAAGGAGTAGTGAAAAAAGAGATGATCAACTGATTCTTCCTCTTTCTGGCATAGCTCACATCTATTAGGGAATTTGAAACCTCTTCAGAGCAAATTGTCAAGGGTAAGGATACTATTGTGAGAAGCAATCCAAAAGAAAATATTGACTTTAGGGATTAGAATGTTGTTCCAAACTTTACTCCAAATGGGATTACTGGTGTGAGAAAAAGTGTTTTTGTATGTTGAAACAACTGTAAATTCACCTCTGGGATTACTTTTCTAGAGAAAAATATCATCATAGTCTTTGTTAAGGGAAAAGGACAACAACTCCTTCTGGAGTAAGGAAAATCTAGAATGTATAACATCAAGCCTCACCCATTTGTCCTCCTTCCAGTAGTCACACACCATAAGCCCAAACCTCCTTTTACATTCCTCAATAAATTGACTATTGTCTTGATCATAAAGAGCTTCATTCTTCATCCAAGGGTCCTCCCAAAACCTTATTTTGACACCTTTTCCAAGGACCCATCCAGCTCCAGCTTTGGCCACTTTTATGGATTTGATAATACTATTCCAAATGAAGGATCCAATAGGAATGTCTTCAGAGTCAAGGACCCCTTAGATAGGCTGATTCTAAATATATTTATCAAACCATATTTGATTCCAATTTTTCTTGGTATCATAAGCTCTCCATAATCGTTTTGCTAGAAGAGCTTTGTTAAAGGTTTTTAGAGCTTTAATCCCCAACCCTTCTTTGTTCTTTGGTCTACAAACTTTGTCCCAAGCAACCAAAGATATCCTCTTTTTTTCTTCAACTCCTAACCATAAAAATCTCTTCTGGATTCTTTCTAATGCTTCAGCAAATTTAACAGGGATACCAAATAAACTGAGGGCATAAACAGGGAGGTTTTGGAGTGTAGCTTGAAGGAGCTATAATTTCCCAACCTGAGATAAAATAGAACCTTTCCACCTAGCTAGTTTTTTGTTAAATTTATCAATAATCACATTCCAAAAGGATTTTGGAGGAGTTAAACCCAAGGGAAGACCCAGATAGGTGGAAGGGAGCATGTCCACCTTGCAACCAATAATTTTAACAATTTTTTGTTGTCTTATGACCGGAGTATTCATGAAATATATAGCTGATTTGTCCCAATTGACTTGCTGAGAAGCAGCCAAAGCATAGGAATTAAGAGCCATTTTGAAGGCCTCAGCCTCCCTAATAGAAGAATACCCCATTAGGATAGTATCATCAACAAACTATTGATGAGAGCAAAAAACATTAGCAGAGGAAGGTTGAAGACCTTTGATGGTTTTGCTCAATTTCAGATTGTGAATCAATCTGCTCATGCTCTCAGCCATAATGGTGAAGAGAAGAGGAGATATGGGATCTCCTTGTCTAAGCCCCCTTGAAGTTTTAAAGAATTTTGTAGGACATCCATTAATCAAAATAGAGAACATAGGAGTGGTGATCAACTCTCTGATAATTTTGGTTATCTTTTCATCAAATCCAAAAGCCTCCATGATTCTAAAAAGAACATGCCACTCCACTATATCATAAGCCTTCGCCAGATCCAACTTTATCAAGAAGCCTTCTTTTTTAGCAGAAATGAGGGAATGAATATTCTCATGCACAAGAATGATAGAGTCCAAAATCTGCCTACCAGGAACAAAACCTTTCTACTCCTCAGAGATGATGAAGGGGAGAACAACCAAAATTCTAGTGGTCAAAACTTTGGATATGATCTTATAGAAAGAGTTACATAGACTTATTGGCCTAAATTTTCCCATAGAATCCACCCCAACAACTTTAAGGATTAGGGAAATAAAAATGGAGTTGAGTTCCTTAAGGATTCTTCTAGCTCCAAAAAATTCTTTGACCGCATTAACCGTGTCTTCTCCCACAATATGCCAGAATTACTGGAAGAAAAACATAGGAAAACCATTAGGACCCGAAGCTTTATCCCCTTGAAATGAAAAGACAACTTTTTTAATTTCTTCAGTAGATGGGATAGACGATAGGGCCTTATTCTGAATAGGATTAATGATCGTAGGAATGATATTAACCAAATTGTGTTGGTGGGTATGATCAATGTCCTTGTTACTAGTGAGGAGCTGATTGAAGAATCTAACAGCTTTGATAAGTCAGTGTATTGACATGTTTTTTATCAGGACTCTTAGGTTTTTGGTATCTTTTGGGATGCATTGTGATAGTTAAATATTGTGAATTGACTATATGTAATCCATGTTTTAAAAACTAAACTTAAGAAGTCATGTTTGAACTTTGTCGGTTAATTCCTGCAGCCATGCCAATTTATTCCTACAACCAAATGGTTTGTCCCTATGATATGTGGATTATTTAGGATGATTTCATATGTGAGTTAATGAATGTATTAGTTAAGTAAGATACATATGCATGTCCTTGTATGTTGTTTCTATTTTAGTGCAGACAATAATTGATGTTGTGATGGAGAATTTTCTTTCACGCCTAAGGACTGGAGAATCACGTTCAGATAGCTGGAGGTCAAACTGAAGGAGATTCAAGTGAGTGTCATCTATGGCATAATCGGAGCAGTTGTACTTCACCATGGAAGTTTAACTCCGATGCATGTTTAATTTTCAAAATATCACTTTGGCATGCAAAGGTTGTGGTTCAGTTTCAGATCCACAGTTCCTGCAGCCAAGCTCTCTATTATCCCCTTCATCTGATAGCTATCTGCCTCTTCTTCTAGGTGTAACTAGAGTTGTCCATTGTATTTTATCTTTTCTTTATAATAAGCTCTTCCTTCTTTTCTGAGAGTTAGACAGAATGGAAAGGGATTGAGCAGAGTTTTTGTCACACATTCTAAATTTTCTCTCTTAGAATATGTAATCATCTTTCAGGAAGAAATGAATAAAAATATGTTATTTTGATCTATTAATAGTTCTTTGCTGAGAGTTTGATATCACTCATCCAAGGGGGGCCACTTGGTGAGTGATCTTGTGTTTATGATCATTGAAGTTAGTTTTTACTTAGTTGCAGTAGAAGTTCATGACTAGATTGTTCTTGCAGCCATTGGAAATAGATCCTTTGACTGTTCTTGCAGCCAAGGCAGAACGGTGTGATTCCTGTTATTTTCATTGATCATTTCAGCAGAGTTTTGTAAAGATTTCATTTAGCCTTTTATGATTTCCATTCCTACCTTTCCTACAGTAATTTAGAATAATCATTTAAGGAGCTTAGTGCATATATATTGCAGACCCATTTCAAGTTTTATGTTCCTAGATTGACAACTAAATGAACACCAGCCATGAGAATAGTAAACTTTACCATATGAATGTCCAAACTTCGGATTGAGATTTTAATTAGAGGTATTATTATTGTCATTATAGTTGGGGTAGACATTTTTGGTGTCGTTGTCAGGGATGGTGTCAAACTAAGAGCCTTTTATGATTATTTTAGTTTCTAGTTAATTGTTTGAATTTCATGAATCTGCATGCATAATAGAAGAAGAGATGCGAGAGGTAGATTTTTGCCCACTCATACTACTCATGCAGAAGATAGTTTTTCAAATATAAACCCTTTTTTGAGTAGTATCAAGTCCCACAAAATTTGAATCACCCTGAGTCTGAATTTCCAGAAGGTAGTCTTCAGTTCCTTTTTGGTCCACAAGAAGAAGAATTGCCTATTGTAATAACCCCCACAAGTCCAATGTAAGGGAACCCACCTCCTATTGAAAATAATCCACCACCACCACCTAGTCCAACATTTGAGTTTCCCATCTTTGACCAGCATGATAATGCTAACCTCAAGAACATTCCAGCATCTTCACTTCTTAAATTCTATGGGTTGGTGACAAAAGATCTGGATACATTTACGTTTGAGTTTGATATTGTCTGTAGGAGTTTTGACTATACTATAGATGCCCATAGACTCAAAAAATTTCTAGCCATTTCGAAGGAGTCATCCTTGAGATGGTTTATGAACTTGGGTAGTAGCATAATCAATACATGGGATGAGATGAAATAGTTGTTTCTTGCAAAATACAAAGATTATTGTAGAGGCACTGATTGTCATGGGGATGATATCTTTAGAATGGCACAAACTGAAGATGAGAGCCTTGAGGATTATCTAGAAATGTTTTTGTTTAGTGTCAAGAAGTCCAAGCATAGTACTCTGAATGAAGATTCCCTCAAATTGATATTCTTGAGGGGTATCAGTGATGAATGCATTGATTCCTTAGATCTAATGGGGGGAGGTGACATTACACAGTCTACTTGGGCAGAAATAGGACAAATTTGCAAGAAGTATTCCAGATCTACTTCTAAGAAGAATAGGAGATTTAAGCTAGGAGCACTATCATCATCATCTGGAACTAGAGTTTCTAGGTTGGAACTTAGTCATTTGTTAAAAGATTTCAAGGAGGATATTATAAACAATATGGCTACTTAGTTGGATACATTGGCAGCTAAGAAGAAGCATGAGGAAGCTGATGCATTTCTTGCAGAATTCTGTCCTCATTGTAAGCAACGAAAGAAAGACTGCATATGTAAGATGGTTGCAAATGTTGAAGTACCTGATTTCAAACCAATTCAAGGGGAGGATGAACAAGTCTTCTAGGTTTCTCAGAGAAGACCAAATTTTCAGAGACAAGGTATGCCACCTGATCCACTTTTCTTTTCTAGTTATAGTGGTAATTCTTATGCACCAAATAACCAATGGCAACCACAGTATTCTCAAAATTTTGGTAATTATCCACATTGATATGGATCACAAGGCCAAGGATAGCAATTTGCTAATCAAATCCCCCAATGGCAGTAGCCATAGGGAAACTGGTATCCACCTCAGGGTGTAGCGAACCAGTTTCAAGGAAATTGGCAACCTACCTCTCAATGGAGGGGAAACCCATCATGGTCATCCCAATCTTCTAGATATCAGCTCCCTGTTCAGCAACCACAACCTCCTGTTTTAATGCCACCTCTTGTAGCCACAACACCACCTCCCAAGCCAACATAGCTACCTACTCAACCATTTCCTAATCCAAATATCAAATCTCAGCAACAACAACAAGCTTATTCAGCTGATGCTAATCAATACCCAGCCTATTCTTTATCACTAGATGATATTCACCTTCAATCTGGAACAACACTACCTAATCCCTATCAGCCAGTTATTACTAAGGTACAAGAAGAGCAACCAATCTCTGATCCTAAAGATGTAATACCTCAGAATCAAATATTACCGCCATTTCCCCATAGATTGAAAGACAAAGAAGTTTCAACTGATCAACAACAAAGCTTTGATATTCTTGATCAATTGAAACACATTTGTGTTAAAATTCCATTGCTGCAAGCAATAAAGGATGTTCCAATATATGGTAAATCATTGAGAGAGGCATGCCTAAAGAAACCTAGCAAAAAGAAAAAAGATCCACAAACAGTTCATGTTCTGGGTCAATTCGCTAATATTATGTTAGGAAAAATTGCTATTTCAAAGTATTCTGATCCAGGTAGTCCTATTGTGCATATAGTCATTAATGATAGTCAAATAAAAAATGTTTTAGTTGATCTAGGGGCAGCCATTAATGTAATGACAAGGGAAGTAATGAAACATCTAGAGATAGATAGTTTAAGGGCTACACCCACAGTTCTCCAACTTGTTGATGGCTCTGTAGTAAGACCTGATGGTATAATAGAAGATATAGTGGTCATTCTAGATTCCTGGGAATATCTTGCAGACTTTATGATTTTATCCCCAAAAGCAACATTGGGGGGATATCTAGTCATTTTGGGAAGACCATGGCTTGCCATAGCTGACGCATATATTGGATGTAGATCATGAGACATGACTATTTTAGATGGCAGTTCCACAAAAACATTGGTCTTGTATTCCCCTGCACAACCTCAGCTTGAGCAGCAACAAGCTGTTTGGCCTATTTTGGGAGAGGAATCTGAAGAAATTGACTCTATTAATCACCTTATGATGATTAATCGAGTGCCACTCATGCAGTTATATGATGAAGAATCAATCCCTTATAAAGTCTTGATAAACAAATTAATAGAAGACCAAGAATTGCAGGAATTGGTTCCGAATATTGCAGGGTTGGACTTTCCTGTAGCCACTGATATCTTGCATACCTTGTTGCCACGAGAATTGTCATATTCTCATGTTTTTGATATAAATCAGATTGATCTTACTATCAAGATAGAGGTTGAATTGAATAAATATTTGAACATCAATAAGAATATAGTAGATACTCAGAAGGATCGCCTAGTGAACTTGCTAAAACTCCATAGAAATGCCTTTGCATGGGATTACAAGGATATGAATGGAATTGATCCAGTAGTTTGTACTCATCACATTTAGATAAAGGATGAGTGTTGCCCCCTCAAACAACCTCAAAGAAGAGTCAATCCTACCCTGAAGGAGATAGTTAAAGAAGAATTATAGAAATTGTTGAAAGCTGGGTTTATCTATCCTATCACCTTTGGTGATAGTTCCTAAAAAGGGAGGCAAATGGAGAGTATGTGTTGATTATAGAGCTTTGAACTTAGCCACAAGGAAGGATCATTTTCCACTGCCATTTGTGGATCAGGTATTGGATTCTCTTGCTAGTAAGAGATATTTTTCATTTCTGGATGGATTTAGTGGCTATAATTAGATACAAATAGCTCCTGAGGATCAGGAGAAAATAATATTTACTTGTCCATGGGGAACTTATGCATATTTTGTTCTTCCTTTTGGGTTGTGTAATGCTCTAGCCAATTTTCAAAGGGCAGTCATCAATATTTTTTCTAATATTTCTCAAGACATTATAGAAATTTACATGGATGACTTTACAACCTATGGTTCTGAATTTGATCAAGCATTGGGTAATTTGAAGAAAGTTTTGCAGCGGTGTGAAGACTACAACTTGTCTCTAAACAGTGAAAAGTGTTTCATTATGATGGAAGAAAGAATAGTCCTTGGTCATCATATATGTGTAAAAGGCATACAAGTGGATCCAACAAATATTGAAGTTATTCAGCATATTAATGACCCTGTGAAGTAGAAAGATGTGAGAAGTTTTCTTAGCCATGCTGGATACTCTAGAAGGTTTATCAAAGATTTTAGCAAAATTGCAAGTCCCTTATATACACCACTTACTAAAGATGCAGAATTTAAATGGACCTCAACATGCAATGAAGCTTTTTTAAAGCTTAAGCATGCTTTGACTCAAGCATCAGTTCTAAAAGGACTTAATTGGTCTCTACCATTCCAAATCCATACTGATGCATCTGATTATGCTATAGGAGTAGTGCTAGGACAAAAAGTTGACAATTTGGAAAATGCAATATATTATATCACCAAGAATTTGCAAGGACCTGAATTGAATTATACAGTTACTGAAAAGGAAATGCTAGCTGTCATATATGCCCTTAACAAGTTTAGGCACTATATTATAGGGTATCTCATATTTGTGCATATAGATCATACTGCAATTAGATATCTCATGAATAAGCCATCCATCACTGGTAGACTAGCTCATTGGTTATTGTTGATGCAGGAATTTGATATCACAGTTGTTGATAAGCCAGAAAAGTCTAATGTTGTTGCAGATTATCTTTCACGTCTTCAATTGCAGGAAGACTCTACAATGATAGATGACACTTTTCTAGATGAGCATTTTTTTCTCATACAGGCTCATACTCCTTGGTATGTTGATATTGCCAACTATTTAGCTGTAGCTAAGATGCTAATTTATTTTTCTCGTAAGGAAAGAAGGTTGCTAGTTGAAAAAAGTTTTAACTTTTCATGGATTGTTGATTGTCTATTTTATACTGGACCTAATCAAGTCATGCGAAGATGTGTCAAAGAGGATGAAACATATGACATCTTGCATGCATGTCATGATAAGCCATGTGGAGGTCATTTTTCTGCCAAAAGGATAGCACTAAAAATACTCAATACTGGTTATTATTGGCCTACACTACACAAGGATGCAGCTCAGTACACAAGGAAGTGTGACAGATGTCAGCGAATGGGCAGACCTACAAAATCTGATGAGATGCCACTATATCCTTAAATATCTATTACACCATTTGACAAATGGGTATTAGATTTTGTTGGCCCCATTGATCCACCTTCTAATGGAAAATCTTATATCTTGGTATGTACAGACTATGCGACAAAATGGCTAGAGCTAGAGCTATACAATATGCAAGAAATAATAAGGTAGCTGAATTTCTCTATGAAGAAATATTTACAAGATATGGAGTACCCAGGGAAATTGTCTCAGATCAGGGACCTCAATTTACATCAACATTGATAAAATCTTTGGTCAATGAATACAATATAAGACATAGGAAATCTACTCCATATCATCCATAGTTTAATGGCCAAGTAGAAGTTACCAACAAAGAGCTTGAGGCTATTCTTATAAAAATAGTGTCTATCCACAAGAAAGATTGGTCTAATTGGCTTTCAGAGGCAATTTGGGCATATAGAACAACATGGAAAACACCGATTGGATTCACACCTTTTGAGATGGTTTATGACAAAACAACAATGATATCTATTGAATTTGAGCATAAAACCTTGAGAACAACTCTACAATTGAATATGACATTGTCTGAAGCACAGAAGGAACACATTCAGCAATTAAATGCTCTTGATGAATGGAGAAAGATAGCTATTCAACAGACAGAGTTGATTCAAAACCAAAGAGCCAGATGACATGATAAATATATCAGAGAAAAGAAATTCAAAGTTGGTGACTGGGCACTCTTGTATGATTCTAGATATAAGGATGCTATGGGAAAACTCCAAACAAGGTGGTTAGGTCCTTATGAGGTAGAAGAAGTTTTTCACAATGGAGCAGTTTGGTTGTCCGCAATAGATCTTGTTTGATTTAAACTCTTAGTGAATGGACACCGACTATGACTTTATCACAAGCTAGCTACTAGAGAAGAGTTCCTGCTATTAGGGTTTCAAGCAGATCCGAAGCAAATATGAACTAACAATTATATGCAGATTTAAATACTAAAGATAAAGAAATAAAATAGGACACAGATAACACAAAGATTTAACGTGGTTCACCCAGAATGGGTTATGTCCACCATACACAGTTGTCCAATCTTTCTTATTATCTAGCAAAAATAGTACATCAACCTTACAATGCCTTAAGCATCCCAACCACTTATAACATGCACTTTTAGGGCAACAAATAAAGTCAGCCTTTTTAGGGTTTTATTACAATGTCAATTTTCATCAACAAAAAAATGGCAAAAAAAAATTTCTCGGGGGCTCCCACCCCCAAACCCCTGCCTGGGGCCCAGCCGAGCCCCAGACCCTAGCGAGGATACATGCTAAGTGTACAGTACTTTGTTGATCAGTCACCACATTTCAACAATCTCCCACTTGGAGACTGATCAGACTCCACACTGAATAATCTCCCACTTGGAGACTACTACTACATGACATCACTATACATGGAACATCCACTGGATAAAACACTAGGACTTGACTGGTATAAATTCCACAATTATCAATTAAGAAGACCAACAAAAACTGATGAAGAAATTAGTTTCTTCTGTGAAACTATCTTTGTGAACATATCGACAGGATTCTCACTTGTGTGAATCTTCTCAAGCCATAACTGACCCTCCTCCAAAATAGTCCAGATGAAGTGGTACCTGAGCTGAATGTGCTTTGTCCTTGAATGAAAAGCAGAGTTCTTCGCAAGATGAATGACACTTTGGCTATCAGTATACAATGGGTGATCCTCCTGTACCTAACCCAATTCCTCCAGAAAATATTGTAACCAAATCATCTCCTTGCTGGCTTCTGTAGCAGCAACATACTCAGCTTCAGTGGTTGAAAGTGCAACAACCTTTTGCAACCTAGAAATCTAACTGACTGCAGTTCCCCCTATAGTAAAAACATACCCTGTAGTACTCCTCCATGAATCAATATCACCCACCAAATCAGAATCAACAAATCCACTCAGAGCAGTATTAGATCCTTTGAAACATAATGCCTTCATAGTAGTTCCTTTCAAATACCGAAGAATCCATTTCATAGCATTCCAATGTTCCATACCCGGATTACTCATAAACCTGCTCACAACTCCCACTGCATGTGCAATATCTAGCCTTGTGCATACCATTGCATACATCAGACTACCAATAGCTAATGAATACGGGATGTTAGACATTTTATTAACCTCTTCCTATGCCTTTGGGAACATCTCCTCAGTCAATTTGAAATGACTAGCCAAAGGTGTACTAACTGCTTTTGCATCCTGCATGTTAAATCTTTTCAACGCCTTCTTTATATACTCACTTTGGGACAAATTCAAGGTTCTCTTTTTCCTATCCCGTGTAATCCTCATACTGAGAATTTGCTTAGCTACACCCAAATCCTTCATAGCAAATGACCTAGCTAATTGTTGTTTAAGATCATTTATGTGTTCCATGTTAGAACCAGCAACAAGCATGTCATCAACATAAAGCAACAAGATAATATAACTGTCATTATCCAATCACTTAAAATATACACAATGATCAGAATGACATCTATGATAACCGTGTTCAGCCATGAAACTATCAAATTTTAAATACCATTATTGGGGTGTTTGCTTTAGCCCATACAGACTTTTCTTCAACCTGCACACCAAGTTCTCCTTACCTTTGACTTCATATCCCTATGGTTGCAACATGTAAATTTCCTCCTCCAAATCTCCATGGAGAAAATTTGTTTTGACATCTAATTGTTCAAGATGTAAATCATCTGCAGCCACAAGACTAAGTATAGTTCTAATTGAAGTCATTTTTACAACTGGAGAAAATATTTCATCATAATCTATACCCTTTTTCTGTGCAAAACCTTTTACCACAAGTTTGACCTTATATCTTTTCTGACCTCCTTTCTCCTCCTTCAGCTGATAAACACATTTGTTAGGAAAGGCTCTTTTTTTTGTAGGTAAAGGGACTAAGTCCCAAGTCTTATTTTTCATCAAGGAGTCCATCTCCTCTTTCATGCCTAGCTCCCACTATTGTTTGACATCCACCTGCATTGCTTCTTCATATTCTTCTGGTTCACTAGAATCTGTTAATAAAATAGAATACAAAGAAGGAGAAAATATTTCAGGGGGTCTACTTGTCCTCGTAGAACATCTAACACTTGTAGGAGTTTGTGGGACAATATGTTGTTGCTGAGCATCAGGTACCTATGGTATTTCATTTTCAAGAATCTCATTCAACACCACATATTCTTCTTTGTCCTATTCATGCTTCTTTTCTTGCATCTATTCTTTATACATAACCTTCTCATTGAATATAACATCTCTACTTCTAATTATTTTCTTATTTTCAAAATCCCATAACTGATAGCCATATTCATCTATTCCATATCCAATGAAGGTACATTTATGAGATTTAGCATCAAGTTTGGTTCTATTTTCTTTATCAACATAGACACTTCGCAACCAAAAGTTTTTAGAAAAGAATAATTTACCTTTTTACCAGTCCATGCCTCCTCTGGAATACCACCATCCAAAGGGGTTGAAGGTCCTTTATTTATCAAATAGATAGTAGTATGTACAGTATCTGCCCAAAAATGTAAGGGCAATCTAGCATGCAATCTCATGCTCCTCGCACGTTCCATGATAGTCCTATTCATTCTCTTTGACACACCATTTTTTTGTGGAGTTCCTAGAACTATCTTCTAATTTCAAATCCCATTTAAGGAGCAGTAATCTTCAAATGCTTTGCTGTAATACTCACCTCCATTATCTGATCTGAGACACTTCAACTTTTTTTCTGTTTCATTCTCAACCAAAGCTTTCCATTTCTTAAAAATTTCAAAAACATCTGATTTTTGTTTTAGGAAATATACCCATATTTTTCTGGTTGACTCATCAATAAAAATAACATAATAACAAGAGCCACCAAGAGATGATACTTGAGCCGGTCCCCATACATCTGAATGTATAAGCTCTAACTTCTCACTTTTCTTCTCTTTCCCAACCTTGAGAAATCTGACTCTTTTCTATTTACCATAAACACAGTTTTCACAAAACTCTAAATCAATCTTCTTTAGTCCTAGCAATATATTTTTGGAGTGAAAGATTTTCATCCCTTTCTCACTTATGTGGCCAAGCCTATGGTGCCACATTATCAAATCTATTCTTGCAACATTTATTGTTGTTGTCCCTGCAATAACTTTATCTGTAGCAGCTAAGGTAGAGTAAGTGTTACCAGTATATAGATATAATGTGCCTACCTTTGCACCTTTAGCTACTACTAATGATCCTTTACTGACCTTCCAGATACTGTCTGAGAAGGTAACTATGCAACCTTCACTACCTAGTTGCCCTGCAGAAATTAAATTTCTTCTTAAATTAGGAACATGTCTTACCTCCTGCAGAAACCAGTCATTTCCATTCTGCAACTTGATCTTTATCTTTCCTTTTCCAACAATTTGACAGGGCTCATCATCACCCAAATATACCTATCCAAAATCACCTTGAACATAATCTAGAAAATATTTTCTATGGGGTGTAGCATGAAATAAAGCCCCAGGATCTATTACCCAGGAATCATTAACATTATCCAAACATAAGATTAAAGCATCTTGTAAAGTATTACTTTCAATATTAGCTTCCTTACTATCATTTTCATTTTGGTCTCCTTCTTTGTTTTTCCGAGACCAACAGTCTTTCTTTAGATGACCAGGCTTTCTGCAGTACCAGCAATCTTTCTTTCCTCTAGATTGAGAGTGTCCTTTCTTTGACTTCCCTCGTGACTTCTCATTCCCAGGGCCTTTTCCTCTTTCCTTTGATCTTCCTTTGTTCTCCACATTCAAAACACTATCCGATGATGTTGGAGTCTCACTTATGCTTTTCCTTCGCATTTCCTCACTTAGGATAACACCAACAATATCATCAAATACCAAAGTATTTTTACCAGAGACAGAGTTACTTACAGCCATAACCAAGCTATTCCAGCTTTTTGGTAAAGAACATAAAATCAAGAGAGCCCTAACCTCTTCTACAAAGGTAATTTTTATTGAAGACAATTGACTGGTAATTGTATTAAATTCATTTAAGTGCTCCACTATAGATCCTCCCTCACTCATTTTCAAATTAAACAAACACTTCATAAGAAATACCTTATTCGAAGCCGAGGGTTTCTCATACAACTTAGCCAATGTTGCCATCAAATCTACAGTTGTTTTTGCTTCTGTTATATTGAATGCTACAGGCAATGCAAGGCATAATCGAATGGATCCCAGTGCCTTTCTATCTAAAATGTCCCACTCTTCATCTGACATTGTGGTCAGTTTCTTTGCCTTTCCTTCCAATGGCTGCTACAAATCCTTTTGATAAAGGTAATCCTCCATCTGTATTTTCCATAACTGATAATTCTGGTCGTTAAACTTTTTGACCTTGAATTTGGAATCCTCCATTGCTCCCACTCAAATCTGAAAGTCCTGCCAATTTACAGAAAACCTTGCTCTAATACCAATTGTTAGGGTTTCAAGCAGATCCGAAGCAAATATGAACTAACAATTATATGCAGATTTAAATACAAAAGATAAAGAAATAAAACAGGACACAAATAATACATAGATTTAACGTGGTTCACCCAGAATGGGTTACGTCCACCATACACAGTCATCCAATCTTTCTTATTTTCTAGAAAAAATAGTACATCAACCTTACAATGCCTTAAGCATCCCAGCCGCTTATAACATGCATTTTGAGGGCAACAAACAAAGTCAGCCTTTTTAGGGTTTTATTACAATGTCAGTTTTCATCAATGAAAAAACTAAATGCTCTTGATGAATGGAAAAAGATAGATGTTCAGCAAACAGAGTTGATTCAAAACCAAAGAGCCAGATGGCATGATAAATATATCAGAGAAAATAAATTCAAAGTTGGTGACTGGGCACTCTTGTATGATTCTAGATATAAGGATGTTATGGGAAAACTCCAAACAAGGTGGTTAGGTCCTTATGAGGTAGAAGAAGTTTTTCATAATGGAGCAGTCCGATTGTCCACAATAGATCCTATTCAATTTAAACTCTTAGTGAATGGACACTGACTACAACTTTATCACAAGCCAACTGCTAGAGAAGAGTTCATGCAACAGTTTGCTCCTCAAAATGAAATACAAGTTCCTGCAGCAACTGTCAATGCTTCAGTATCAATTCATGAGCTTCCTGTTGCATTTGAGCATGTTGATAAAGGTGATGTTCCTGTAGCCTCTGCAGTGAACTTATTTACCGTATCATAATAAAATATTTCCATGAGGAATATTGTTCTCCATACATAAAGTTCCATCCACTACACTCCATCCCACTTTCTTACCTGTCACTTCATTTCATTTCGCCATCATTTTCGCCCAATTGCAAGTACATGTATAGTGTACTTTATTTTAATTATGCATTTATTAGGTCATTATGATTTTAATCCTATTTTAATCTGCTCCAAACCCGAAATATCATCAGCCTGTGTGGACACGTGTTAGGTTAAGTTGGGGGGGTACTTTATGGTCCTTTTTCCTAGTAAGATTTATTATCCTAAATTGATTTCCTAACTAACATTACTTATGATGATTATTATTTCACACGAGTGAATAATAAGTTCTGCTGCCAAATTTAAGATATGTAGATTTTAGCTTTTGTGAATCTGTCAAACATTTTGGTGAAGCTACGAAAGTATCAAAGTAAAAGATGGGTGGTGATCTGATTCGCCATGAACCAACTATCCATGAAGGGTTGCTGCAGGATGTTGTCTGTGTGCATTATTTCCAAAACCACGGCTGGCTAGATTATTTCTTGAGAATCAAGGATTTTAATGATGAAATAGCTGCAGAATTTATGCATTCTGTTGACGAAGGAGAAGCTACAGTTAAGGGGTTGAGGGTAATTTCTATAGAGTAGTGAATTGCAGAGGTCACAAGGTTGCTACAGGAAGGAGAACTCTTTCCAAAATTGAAGAATGCAAGGAGTGCCAGGGCAGAGTTCACAATTTCTACTGACAGACCCTTAATGGTAGATAGGTAAGGGACTATAAGGGTTTCTTTGCCAGCACATTAGCTTCAAGTAGCTCTGTATATTATTAAATATATTACCTGTGAAGAATGGTATTCAAATCTCCATTCACCTCACTTCAAGTTACTTAATCATCTGTGTCATGACTGGCAAGTTAATGTCCCAAATTTCTTTTATCATCTCATTTCTATAAGTGCTAAGGAGACTAAAAAATATGGAAATAACTTTGTTAGCCATCATGGACTGGTGAAGTTGCTGGTACAACGGTCCTTGAGAGATGTTTCACAGATGGAATGGGGTGTGTTTGAAGATATTCTACAATTTAGGGCAGATGAATCCCCTATTGAAAATAATCTGCCGGTTCAAGAAGAGATAGTTGCAGAAGGTCTTTCTAGTGAAGATGAGGGTTTGCTGGTTGCTGAAGGAGCTACAATTATTTTAGAAGAAAATATTGAAGCAGAGTCAATCGAAGGACAACCCTCTACCTCTCTTCAAGGAGGCTCACCTGTTTTGCAAAGGGAAGGAAAAGATTTGGAAAAGGAGGAGTCATATGAAGAATTTATTATCTGGTCGCAGGAAGCGCATATCCCTCCTACAGCCAAGAGGCATCGAACAAAAACAAAAACTCCTGTGTTTGTTTCAAAAGTGTATGTGAGGAGAACAAGGAGGACACAAAAGACTCAATCGGTGAGTAATCTAGCAGAGGTGATTGCAGTAAAAACTTTGGAAGAAGAAGATGCTACAGCGAAGGAAATTCAAGAGAACCTTGTAGAAGAGGAAATTCAAGAGAACCCTGTAGAAGAGGAAATTCAAGAAAATCCTGCAGGAGAAGAAATCGAAGAATAAATTCAGGAAGAAATTGTAATGGATAATCTTGCAAATCTGGCTTCAGTGGCATTGCAATGTGAGGATATTATTGATGATGTTTCACAGCAACCTTAAGAAAATGTGGGAGATATGCCAATCTAGAATGAGGAAGTTATTGAAGAAATCCCACAGTCTAAGGTAGGACCTATAAGAACTCCTTCATCCCTAACTAGTTTATCAATTGCTTTAACATTCTTTAGGCAATGGGAAATAGAGAAGGATAGGTTGCAAGAGATAATTAATAAGCAGCAAAAAGAGTTTGAGAAGAAAGATAATAGAATTAAAAATTGGAGACTAAGGTAGAAGAGATTTATGGTATGGTTCCTGAGATAATGCAGTGTAGGGCTCCCCCAAGAATTTATGCAGTGCACTTGAAAGAACAATATCTGAATTTCAGATTAAACCGCATTGTAAGGGATCTTAATCCATCCTTGGAAACACCTAAGGAATTCTATCATGCTTATCAAACCTCCCCACATGATGTAAGGAATCTATTATGTGAATCATATTTACATAACTATGTTGTACCCTAGGACAGAGAATGGAATCCTTTGTTGTACATTGGGGATATCCATCTCAGAGCTCTAATGTCTTGGATACAAAATGAGATGATTATAGGACCACAAGCCAGAGAGTTTGAAAAATTGGAACTTGACTGTCCATTGCCTTTGAGGAGGGAATCAGAAGCACCCAGGGTTTTGTATTATGATTGGAAAAAGTTGCTAATAAGAGATGATGTTAGTAAGATAGTACTTCCAATGAGAGAGGAAGTCTATCAAGCGTATGAGCAATTGGTTTAGACCCACAGGACAACAGCACTAGAAGGACTAACTCAATGCTAGAATCATCTACTAGATCATTTAAAACTGGGAGAACCCTACTCATTATAGAATTTTCATGTAGCTATATAGAGAGAGTCCAAGTATATACAACTAGGCAAAGAGAAATCCAATAATTGGTTGCCATTAATCTTTCAGCCTCCTATCTTTATGTGGCCACTTTTGGCATGCCAACCAACAGAACAAAATTATGATGTAGATGTGGAAGAAATAGCTAGATGGTCTAGGTTGGAGAAAATGAAGGGATTTTATTGGAATTTGCCTTCCAAAGGAACCGGATAGGACGCTATTGGTGATTTCAGAGTTTCAACAAAAATCTGAAATTTTCCTCCTTAAAATTGGGGGGCATGATAAGTCGGTGTATTGACATGTTTTTTTATCAGGAATCTTAAATTTTTGGTATCTTTTGGGTTGCATTGTGATAGTAAAATATTGTGAATTGACTATATGTAATCCATGTTTTAAAAACTAAACTTAAGAAGTCATGTTTGAACTTTGTCGGTTAATTCCTACAGCCATGCCAATTTATTCCTGCAGCCAAATGGTTTGTCCCTGTGATATGCGGATTATTTAGGATGATTTCATATGTGAGTTAATGAATGTATTAATTAAGAAAGATACATATGCATGCCCTTGTATGTTGTTTCTATTTTAGTGCAGATAATAATTGATGCTGCAGTGGAGAATTTTCTTTCACGCCTAAGGACTGGAGAATCACATTCAAATAGCTGGAGGTCAAACTGAAGGAGATTCAAGCGAGCATAATCTATGGCATAATCAGAGAAGTTTTACTTCACCATGGGAGTTTAACTCCGGTGCATGTTTAATTTGCAAAATATCGCTTTGGCATGCAAAGGCTGTGGTTCAGTTTTAGATCCACAATTCCTGCAGCCAAGCTCTCTACTATCCCCTTCATTTGACAGCTATCCGCCTCTTCTTCTGGGCATAACTGAAGTTGTCCATTGTAGTTTATCTTTTCTTTATAATAAGCTCTTCCTTCTTTACTGAGAGTTAGACATAATGGAAAGGGATTGAGAAAAGTTTTTGTCACGCATTCTGAATTTTCTCTCTTAGAATATGTAATCATCTTTCAGGAAGAAATGAATAAAAATATGTTATTCTGATCTATTAATAGTTCTTTGCTAAGAGTTTGATATCACTCATCCAAGGGGGCCCACTTGGTGAGTGATCTTGTGTTTATGATTATTGAAGTTAGTTTTTACTTAGTTGTAGTAGAAGTTCATGACTGGATTGTTCTTGCAGCCACTGGAAATAGATCCTTTGACTGTTCCTGCAGCCAAGGTAGAATGGTGTGATTCCTATTATATTCATTAGATCATTTCAGTAGATTTTTGTAAAGCTTTCATTTAGCCTTTTATGATTTCCATTCCTACCTTTCCTATAGTAATTTAGAATAATCATTTAAGGAGCTTAGTGCATATATATTGTAGACCCATTTCAAGTTTTACATTCCCGGATTGACAACTAAATGAACACCAGCCATGAGAATAGTAAACTCTACCATATGAATGTCCAAACTTGGGATTGAGATTTCAATTAGAGGTTTTATTATTGTAATTATAGTTGGGGTAGACAAGCTTCATCCCTAATTTCCTCCTTATTAAGAAGAGTTTTGTCCTCTATAATAAGTCTTGAATTTCTATTCGTTGCTTTATGTTTTAAAGATGTCATGTGGAAAAATTTAGTGTTTCTATCCCTAGCTTCCAACCAGATCGCCCTAGATCTCTGCCTCCAATAGATTTCTTCCCTAGAAATAATGTTGTGGAGTTTGACTAGAACATCATCTTCCATGGCTTTTGAATACTTTTTATAGCCATCTTTCTATATTGAATTATGGATCTGATCCAGCTCCTCCTTTAGCTTTTTCTTTGAATCAAAAATATCTGTAAAGACCTTTTTGTTCCATATCTTAATGTTGACTTTTATATTTTTAAGTTTTTTGGCAACTTTATACATGGCAGTTCAATTTACATCAATCTTCCACTAGTTAGCAATAGATTTTTCAAGATTAGGGTGGGAAATCCACATCTTTTAAAACTGAAAAGGGAAGCTCTAATTATTCTTAAAATTCTCAGTAACAAAAGAGATGGGATAATGGTCTGAACCAATTCTATTAATAACAGAAAGGGAGCATCTATGGGAAAGAATCCAATCATTAGTGACAAGGGATCTATCAAGTCTTATCTGAATGAGATATTCACCATCCCTTTGGTTAGACCATGTGTAGGATGCCCCATTGAGATCCATATCAATGAGAGCATTGATATTAATAAAGTTCATAAAATCAGATCTGTTGTTTAGTTGAGCATGAATACCCCCATATTTATCAATGTCGTGCAGAGGAGTATTGAAATCTCCCATCACAACCCAACTGTTCAAAGGGAAAGAACTTTTTTTTTGCTAAATTTTATCCCAGAATTTGCTTCTAACAGATTTGGAGTTAGGGGCATAAATATTAGTAATAACACATTCCTTTCCATCAAAGATGCTTTTAGCTTTTAGGGATAAAATATTGCCATCTACATCAATCATTTCTCCAGAGATGGTTTTCTTGTTCCAGAAAATTGCTACCCCTCCAGATGCTCCATTTGAGCTACTGCCACAAACTCCTCTAATTTTAAAGAAGTTTAATTTCTCCACTTTCTCTTTAATCATTTTGGTTTCCTATACTAGGATAATATCTGGATTTTGATCTCGAATGAGGTTCCGTAATATATCTTGTTTATTGAGACCATTTAGGCCTTTGATGTTCCAAGATATTACCTTCATTTGGAAGCCTGAGGGCAGGATTCCTTTATAGTTCATTGCCTTCCATCAACTATGTTTTTCTTGCACTCCTGGTCCCTATGCCATTTCATAGTTTTACGTCCCGGTGGGGATCTTGAAGCACCAAAATCAGCCTTGCACCTGGTTCTGGTTTTCACCCCATTAAGCCCTCCTACCTTCTTAGTTTTTATTTTCTTTCCATTTCCTATTATGTTTTCTTCTTGTTCCACTCTAGGCTCATCTTGCATATTACTCCATAGTTCTCCTCTTTTCTAGGATGATGTAGGCATATCAACTCTAATATTCTGGAACAACACATTTAAATTTACCTGAGGCGATCCAAACTTGTTGCTCCTTCCAAGTTTAATTTCATGTTCTTCAAATTCATCTAGGTACCGTTCATCTTTTTTTGATATAGAATCTTGAAAGACCTCATGATGAGAGTCAGTGATATTCTCAATCTCACCATCTTCAAGTATCTTTTCATTAATTTCATTCTCCTTCTCTTGTATTTGTAGAGCCTCAAAGGTATTGACAGTTTTGATCTCAAACTCCCTGATTTCATTCTTTGTATTCTCCTTCAGAGGGGGATTCTTAGGAAGGTCAATTCTATCTCCTTCTAATGGTTCTGATATATTGCAAGAGCTTCCGCTTTTTCCTTCTAACTTGTTACCTTCTTTGTTATTATTCTTTTCTTTCCAGACCTGTTTGTGGATATTTGTTATAACAGGTTTTTTAAGGTTGCTGGGACAAGCCTTAGCCCAGTGACCAGCTTTTTTGCAAGAAAAGCACACAAAGGGGAGTGATTCAAACTCTACTGACTATTCCCATAATCCAAGTTTGGAGCCTATATCAATAGTGCTAGGAAGGTCCATATTGTTATGAAAGTTTTGAGATCCTTATTACCGGTCTATGCAATAAGGGTGGCTGCTATTTAGGAGTTGAGGTCAATAGACAAAACTAAGGTATCCCCAGACTCCATCATTGCAAAGTTGATAGCCTATGAGCTAAATAGTTTTGATGGCGGTGTTCAAAAGACTAAATAAGCCTTTAGAGAATCTACTGCTCCATCTAGAAAAGGCAAAGAAGCTAGTAACAGTGGTGAACCAAGATAGAGTAGAGAAATGGATGACGAGGAGATCCTGATGGAATTTGAAGCTCTTCTTGCCAAGAAATTTCCTAAGGGAACTAGTAAATATAGAGGTAAGCTCCCTCTGAAATGCTTTTCTTGTAACCGGATAGGACACATTGCTATAAACTGTCCAAATAGTGATAGCAAGGACAAACATGAAAAATTCAAGAAGTTCAAAGGAGGAAACCGGAGAAACTATTTTGTAGTAGTTGATGAAGGTGTCACTGATGTAGAATCAGAAGATGAAGAAAGTGAGGATATTGTGTTTGTAGCAGTCAAGGAAGATGCATCAGACAAGAAGGCTCTTGTCTCCTGCTTTGATAATTCCAATGAGTGGATTATTGATAGTGCCTGTTCTCACCATATGACTCGTTATCAGAGTAAGTTTCTTTCTCTGGAAGAGTATGATGGTGGTGTGGTTCATTTTGGTAATGATGCACAATGTATGGTAAAAGTCAGAGGGTCCATCTCTCTAAATGGAAGAAGTAGTGTTGACAATGCGTATTGGGTAGAAGGTTTAAGGCAAAACCTTTTGAGTGTTACTCAATTGAATAATAATGGACTCACTCTAGAATTCAAAAATGGAGTGTGCAAAATCAAAGGAAAGAGTTGTGAACTTATGGCTACTGACATGCAGACTAAAGGTAACCTATTTCAGCTAAATGGTAATGTCAGTACATGTCTTATGGACAAGTTTGAAGATAGCTGGTTATGGAATAGGAGACTTTGCCATGTAAAATTTGACAATATTGTGAAGGCCAGTAAGATCAAGGTAGTTAGAGGATTGTCGGTGCTGAGGAAACTGGAATATCCTTTGTGCAAATAGTGTCAACTCGAGAAAATGTCTTCCTCAACTTTCAAAGGTAAATCTTTCACTGCAAACAATTTACTTGATCTTGTGCATACTAATTTGTGTGCTCCTATGAAAATTAGGAGTGTGTAGGGAGATAGGTATTTTATGATTCTTATAGATGATTGCTCAAGAATGATGTGGGTCACATTCTTGAAGGATAAGTCTGAAGCCTTTGGAAAGTGCAAAGCTTTCAGAGCACTGGTAGAAAAGGAAAGTGGTAGAAGAATCAAATGCCTTAGAACTGATCAAAGAGGGGAATTCACTTCCGGTGAATTCAACAAAAATTGTGAAGAGAACGACATCAAGAGGCAGTCGTTTTCCCTCTGGACTCCACAGTAGACTGGCTTAGCAGAAAGAAACAATCAGACTATGGTTGAAGTAGCTAGAACTATGTTGATCCAAAGAAAGGTTGCCCACACCTTTTGGAGAGAAGCAGTGAGCACTGCAGTCTACACAATGAACTGGGTACTCATAAAAAAGGGAAAGGATAAGACTCCTTATGAGTACTGGACCGGTAAGACACTAGTGGTAAGCTACTTTAGAGTATTCAGTAGCAAATGTTATATCAAAAGGAGTGAACATCAAAGCAAGTTCGATGCAAAATGTGGTGAGGGAATATTCCTAGGATATTCTACAAAGAGTAAAGCTCTCAAATGTTTCAATAATAAGACTCAGAGAATCATTGAAAGCACCGATGTTAGGGTTGATGAAAACTCTGAAAAACCTAAGGAAACTAGCAGTAAGCATGTAGGAGATGAACCGGTAGTAACCTTCTAGGAATCGATTGCAAATCAGACCAGTACTAGTAATTGTGCTCCTACACCGGTAGATGCTGATGCGGATGAAGATGAGGATGAAGAAGAAAAGCAAGAGGAATATGTTAAGAATATACCTAGGTATGTCAAACTCAACTATGATCCAAAGAAGATCATAGGAGACAAAGATGCAGGAATTATTACAAGAAGAAAGGTCAGAGAAAATTCATGTATGATCTCTAAATTTGAGCCTAAATCATTCAAAGAGGCACATAAAGATGAAGACTAGAACAAGGGAATGGAATAGGAACTTAACCAAATAGAGAAGAATAGTACATGGTTTTTGGTACCTAGACCAGAGCACAAAAATGTCATTGGAACCAAATGGGTCTTCAGAAATAAGCTGAATGAGGATGGCACAGTGGTAAGGAACAAAGCTAGACTAGTGTGTAAAGGATATGCCCAAGAAGAGGGAGAAGACTATGGAGAAACCTTTGCTCTAGTAGCAAGATTGGAAGGAGTTTGTATGCTTCTTGTATATGCAGTTTTTGAAGGATTCAAGGTATACCAAATGGATGTAAAATCTGGATTTCTAAATTGAATACTTGAAGAGGAGGTCTATATAGAGCAACCAGATTGGGTTTTCTCTATCAAAAGACAGTGACATAGTGTGTAGGCTACATAAAGCCTTGTATGGACTGAAGCAGGCACCTAGAGCATGGTATGAATGCTTGCACTCCCATCTTTTGAAGATTGGATTTGAAATAACACGCGAAGATCGCAATATCTACTTGAAATCTGAAGGAGATTAGATTCTGATTTGTGAGGTATTTGTTGATGACATAATATTTGGTGGAGATGACAAGATGATTCATGACTTTGCAGATGAGATGAATAAGGAGTTTGAGATGTCACTCATAGGGGAGATTAAGTTCTTCATTGGACTACAGATTTAGAAAATGAAAGATGGAATCTTTATTACTCAGTCCAAGTATGTCAAAGAGGTGTTGAAGACCTTTGGCATGGAAGACAACAAACTAGTTGGTACACCAATGGTCACCAATTGTAAACTATCAAAAGAGGATGACTCAACATTGGTAAATGAGAAGGAATACCGATCAATGATTGGTAAATTGCATTATGAAGTGCATTAAAGACTGGACATTGCACATGTAGTGGGTATTACCACTCAGTTTTAGAAAAGCCCAAGAGAATCCCACTTGGTAGAAGTCAAGCGGATTCTTAGATATCTAAAGGGAACTATTGACTATGGATTATGGTATCCATACAATGATGATTTCAACCTGAAAGTGTTCATAGATGTGTATTGGGCTGGTAATGTAGATGACCAGAAGAGAACAACCAGTGGTGCATTCTTTCTCGGTGGTAGACTAGTCTCATGGATGAGTAAAAAGTAGAGTTGGATCTCTCAGTCTACAGTAGAAGCAGAGTATGTTTCAACTTTTATGAATTGCACCTAGACTATTTGGATGAAGCATGTATTAAATGGATTCAAAGTCCCTGTATCTAAACCGACAAGTATATTTTGTGACAATACAAGTACAATTAACATTTCCAAGAATCCAGTTCTACATGCTAGATTCAAGCACTTTGAATTCAAGTATCATTTCTTCAGGGAAAAGGTTCAGAACAAAGAGGTGATATTGGAACATGTTTCCAGTAAGGAGCAGTTAGCAGATATATTCACCAAGCCTCTATCGAAGGCTACTTTTACCTATTTGAGAGGTGAACTAGGGGTGCTTCCCCTTCAAGAGGTAAACTAAAGATTTGTGCTCCACACCACTCAGATCTTAATTTTCTATATCCTTTAAGGATTGATGTGTTGAAGGATGCTACTCCTCAAGGAGAGCAGCATAGTGGAACAGGGAAACTTGTGCCTCCACTTTGGCATTATTGTCAAAGAAGGAGAAGATGTGAAGTGTAGAAGATATCTATAGTATTAAGGAGAAGATGTGATGCAACAATCTTTGTATATTGCCATCAATACCAAAGGGGGAGATTGTTGGCATATGTGCAAAGTATGTTGACATGATGATATTGTGTTGTCATTGATGTCAATATGCTAAAGAGTGAACCAGTATAGTGAAAGATGAACTGGTATGATGTTGAGAACCAGTATAGTGAAAGATGAATCGGTATGATGTTGAGAACCGGTATACTGAAAGATGAACCGGTATATAGATTTTTTTCTATCAAGGTTTAATATAGTATGACTACTGGTTGGTAGTTCTAGCCTCAAGGTTTTCAGTTGAAGTGTTCCAAGCCTGTTATTCAACTGATGGCATTGTGTGATGAGTTAGCATTGTATTGGAGATCTAATGGAGATTAGATCATGTTACCAAGTCAGCCTTGTGCACGTGAAGGATCTTGCATGAAGGAGATTGATCCTATCTACCTCGGGAATGTGAGAAGTCTCTGCAAACAGTGGAGAACACGTGATGGGTTATTGCCTCCATGAAGCGGTGAAGAATGAACGATGGAGAATGTCTTGAGATATGTCCAAGACCATTGTATTCGAATGCATAGTGTTCAATGGTCAGGATTGAACCGACTGAATTGCTCAACCTAAATGTTTATGGTTTAGGGTTTATGTTGCCAACCTATCTGTTTCCTATAAGGTCAATGTTGTGTTTTATGTTGAAGTTGTTGGCAAATGTTGTATGGCTATCTAAGTTCAAAGATACGTGATTCTTGCTAGACCAGATAAGAGGAGTGATACCTACAGAGTGTGTATGTAGAAGGAAGGAACCAAAGCAGATCTACATTAACATTGAGTGCTATTACCATATCATTGTAATACCTATTGAGCTCTAACCACTTCAACAATTGGAAAATCCCTTAATAGGGTAGCTTTAACCAGCTTACTGTAAATCCTTTAATAGGGTGTCTCAAAGCCATTCAGTTCATGAAATCCTCTGACAAGGTAACCTTTAACAGGGTTTAACCCTTAACCAGGTGATCCCTAATAGGATTGGTTCCTAATAGAACCTGTTGTAACAGTCCTTAATTAGACTAGGCTCCTAATAGAGAGGACTTCTAAAAAGTTCAAAAATAGCTTGTGGGTATTCATCCCCATTGTGGTTTTTCACAATTGGCTTTCCACGTGAAAATAATGTGTGTCATGTGTGATGCCTCTTTCCTATGATATTTTTTTATTTCCTATTTAGGCAGTGAGGCATGTTGATTTAGCAAGTTATTATATTTCTAATGTTAGATTACCTGTCTATGCACAATGATAAAGTGGAAATGAGCTAATAGGCTATGTGGAAAGATAAGTGTTTAGTTTTATGTCTTTCATGGTCACATTGTGTTTAACTGGTAGTAATCCAGTTCAGACCGGTGTTTGTGATTGCTAGTCAAGTTCACTGCTTGCAGTCAAACCGGTTTAGGAAAATTTTTTATACCTATATTGATTCACCGCCCCCCCCTCATACTAGTTTGGTACTCTCTGTTCATCATTAAGTTATCAATTGGTATCAGAGCATCCTCCAATTCCTCTGTGTTGTAAGCTTAACCACTTGAGGAAAAGATCCTATTGTAATGATGAAGAGGCAAGGTTCAAAGTTCAATAGAGATAATTTCAAAATATGGAAGGATAGAATGAAGATATACATCAGAAGCATAGGTGCTCAACACTAGAGCTATGTTGAGAATTCTTATGTTATCCCTATCGGTACTTTCACCGATGACCAAAAGAGAGAGATTCAAAAGAATGGGCAATTCATGGAAGCCCTAATCAATAGTTTATCTAACATTGAGTTTATTGATGTTCATGATAAAGATAATCCCAAAGAAGTATGGGATACTCTTGAGAATATCTATGGTGGTGATGAGCATGTGAAACAAGCTAAGGAAGAAAGCCTTAGAGGAAAGTTTCAAGACATGCAGATGGTTAAAGGAGAGACCATTCAACAATATGGAATAAGAATCAAAACTATTGCTGGAGATATCAAGAGTGCAGGTGGTAAAATGGAAGATTCCACTGTTGTTAGCAAAGTTTTGAGATCCTTATTACTAGTTTATGCAATAAGGGTGGTTTCTATTCAGGAGTTGAGGTCAATAGACAAAACTAAGGTATCCCTAGACTCCATCATTGCAAAGTTGATAGCCTATGAGCTAAATAGTTTTGATGGGACTGTTCAGAAGACTAAATCAACCTTTAGAGCATCTACTACTCCATCTAGAAAAGGCAAAGAAGCTAGTACTAGTGGTGAACCAAGACAGAGCAGAGAAATGGATGATGAGGAGATCTTGATGGAATTTGAAGCTCTTCTTGCTAAGAGACTTCCTAAGGGAACCAGTAAATATAGAGGTAAGCTCCCTCTGAAATGCTTTTCTTGTAATCGGATAAGACACATTGTTGTAAACTGTCCAAATAGTCATAGCAAGGACAAACTAGAAAAATTCAAGAAGTTCAAAGGAGGAAACCGGAGAAACTATTTTGTAGGAGTTGATGAAGGTGTCACTAATGAGGAATCAAAAGATGAATAAAATGAAGATATTGTGTTTGTAGTAGTCAAGGTGTGAGGCCCTACCCCAACCCATCCTAGCTTTCAGTGATTTTCATGTTGGGACTATTATGGATGCTTTATTTTTATGCATTATGGATATAGAACTTTATATGATCCCACTAATTTCATAACATTGATATATATTGATGCTTCATTTCTATGCTTTGTGGATATAGAATTTCATATGATCCTAGAATAGGGTAACATTGAGACAATGTATGTCATTATTTGATTTGTAGGACTTTATTATGATGCTAGAAATATGTTTGCAAATTGTGTGGTATAATGTCAATTCTATGCAGAGTGATTAAATTGTATTCTCAATTAAGTGTTTTATATTATATAAGACTATTGGAAAGTACTGATGTTTAAATTGAGATGCGCAGGAAATTATCCTTGTGACCATGGAAATATTATGGAGAATCAAGCCTAGGCCTATGTACGTTCATAAAACCAGGGGCTGTCTATTTCAAGAGACAACACTACGTATGTATTTTATTTTATTCGTAAACATAAAATGTTTGCATGAGTGTAAATTATATTTATTGAATTGTTTAAATCATTCAAGGGACAATTGCCATGTGTGTATTTGTGATGTGGAATTATTTTGTAGTGTCACTTGACACATATGTTGTATGTTGTTTTAGCAATTGTCATGTCACTTTCTGGAGAGTTTTATTTTTGTTTAATTGTTATATCTCCTAATTATCCTTGAAGGTACCAAGAAATCTACGTTAGTGAGCCACAAGGAGGGTCAACTCAGAGTTGACCCATAGGTTAACTTTAGGTGGACTTTCTAAAGGTTAAATCAACTCCTAGAGTTAGTTTTAGAGCATTTTTATTAGGCCTCATGGGGTACCTATGGGTGAAGGACAAATTTGGCCATGTGTGTTTCCCCTAGGGCTTGTTTAACCACCCAAAAAAGTGGTTTTCTCAAGATGGACGAATTTCATCTATAGGAGTGCCATCCTTGGTTAGATAACCTTCTTGATAGGTGTAATTCCTTTTCCCCATTTCATTCCTCTTCTTGAGGTACCTTGGTTAGGGAGTGTGTAAGACCTAGGGAAGGCCAACCAATGGGAGTCCCTCACTCTATCCAAGAGGTTGGAAGGAGTGAGAGAAGCCTTCTTAGGATAGAGATTGAAGCTTAGTGAGCTAATCACCCACTCTCCATCTTTGGAGATTTTGGACAATTTTTGGAGGAAAACCAGCTCGAGAATAGGAAAATTTGACTAAGTGTTGCAAAACATTTTTGTGGATTGGGCTGCTCTTCTCCAAGCTTTCCCTAGAATACCTTTGGCAGATTCAAGGTTGGTGTTTTCTTACTTGTTATTTGAAATATGTATGTAGGATGCTTGAATGTGTATGTTTTATCTTGCATTGTATTTGTGAAAGGTCTATGTGATTGTTTTTCTATTTCTGTTTATGCATTTTGTTGTGTTTGGGAGTATCCAAGACTATCTTACTCTTGGGAAGGAAAAATGGTCTTGGGCGTGGAAGGAGTTTGATAGCCTTAGAGTGAGAGGCTCTCATTATGAGAGTGATCTCAAGGGTTTTTCCATGTGACCCTTGCTACATAGTTCTATTTATGCATTCGGGGGTCATAAGGGGAGCAAATATGGCATAGTTGCCTTTTGGGGGTCATAAGGATATGGGGGTTAAGATGAGTTTTGTTGTGTTTTCTTGGATGCCATGAGTTGGCTGTGAGTTACTATCTAGCAGATCTCCTCTAGGGTACTTGGTTCACTTCCACCCTAGTAAAATATCACATTATGTGATGAAGTTTCAGCTTGGGAAGGGAATGTGTTTGTTGTGTTTTGTTTTCCCCTTGCTTGTTTGTGTTTTCTTGAGTGTAACCCGTCTAGAACTTGGTTCTCCAAGCTCGGGGGGTGGCTTCTAGTAAGCCTAGGCTGGGAGGTGAGCGCCCCATGGTCACAACCTTAAATTTTTAAATGCAGGTTGCTTGGAAAGGAAAGCTAGGAGATGCAGATTGTATTTAGTTGCAGAAAGTAAGAAATAAAAATGTAAATATTGTAAATATTTGAAGGAGAGAGATGTGTTATTTAGTTAAGTCCACATTCATTAGGAAGGAGAGACTATTTGGGAATTTTACCCATTTGTGAAGATTAACAACTTGTGTCCAAACCATCCATACATGAAAAGTATTTTATTTAAATTCTGTAAAATATTGTTGCTGTTATCTTTATTTAATTTTGTAATATTGCTACATTTTGTTTATTTTTGCAATTTTTGCGAAGAAATGAAAAAAAGTAGAAAAAGAAATGAAATCTGTTTTAAGTATTTTCCTGCAATATTAAATGTTGTTGTTATTGTCATTTTAGTTTACGTAGAACAAAATAAAATAAACAGAAAGCTAAAGTAGAACCATGAAATTTACCTTTCCTATAGATATCTAAATGAAGTTGAAAATGCTCCTACAACCATAATTATTTCTGTCATTTTTATTTCTATTTGTTCATTTCAGAATATTAATCTATAAACAAAAGAAATAAAAAATAAAACCTATTTATAGTCTTTAGCTTGTTGTTAGTATAATTGTCAAAAAAAAAGAAGAGAAGAAATGCATGCAGATTTAGTCTTAGACTATGAAGGTATAGGTTAATCTAATTATGATTAATTAAATCCTTTCAGAAAAGAAAATATAAATATAAAATTTACATCTATCTATGAACAGCCTGAACATTCTTTTTCTTACATTTCTTGCATGCTAGTGTATAAATAACTTCAAAAAAAAAAAGATCCTAACCCTATGAGTTTGGATATGCATTGTAGTTATATATATATATATATATATATATATATATATATATGCACATAAATATAATCAAGGATACATGTTTAAATCTATTCATATATATATATATATATATATATATATTACATTTAAAAAAAAAAATTGGGGAGGGCCGAAACCCTTACCCCTCCCCATGGCGCCACAAGCCGCGCTTGCGACTGTGGGCATCCGCAGTGGGCGGCATTGGCATTGCCACTGTTGGTAGAGCCGTGTCTGCCACTGTGGGGAACCACAATGTGTGGCATCAACGCCACCACTGTGGGTGTCCATAGTGGGCGGCGTCAGGGTCGCCACTATGTATAACCATAGTGAGCGGTGCGGGGCCGCCACTGTGGGCATCCACGATGGTTTCCCCGTGAACGCCTCTACCCCTCCCTTCAACCTCTGCCCTCCCTTTTGACCTCTGCTTTTCCATGGCCGTCGCTTTGCCCTGTTCGGCCCTGCATAACACACAGTGTTCAAAAAAAAAAGAATAAACCCTAACCCAGCTTCAAGTTAGGGCAGAGGAAATACATTAAGTTAATATTTGTTTTCGGGTATAATATGCAACCCTAATCCAAATCCGGATTAGGGTTTACATACAGTTAAAAGACAAAAAAATATTTGGGTTAGTTAATAATATAAAAATAAAAGAAAGGGATTATTAAGTGGATTTAAATAAAATATAGGAGAAGAAAATTACTCAACCCTAGTTAGGGTTTGAGATTTAAAAAATAATAATAATAAATTAAAATAAGAAGAGGGGGAAATACTTTCCAAATTTTGGAAATGATTCCCCCCATATAATTTTAGCCTTATGTGTTATTAATTTAAAACTCCTTATTCGAGGTGGGAGAAAATTAATTTTTAATATAGTTTATTTTATATAATTTAAAATGGAGGATTAATGTTATATGGATACATTAATTGCATAGTTGATTTAATTTATTCAACTAGAGAAACTATATAGTTATTTGATATATTCGATTAAATATGGATGTTAAGTTATATTTTAAATTGGGGAAAATTTATAATTGAAAATTATTAATTATTTTTATGAATTTTTAACCTATGAGGCCAATGTTGGCCAGATTACTTAAATTGTCAGATTTGAGGGTTTAGGGGAAATTAAAATTGACGATAGTATAAAATTGGATTTATTGGACAAATGACATTGTGGTTATTGAACCCTTATCAATTAGATTTAAACAATGAATTTGCGTGTGCTTGATTAATTAAATCCTTAATTTAAGATATCCTCGTTATCATTCAATTAGCTCAACATAATTCTAAATACATTTGAGACATCTAATTATTCCTCGATTTTAATTAGCAGCAACTTAACTAAGATAATTTATTTAACTAACTAAATTGCGACAACCCTCTTGGGATTAATTAATCTCCATTAATTAAGGTCGCTTATTTGAGTTGGATAATTAAACGAACTTTAGGAAACAATTCTATTTACATCCTAGTTAAGACAAGACTTATTTGATTCCATTTTAAATGTAGTTTGTTTTGAGAGTTTAGGTGTTTTTAAAAAAAAAAATTGTTCCTTTTTTAGCCCAAAAGTTTGGGCACGACATTTTGGTATCAGAGCAAGGTTTCCAACACTAGGAACCTTTCTCCATTACATTCGCTTTAATTATTTAATTAATTAAATTTTTTCCCAAAAATTATTGTTTATTTTATTTTCATTTTATTTTCTCATAAGGATGCCTCTGACTATGCGACAAGCTCGCAAGCATGGAAGGGGTCCTAAGCGTACACGTATGGCACGTGAGGATGTCGATAGGGAGGAACCGGTTCCAGAAGGGAACCTAGAGGCCCCTCCTGAACCACCAGTTACCCAAACTGAGACATCTTATTAGCACTCTAGAACCTGATTGGGATAGTGCAGGATAGGCTTCCAGCAATAGACCATCATGCAGAAAACCAAAACTCAGGGAGCCTTACATCAGCAGATAGGGAATGGAGTAGGAGTTCGCCTCCTAATTCCTTAGAGGGCCAGGCTGAGCATGAGCCTGAGTCCGTTCATCTAGCTGGACCACCTCTGGTAGCTGCACCTATTTATATTGAGAGGACACGTTGAGAACCAAGGGATCTGATCAGAGAGGTTTTGTGCCTCCAACCACCATATTTTGGGGGATCTACCAATGGGGTAGAAGCCAAGGCTTGGCTTTTGAGCCTAGATCGGTGCTTTGCATTGCATTCTTACGAAAGCAATCTTAAGGCACGAGTTGCAGTCCACCTTTTGAGATCGACAACCTCCACATGGTGGAAAGAGGAGGAATTCAAGTGTGGTTTAACTGCAGACACCCTCACATGGGAAATCTTCACAGAGAGGTTTAGGGAGAGGTACCTATCAGAGCACTTTAGGCAATGTAGGATCGATGAGTTCCATGACCTCCAGCAGAAGGGTCTCTCAGTGACCCAATATGAGAGCAAGTTCATCGAGCTCCTACCTTATGTAGACTACCTGAAGGATGAGAAGCTTCTCGTCAACCAATTAAATAGGGGACTCAATGCAAGGATAGAAAGATCGGTGAGGATGGCTGCTCTAGGGAGCCTTCAAGTTGCCGTGGAGAAGGCCTTGATAGCCAAGGAGATTCAGGTCAAGGCATAGGACACAAGGGATCAGTTCCAAAATTGAAACTCGGCACCCAAGTCTTTCAGGTTTCAGAAACCCCACTGGAAGGGCAACCACAGAAATGCATCAGGGTACTATAAACCCCCTCCTCCACAGCAGTCACAACAAAGTCAGAGGCAAAGGCCCCCTCAGGGATACCAGGGCTTTAAGCCCAAGCAATGGCAGTCATAGGGTCCTAGACGTGACTAGAGAGCACAAAGTACATACACATCTTCAGTACGGACTCAGTAGTCCTCCAAGGGTGGGTATAGTGGTTCAAGCAGGACAGGTGGGTAGCCTTACTCTAAGCCTCAGGGCGCAAAGTTTCAGGCATGCGGTGCTTGTTTCACATGTGGAGCCATGGGGCACATGGTGAGAGAGTGTCTGCAGGGTCAGATGATAGGTAATCAGAGGATGGTAGCATTAGAGCCTATAGTTGGAGATATGGGCAAGTCCCATAGAGTCTTCATAGTAGTTGACAACCACCAGGTAGAGCACCAGGCCATAGTCATTGAGGCTGCAAGTATGATCAGAGGTAGTGGTATTTCTATATTATTTGACTCAGGAGAAATTGACTCCTTTATATCTCCTTTGGTTGTAGAGGGTTGTGGACTAGTGGCAGTTAGGCAAGGTGTCAGTTGGGAAGTGGAGTTAGCATCAGGGGCTAGACTGTCAGTAGATTCAGAGGTTAGGGGATGGCTGCTCCAGATTCGTAATACCACTACCATAGTAGACCTTAGAGTTATGCCACTCGAATCCTATGGCGTCGTACTTGGAATGGATTTGATTTATGCCCACAGAGCCAAGATGGATTGTCGTCTAAAAAAGATCGAGTGCGAGGATGATCATGGTGCTCCCATAGTAATCGCTGGGATTCAGAGGCCCGTGTCTCTTCGTATGATTTCCGCTATGCAGCTTAAGCAAAACATGCGAAAGGGATGCCAGTTGTTTGCTATCACCATCAGTGATAGAGAGGAAGAAAATGATAAGGAGCCTTCCATAGATGATCATCCCATACTTGGGGTGTTTGCAGATGTGTTTCCAGCTGAGCTACCTGGCATGCCACCAAGCAGAGAGATTGACTTCCACATAGATTTGGTGCTAGGAGCCGAGCTAGTTTCGAGAGTGCCTTATAGGATGACCACACATGAGCTTAATGAGCTCAAGATGCAGCGAGAAGAACTCTTAGAGAAGGGTCACATTCATCTTAGCATCTCCCCTTGGGGTGCACTAGTCATCTTCGTGAAGAAGAAGGACGGGTCCCTTTGATTATGCATGGATTATAGGCAACTGAATAAAGTAACCATCAAGAACCACTATCCCTTGTTGAGGATCGATGACTTGTTTGATCAGCTTAAGGGTGCTAAAGTGTTCTCCAAAATAAATCTGAAGTCAGGGTATCATCAGTTGAGGATTGTGGAGAGTGATATCCACAAGACCGTGTTTCGTACTAGATACGGCCACTATGAGTTCACTGTGGTCCCATTCAGTCTTACGAATGCCCCAGTTGTATTCATGAGTCTCATGAATGGGGTATTCCACACTTTCCTTGACCAATTTGTGATTGTGTTCCTTGATGACATATTGATATATTCTTGGAATGAGAAGGAGCATGAGGAGCATTTGAGGCAGGTTTTATAGTAGTTGAGGGATAACCAGTTGTTCGACAGCTTGTCGAAGTGTGCTTTCTTTAGATCAGAGGTCAAGTACCTTGGGCATGTTATATCTAGTGATGGGATCTTAGTTGACCCATCAAAGATCAGAGATATTATGGATTGGCCAATGCCAACCAGTGTGACAGAGGTCAAGAGCTTCATGGGTTTAGTAGGATACTATAGACACCTTGTTGAGGGATCTTCCAGAGTTGCACACCCCATCACATCCCTCCAACGAAAGGGAAAGAAATTTGAGTGGACATAGAAGTGTGAGAGGGCTTTTCAAGATCTAAAAAGGGCACTCACTAGTGCACCTATTCTTATTGTGCCAGACCCCATAGCCAATTTCATGGTATGCATAGATGCTTCCTTGGAAGGATTAGGAGTAGTCCTTATGTAGGAGGGTAGAGTTATAGCGTACAAGTCTAGGAAACTTAAGAATCACGAGCTTAAATACCCTACACACAACCTAGAGCTTGTAGTAGTAGTACATGCACTTATGAGGTGGCGACACTTCCTTTTGGGTCATCATTTCAAGCTTCATTCAGACCACCAGAGTTTGTAGTACATCTTCACCCAGCCTAATCTTAATGCCCGTTAGAGGAGATGGATGGAGTTCCTTTGCGAGTATAATTTTGATGTTCACTACATCAAGGGGAAGGAGAACATAGTCGCAGATGCCTTGAGTAGGAGGTGACATGAGGTATACACCATATCTATAAGCACAGATTTGAGAGACTATATATTGTAGTGGTTTCTAGAAGATTGATGGTTTCTAGAGGTTTGTCAGAGGATCCGATCTCAGGAGATCTTGGAGGAGAAGTATGTGGATTACTCTCTAGAGTTCGATGGACTATTACACCATAGAGGATGCATCTATGTACCTTCTCCTAGGGGATTACTAGAGTTCATTGTCATGGAGGCTCATAGAGCTCCTTATGTAGCTCATCCTAGGGTTAAGAATATGCATGCAGACTTGAGGCAGTTATATCATTGGCTAGGTATGCAGTAGCTTATCGCTGAGTTAATAGCCCGATGGCTTGAGTGTCAAAGAGTCAAGGTAGAGCACTGCCATCCAGGTGGGTTGCTCCAGTCTCTTGTTATACTAGAGTGGAAGTGGGATACTATATCCATGGATTTCATCATTAGTCTTCCCATGTCATCTCGTCGCCATGATGCTATCTTGGTGACAGTTGACAAGTTGACCAAAGTGGCCCACTTCTCACCAGTCCAGACTACCTTCATAGCACCAGTAGTGGCACAGGTGTTCTTTCAAGACATTATCAGGCTTCATAGTGTTCCATGCAAGATTATTTCTGATAGGGATTCCCTCTTCACTTCTTCCTTTTGGAAGGCATTACAGGAAGCTATGGGCACCAAGATCAATTTCAGCACAGCCTATCATCCAGAAACAGATGGATAATCATTGCAGGTTAACCAGGTAAGAGGATATGCTTTGCATGTACGTCATGGATCATCAAACTAGATGGGAGGAGTACCTTCACTTAGTAGAGTTTTCCTACAATAATGGGCATCACACTTCTTTGGAGATGCCACCTTTTCAGGCTTTGTATGGCAGACCTCGCAGGACACCTTTGAGTTGGGAATGTATTGAGGATAGAGTGACCATAGGTCCTGAGATGGTTTCTGATATGGAGTAGCAGGTAATTTTGATTATACAGTTCCTTAGAGAAGCACGAGATAGGCAGAAGAAATATGTAGATGCAAAGAGGATAGACTAGAGTTACATGGTTGAGGATAGAGTTTTTTTGAGAGTGCGGCCGCATAAGAGTCCAATCCATTATGGAAAGGGTTCTAAGCTCGCACCTTGCTTTGTTGGACCTTTTGAGATCCTTGAGAGGATAGGACTAGTTGCTTATCACCTAGCTTTGCCACCTAGTCTGTCACACATCCATGATGTGTTTCATGTATCAGTTTTGAGGAAATATATCTATGATGAGTCTCATATTTTAGATTGGGATGCCTTGCAAGTGGAGTTGGACAGGCAGCTAGTTTTGGGGCCCATTCACATTTTGGCTTGTTAGACGTTGGCCCTTCAAGGTCGAGAGTTGGACCAGGTTAGGGTCCAGTGGGATTGCTATGATGAGGTTACAACTTCATGGGAGGATGCAACACATATGAGATCATACTACCCTCATCTTTTTGATGAACTCCAGGAGGACATTCATGCCTAGAGGGGGAGGGTGTGAGGCCCTACCCTGACCCATCCTAGCTTTCAGTGATATTCATGTTGGAACTATTATGGATGCTTTATTTTTATGCATTATGGATATAGAAGTTTACATGATCCCACGAATTTGATAACATTGATATATATTGATGCTTCATTTCTATGCTTTGTGGATATAGAAAATTATATGATCCTAGAATAGGGTAGCATTGAGATGATGTATGTCATTATTTGATTTGTAGGAATTTATTATGATGCTAGAAATATGTTTGCATATCTTATAGATAGATTAAATTATGAGGATTATGATGAATTGCTTATGTGAATTGCTTCGATATGTGGAAAATTGTGTGGTATAATGTCAATTCTATGCAGAGTGATTGAATTGTATTCTTAATAAAGTGTTTTATATTATATGAGACTATTGGAAAGTACTAATGTTTAAATTGAGATGTGTAGGAAATTATCTATGTGACCATGGAAATATTATGGAGAATCAAGCCTAGGCCTATGTACGTTCATAAAACAAGGGGTTGTCTATTTGGAGAGACAACACCCCGTATGTATTGTATTTTATTCGTAAACGTAAAATGTTTGCATGAGTGTAAATTATATTTATTGAATTGTTTAAATCATTCAAGGGACAATTGCCATGTGTGTAAGTGTGATATGGAATTATTTGTAGTGTCACTTGACATATATGTTGTATGTTGTGTTGGCAATTGTCATGTCACTTTTTGGAGAGTTTTATTTTTGTTTAATTGTTATATCTCCTAATTATCCTTGAAGGTACCAAGAAATATACGTTAGTGAGCCATAAGGAGGGTCAACTTAGAGTTGACCCGTAGATTAACTTTAGGTGGACTTTCTAAGGGTTAAATAAACTCCTAGAGTTAGTTTTAGAGCATTTTTATTAGGCCTTATGGGGTACCTATGGGTGAAGGCCAAATTTGGCGATGTGTCTTTCCCCTAGGGCTTGTTTAACCACCCAAAAAAGTGGTTTTCTCAAGATGGACGAATTCCATCTATAGGAGTGCCATCCTTGGTTAGATAACCTTCTTGATAGGTGTAATTCCTTTTCCCCATTTCATTCCTCTTCTTGAGGTGCCTTGGTTAGGGAGTGTGTAAGACCTAGGGAAGACCAACCAATGGGAGTCACTCACTCTATCTAAGAGGTTGGAAGGAGTGAGAGAAGCCTTCTTAGGCTAGAGATTGAATCTTAGTGAGCTAATCACCCACTCTCCATCTTTGGAGATTTTGGACAATTTTTGGAGGAAACCAGCTCGAGAATAGGAAAATTTGGCTAAGTGTTGTAAAAAAGTTTTGTGGATTGGGATGCTCTTCTCCAAAATTTCCCTAAAATACCCTTGGCAGATTCAAGGTTGGTGTTTTCTTACTTGTTATTTGAAATCTATATGTAGGATGCTTGAATGTATATGTTGTATCTTGCATTGTATTTGTGAAAACTCTATGTGATTCTTTTTCTATTTATGCATTTTGTTGTATTTGGGAGTATCCAAGACTATCATACCCTTGGGAGGGAAAAATGGTCTTGGGGGTGGAAGGAGTTTGACAGCCTTAGAGTGAGAGGCTCTCATCATGAGAGTGATCTCAAGGGTTTTCCATGTGAGCCTTGCTGCATAGTTTTGTTTATGCATTTGGGGGTCATAAGGGGAGCAAATATGACACAGTTGCCTCTTGGGGGTCATGAGGATATGGGGGTTAAGATGAGTTTTGTTGTATTTTCTTGGATTCCATGAGTTGGTTGTGAGTTACTATCTAGCAGATCTCCTCTAGGGTACTTGCTCCACTTCCACCCTAGTAAAACATCACATTATGTGATGAAGTTTCAACTTGGGAAGGGAATGTGTTTGTTAAGTTTTGTTTTCCCCTTGCTTGTTTGTGTTTGCTTGAGTGTAACCCATTTAGGACTTGGTTCTCCAAGCTCGGGGGTGGCTTCTAGTAAGCCTAGGCTGGGAGGTGAGCACCCCATGGTCACAACCTTAAATTTTTAAATGCAGGTTGCTTGGAAAGGAAAGCTAGGAGATGCAGATTTTATTTAGTTGCAGAAAGTAAGAAATAAAAATGTAATTATTGTAAATATTTGAAGGAGAGAGATGTGTTATTTAGTTAAGTCCACATTCATTAGGAAGGAGAGACTATTTGGGAATTTTACCCATTTTTAAAGATTGACAATTTGTTTTCAAACCATCCATATATGAAAAACATTTTATTTAAATTCTGTAAAATATTGTTGTTGTTATCTTTATTTAATTCTGTAATATTGCTGCATTTTGTTTATTTCTGCAATTTTTGTAAAGAAATGAAAAAAGGCAGAAAAAGAAATGAAATGTGTTTTAAGTATTTTCCTGCAGTATTAAATGTTGTTGTTATTGTCATTTTAGTTTACATAGAACAAAATAAAATAAATAGAAAGCTAAAGTAGAACCATGAAATTTACCTGTCCTATAGATATCTAAATGAACTTGAAAATGCCCCTACAGTCATAATTATTTTTGTCATTTTTATTTCTATTTGTTCATTGCAAAATATTAATCTATAAACAAGAGAAATAAAACTAAAACCTATTTATAGTCTTTAGCTTGCTGTTAGTATAACTGTAAAAAAACAACCGAGAAGAAATGCATGCAGATCTAGTCTTAGACTATGAAGGTATAGGTTAATCTAATTATGATTAATTAAATTCTTTCAGAAAAGAAAATATAAATATAAAATTTTCATCTATCTATGAAAAGCCTGAACATTATTTTTCTTACATTTCTTGCATGCTAGTGTATAAATAACTTCAAAAAAAAAAAAGATCCTAACCCTATGAGTTTGGATATGCATTGTAGTAATATATATATATATATATATATAACAAAAAAAAAAATTGGGGAGGGTCGAAACCCTTACCCCTCCCCATGGCGCCACATGTCGCGCTCGCCACTGCGGGCATCCACAGTGGGTGGCATTGGTGCCACCACTGCGGGTACCCACAGTGGGTGGAGCTGTGTTTGCCACTATGGGAAACAACAGTGGGCGACGTCGGCACCACCACTATGGGTGTCCACAGTGGGCGGCGTGAGGGCCGCCACTATGGATAACTACAGTGAGGAGCATAGGGCCGCCACTATGGGCATCCATGGTGGTTTCCCCATGAACGCCTCCGCCCCTCCCTTTGGCCTCCACCCTCCCTTTTGACCTTCGGTTTTCCATGGTCATCGCCTTGCCTTGTTCGGCCCTGCATAACACATAGTGTTGAAAAAAAAAGAATAAACCCTAACCTAGTTTTGGGTTAGGGTAAAGGAAATACATTAAGTTAAGATTTGTTTTTGGGTATAATATACAACCTTGATCCAAATCCGGATTAGGGTTTGCATACAGTTAAAAGACAAAAAAATATTAGGGTTAGTTAATAATATAAAAATAAAAGAAAGGGATTATTAAGTGGATTTAAATAAAATATAGGAGAAGAAAATTACTCAACCCTAGTTAGGGTTTGAGATTTAAAAAAAAATAATAATAAATTAAAATAAGAAGAGGGGAAAATACTTTCCAAATTTTGGAAATGATTCCCCCCATATAATTTTAGCCTTATGTGTTATTAATTTAAAACTCCTTATTCAAGATGGGAGAAAATTAATTTTTAATATAGGTTATTTTATATAATTTAAAATGAAGGATTAATGTTATATGGATACATTAATCGCATAGTTGATTTAATTTATTCAATTAGGGAAACTATATAATTATTTGATATATTCAATTAAATATGGACATTAAGTTATATTTTAAACAGGGGAAAATTTATAATTGAAAATTATCAATTATTTTTTTGAATTTTTAATCTATGAGGCCAATGTTGGCTATATTACTTAAATTGTCAGATTTGAAGGTTTAGGGGAAATTCAAATTGACTATAGTATAAAATTGGATCTATTGGACAAATGACATTGTGGAAATTGAACCCTTATCAGTTAGATTTAAGCAATGAATTTATGTGCGCTTGATTAATTAAATCCTTAATTTAAGATATCATCATCATCATTCAATTAGCCCAACATAATTCTAAATGCATTTGAGACATCTAATTATTCCTCGAATTTAACTAGTGGCAACTTAACTAAGATAATTAATTAACTAACTAAATTGCAACAACCCTCTTGGGATTAATTATTCTCCATTAATTAAGGTTGCTTATTTGAGTTGGATAATTAAACCAACTTTAGGAAACAATTCTATTTACATCCTAGTAAAGACAAGACTTATTTGATTCCATTTTAAATGTAGTTTGTTTTGAGAGTTTAGGTGTTCTTAAAACAAAAAGTGTTTCATTTTTAGCCCAAAAGTTTGGGCACGACACAAGGAAGATGTGTCAGAAAAGAAGGCTCTTGTCTCCCGCTTTGATAATTCCAATGAGTGGATTATTGACAGTGGTTGTTCTCACTATATGACTGGTGACTTGAGTAAGTTTCTTTCTCTAGAAGAGTATGATGGTGGTGTGGTTCATTTTGGTAATGATGCACCATGTATGGTAAAAGGCAGAGGGTCCATCTCTCTGAATGGAGGAAGCAGTGCTGACAATGTGTATTGGGTACAAGGTTTAAGGCAAAACCTTTTGAGTGTTTCTCACCTAAATAATAATGGACTCACTCTAGAATTCAAAAATGGAGTGTGCAAAATCAAAGGAAAGAGTGGTGAACTGATGGCTACTGGCATGCAGACTAAAGGTAACCTATTTCAGCTAAATGCTAATGTCAGTACATGTCTTATGGCTAAGTTTGAAGATAGCTAGATATGGCACAGGAGACTCTGCCATGTAAACTTTGACAATATTGTGAAGGCCAGTAAGATCGAGGCAGTTAGAAGATTGCCGGTGCTGAGAAAACCAGAAAATCCTTTGTACAGAGAGTGTCAATTGGGGAAAATGTCTTCCTCAACTTTCAAAGGTAAATCTTTCACTACAGACAATTTACTTGATCTTGTGCATACTGATTTGTGTGGTCCTATGAAAACTAGGAATGTGTAGGGAGATAGCTATTTTATGATTCTTACAGATGATTGCTCAAGAATGATGTGGGTCACATTCTTGAAGGATAGTTCTGAAGCGTTTGGAAAGTTCAAAGCTTTTAGAGCACTAGTAGAAAAGGAAAGTGGTAGAAGAATCAAATGCCTTAGAACTGATCAAGGAGGGGAATTCACTTTTAGTGAATTCAACAAATATTGTGAAGAGAATGACATCAAGAGGCAATTGTTTGCCCCGTGGAATCCACAGTGGAATGGCTTAGCAAAAAGAAACAACCAGACTATTGTTGAAGTGGCTAGAACTATGTTGATCCAAGGAAAGGTTGCCCACACCTTTTGGAGAGAAGCGGTGATCACTGCAGTCTACATAATGAACCGGGTACTCATAAAAAAGGGAAAGGCTAAGACTCATTATGAGTACTGGACTGGTAAGACACTAGTGGTAAGCTACTTTAGAGTATTTGGTAGCAAATGTTATATCAAAAGGAGTGAACATCAAAGCAAGTTCGATGCAAAATGTGATGAGGGAATATTCCTAGGATATTCCACCAAGAGTAAAACTCTCAAATGTTTCAACAAAAGGTCTCAGAGAATCATTGAAAGCATCAATGTTAGGGTTGATGAAAACTTTGAGAAACCTAAGGAAACCAGCAATAAGCATGTAGGAGATGAAGCGGTAGTAACCTTCTGGGAACCAGTTGCAAATTAGCCCAGTACCAGTAATTGTGCTCCTACATTGGTAGATGTTGATGCGGATGAAGATGAGGATGAAGAAGAAAAGCAAGAGGAATCTGTTAAGAATATACCTAGGTATGTCAAACTCAATCATGATCCAAAGCAGATCATAGGAGACAAAGATGCAGGAATTCTTACAAGAAGAAATGTCAGAGAAAATTCATGTATGATCTCTAAATTTGAGCCTAAATCATTCAAAGAGGCACATAAAGATGAAGACTAGATCAAGGCAATGGAAGAGGAACTTGACCAGATAGAGAAGAATGGTACATGGTCTTTGGTACCTAGACCGAAGCACAAAAATGTCATTGGAACCATATGGGTCTTTAGAAATAAGTTAAATGAGGATGGCACAATGGTAAGGAACAAAGCCAGACTAGTGTGTAAAGGATATGCCCAAGAAGAAGGAGAAGACTATGGAGAAACCTTTGCTCCAATAGCAAGATTGGAAGAAGTTCGTATGTTTCTTGCATATGCAGCTTTTGAAGGATTCAAGGTATACCAAATGGATGTAAAATCTGCATTTCTAAATGGATTACTTGAAGAGGAGGTATATATAGAGCAACCAGATGGGTTTTCTCTATCAAAAGATAGTGATATGGTGTGTAGGATACATAAAGCCTTGTATGGACTGAAGCAGGCACCTAGAGCATGGTATGAACACTTGCACTCCCATATTTTGAAGATTGGATTTGAAAGAACAAGTGAAGATAGAAATATCTACTTGAAATCTAAAGGAGATCAGATTCTGATTTGTGAGGTATTTGTTGATGACATAATCTTTGGTGGAGATGACAAGATGAGTCATGACTTTGCAGATGAGATGAAAAAGGAGTTTGAGATGTCACTCATAGGGGAGATTAAGTTCTTCATTGGACTGCAGATTCAGCAAATGAAAGATGGAATCTTTATTACTCAGTCCAAGTATGTCAAAGAGGTGTTGAAGACCTTTGGCATGGAAGATAGAAAACCGGTTGGTACACTAATGGTGACCTGTTGTAAACTATCAAAAAAGGATGACTCATCATTGGTAAATGAGAAGGAATACTGATCAATGATTGGTAATTTGTATTATGTAGTGCATAGAAGACCGGACATTGCGCATGCAGTGGTTATTACCGCCCAGTTTCAAAAAAGCCCAAGAGAATCCCACTTGGTAGAAGTCAAGCGGATTCTTAGATATCTAAAGGGAACTATTGACTATGGATTATTGTATCCATATAATGATGATTTCAACCTGAAAGTGTTCATAGATGCTGATTGGGCTGGTAATGTGGATGACTAGAAGAGAACAACTAGTGGTGCATTCTTTCTCGGTTGTAGACTAGTCTCATGGATGAGTAAAAAGAAGAGTTGTATCTCTTAGTGTACAACAGAAGCAGAGTATGTTGCAGCTTTTATGAACTGCACCGAGACTATTTGGATGAAGAATGTATTGAATGGCTTCAAAGTCCCTGTATCTAAACCGGTAAGTATATTTTGTTACAATACAAGTGCAATTAACATTTCCAAGAATCTAGTTCTACATGCTAGAACCAAGCACTTTGAACTCAAGTATCATTTCTTGAGGGAAAAGGTTCAAAAGAAAGAGGTGATATTGGAACATGTTTCCAGTAAGGAGCAATTAGTAGATATATTCACCAAGCCTCTACCAAAGGCTACTTTTACCTATTTGAGAGGTGAACTAGGGGTGTTTCCATTTCAATAGTTAAACTAAAGGTTTGTGCTCCACATCAGTCAAATCTTACTTTTCTATATCCTTTCAGGATTGATGTGTTGAAGCATGCTACTCCTCAGGGGGAGCAACATAGTGGAACAGGGAAACTTGTGCCTCCACTTTGGCATTGTTGTCAAAGGGAAAGAAGATGTGAAGCGAAGAAGATATCTGTAGTATTAAGGAGAAGATGTGATGCAACAATATTTATATATTGCCATCAATGCCAAAGGGGGAGATTGTTGGTATATGTGCAAAGTATGTCGACATGATGATATTGTGTTGTCATTGATGTCAATATGCTAAAGAGTGAACCAATATAGTGAAAGATGAACTGGTATGATGTTGAGAACCAGTATAGTGAAAGATGAACTGGTATGATGTTGAGAACCAGTATAGTGAAAAATGAACCAGTATATGGAATTTTTTCTATCAAGGTTTAATAAGGTATGACTACTGGTTGGTAGTTCCAGCCTCAGGGTTTCTATTTGAAGTGTTTCAAGCCTATGTTATTCAACCGATGGCATTGTGTGATGAGTTAGAATTGTATTGGAGATCTAATGGAGATCAGATTGTGTTACCACATCAGCCTTATGCGCATGAAGGATCTTACATGAAGGAGATTGATCCTATCTACCTTGGGAATGTGCGAAGTCTCTACAAATGGTGGAGAACAGGTGATGGGTTATTGCCTCCATGAAGTGGTGAAGAATGAACAATGGAGAATGTCTTGAGATCTCTCCAAAACCTTTGTATTCAAATGCATAGTGTTCAATGGTTAGGATTGAACCGACTGAATTGCTCAACCTAAAGGTTTAGGGTTTAGGGTTTATGTTGTCGACCTGTCTGTTTCCTATAAGGTCGATGTTGTGTTTCATGTTGAAGTTGTTGGAAAATGTTGTATGTGTATCTAAGTGCAAAGATACATGATTCTTGCTAGACCAGATAAGAGGAGTGATACCTATAGAGTGTGTATGCAAAAGGAAGGAACCAAAGCGGATGTGCATTGGCATTGAGTGCTATTACCAGATCATTGTAATACTTGTTGATTTCTAACCACTTCAATAGTTGGGAAATCCCTTAACAGGGTAGCTTTAACCAACTTACTGTAAATCCTTTAACAGGGTGACTCAAAGCCATTGAGTTCATGAAATCCTCTGACAAGGTAACCTCTAACAGGGTTTAACCCTTAACCGGGTGTTCCCTAATAGGATCAGTTCCTAACAAAACCTGTTGTAACAGTCTTTAACTGGACTAGGCTCCTAACAGAGTAGACTTCTAAAGAGTTGAAAAATAGCTTGTGGGTATTCATCCCCACCATGGTTTTTCCCATTTGGGTTTCCATGTGAGAAATATGTGTGTCATGTGTGATGCCTCTTTCCTATGATATTTTGTTATTTCCTGTTTAGGCGGTGAAGCATGTTGATTTAGCAAGTTATTATATTTCTGATGTTGGATTACATGTCTATGCACCATGATAAAGTGGAAATGAAGGAATAGGTTATGTGGAAAGATAAGTGTTTAGGTTTATGTCTTTCATAGTCACATTGTGTTTAACCGATAGTAATATGGTTCAGACCGGTGTCAGTGATTGCCAGTCAAGTTCACTGCTTGCAGTCAAACTGGTTCAAGAAAAGTTTTTATACCTGTATTGATTCACCCCCCTTCTCAGTACCAGTTTGGTACTCTTTGTTCATCATTAAGTTATCAATACATGCATTTCATCATTTTCATTACATAAACCTGCTACAAGGTACATCTGTATTTCATCAAGAAGGATAATCCACATCCATGCACGAAGAATCCAAGAGAACATCCCAGTGGCTAAAAGCACCAACCACCCGACCATCTAGAACCAAAGGAACCACCCCCCGTGCTAGGAGATGACACAAGGTCCCAACACACACTCTAAACCTAAGTTGGAACCTATAACCAAAGAGACTAATCACACATGGACTCACACGCATGGGCGAATCACATCATACAAGACTAAACTTCCAGAGACACACAAATCAACAAGGCATAAATGCAAATTCAAAAGAGATAATAATAAACCACAAGGGGACACATGTAAGAGTAGAGTGTCATCGCATGCCATCCTCTAACATAGCAAATGTAATATATATAACAACATAATGCACTAGCCTTATGGGCATGTGGAGCCATCTCAACCTATGAGAGAACAAGGGTGATTGACTTGCCATATAAATGGCCTTCTCATTCTTGTCCTAAAACATCCTCCCTAGGATCAATTCATGAGGCTCACATCACTTATTATCTTTATTAATGAATCTAACTACCCAACCCATTAATTATTAGGTTATCACTTAATTACAAAATATGATAAACCTCCAATGTGCCCTGGCGGTTTAGACTTCATGTATCCTTACTAGGAACCTTATGTAATTCATACATCCTTACTAGGAACTTTATGCAATTCATACATCTTTATAAGGAACCTCATGCAATCATATCTCTCATGACCCCGATCATCACATGGAAGCCCACTCCCCCCTAACATGGCCCAAACAATAAATGCAATAAGAGGCTCATAATATCAATTAAATATGAAATCATAATCATCATACAACCATTCATATACATGGTCATCCAAATGTCATAAAACCAATTAAACAACAAGAGTCTCATAGCATAAAATGCATCAATAAGATAATAAATTTCTACAAGGAGGTACATCTACTTGGTAGACTGAGCACAATAAATAACTCTCTCTACCATGGCTTCTCAACATGGTAGAGGCATAACTCCATCATAAAGATCATATAAAAGAAAAACCATAAAAGATTCATCAAATCCATTAATTGTATAATCTGGAAAATAATCAATAAACATCTAAAAATCCTCTGGTACAAACAAATGACTGAGAGAAATAGATTAAAATGAGTTAAATATTGAAAAACTCCAAATACAAAGTCATAGTATTTTAGTCATAACTTAACAACTCAAATCGCAAATTTCACTATTTTTATAGAGAATTTAGATGACTTCAAGGCCAAAAAATCAAATAAATTGAGTGTAAACCCAGTTGATAGTTTTGGAGAAATGTTAGAAATAAAGTCATAGATCTGTACCTAAGAATAGCAGATACAACAAAAACATTAAATACAGGTTGCGACATAGAATCAAAATGATTAAATTAAAATACATAATCTGTAGTTTGACTATAATCATTTTCTCCATTTAAAACCCACAAACAATAATTTTTGCAGACATGGAGAATATAGATAAATAAAATAATCTCTACAAAAGACAAGGGCTCCAACCTGGAATTAGAAGTTATGGAAGAAATTTGATGAAGAGTGTTGGAAAATGCACACTCCAATGAGAAATTGTAGGTGATTGAAGGTATTGTCATTGATGGCAACCTTACAATCATGTGATACCAGTAGGTAGAGCACCAGAAGACTCTACACTAGCATACAAAACACCGACACCGAAAAGGAAGATTACCGACATCTTGGCCGATAACAATTTTGTATAAACATATTTTTTAATTAATTGTAAAATCTTTTGTAAGCCGACATGGCGGATTGTAATATGACTCATATATGTATGAGACCATTGTTGATCATTTTATAGGCAATTGATGAAAGGAATATAGCAGTCCTAATGTGCGAATTATTAGGTTAAGGGTTTATGTATTAGCAGAGCTTAAACCGATACTGAATCTAGCATAGCAGATGCTAATCTAAAGCAGTACAAGACATTGAATTTGTATAATCCAATTTGGTAAGTCAGTGTGACTTCTGTTGTAACTGAGCAGTGAGCTCTAGGCACTTGGCCTTCCTACATGTGCAGGCCCATATTGTAAGTAGTAATATTCTCTTATAGGACAGTCAGTGAATATTGTGGGTCACAAATCCCACTGAGGTTTTTCCCACACAGGGTTTCCTCGTTAAATATTATGTTATGGTGTGCTTTTCATGTTGTGGTTGTTATTCTTATCTGTTGCATTATTTTTGGTTTATCGGTACACAGTTTTAATATGTTTTTCATGTTATAAGTTGATAAAATTATATAACCGGTCAGATATTGATTCACCCCCCCTCTCGGTATCTTTAGGAATCCTAACAATTAGTATCAAATCTTGGTCCTCTATTTTCAAAAGCCTAATAGCTTGAGGAAGATCTTGTCACCGGTAGAGATGGAAAACTTGAGAAAGCAATTGGAAACAACTCTTCAGACTATGATGCAGAAAAGGTGAAGAATATGAAACTTGAAGATGATCTGAAGGCTGCATGTGATATCATTTGAGGACTTCAAGAAAATTACACTACAACAAGATGATGAATACTAAGAGGGGGGCTGAATTAGTATACCAAAAATTACTGAACTCAAACACTTCATCAGTCTAGCAGTAAACTGGTATAATAGTTTAACTAACAAACTAGTTAACACAAATGCAAACCAAACAACAAGTAAGGCATTCACCCATAGAAGCACAATCACCATAACATGATATTTTGACGTGGAAACCCAAATGGGAAAAACCACAGTGAGATGAAACTCACAAGTAACTATCTGCAGAATAGTAACCAGACTGGTTAAGGTCATACAATGTTCTTTACCAGAACAGATCTTGTTAGGAATCTCAATCTCTGTTAGGAGATAAGTCTAATTAAAGACTACCTTGTGAGAGGATTTTAGATCCACAAATGTGAATCACCTTGTTAGAGGATTTACAAAGGCTTTTCTGGGCCTACCCGATCAAGGGTTTCTAACTTGTCAAAAATGTGAGTAATCAACAAGTGAATAATCTAGCAAATAGCACATTCTACTTGGTCAGATCCATGATAGCTCAGCTAATGCATTTTAGCATTACTTTAGTCTTCAGTAAATCCACACTTTGTTACAGCACACAGACTTGATCTTTTTTTGTTAAGATTGCACATACAAGAACTCATCAACCACCACAAACCCTAACAGCTACACACATACTAAAACCCTAGACATGATGTCCTTAAAAGGAATTTGATTTCTTGTCGATCCAATAGGATTACATTGCAAGTTCCTAGGTTCATTGTATCTAGACACATTTGGTAACATGACACAAAATCACTGTCAAAGTGTCAATAGATGGTAACTCATCACAAAGATATACTAGTTGGTAACTCATCATAGAGTATTACCGGTTTACATGACTTTATCGATTACTGGTTGGTAACTCAGAGTAATACCAGTTTAATAGATTACCGGTTGGTCACTCAGAGTAATACCAGTTTAGCAGATTACCAGTTGGTCACTCAGAGTAATACCAGTTTAACTTTTAAATAGATTACCAGTTGACAGAAATGAAGATTGGGAAAATGATAACTATCGCTTCTAGTTTCTTTGCTCTGTTCCACTTGAGATCCTCAAACCGCTTGAGGTCCTCATGCCGCTTGAGATTGGTAAACACTTTCTGTAAGACATCGATAGTCTAAAGACTATAACATAATATCAGTTTGAAACAAATACTGATTGAGCATAACTCATACATACAAAAAGTGATCTCATAGCAAGTGTGTGTCCATCAATGACAATCACAACATAATCATCAAAAATGCCAACAATCTCCCCCTTTGGCATTGATGGCAGCACTTAGGAAAAATTTTCTCATCTAAGTGTTTTTACAAAAGAAATATGCCATAATAAAAAATACTCCCCCTAAGCATATACACTATCCCTTTTCAAAAAAGAAAATTTATAGTACTTCCTTATAGAGATAAACATGAGTATACATAGCATGCATCAAAATTTTAAATACCAGAATACTTCTCGCCCTTTGCCAACAATGACAAGATACAGTTGAATAACTCCTGTTTCGATTAGCTGAATAAATAATTATGACAATAAAGAGTGAAACTTGTCAAAAACTGATTTAAAGTACTATATAAATTGCTTCATGGATAAGGACCATGACTTAAGTAATATGGTAGCAACCTCACTCTCTATTTGCATCTGGGATACCTATTCCTCCATGGCATCCAAAGTACTCATCTCTTGAGTAATCGTCAAGGAATCCAGATTGAGATAGCACTTCTGAAGTATTTGCAGTCTTGGTAGTAGAACCAGTTGTAGTTCCTGCAAATCCTTGGTCTAGTGGCTGATCTCCAAATCAATTCTTGTAGCCTAAAGTTGAAACCAGTGAATGGTTTTCCCATAAGTGGTAAAGGAGTCATATGGGGTCTTGAAGGTGCTTATGAATGTCTGCAAATCAGTTTGCAGTTTGTCATTCTGGACAAGCACATCATCACATAATAGATGGGGTAGACATATCTTACTAAGCAGCAATGTCCTCTCATCCATTGCATCTCTGATGTCCTTTTGTGCCTTTTGCAGATCGAACTAGAGCTCATGTATCTTTTTCACCAAGGTAGTGTTCAAAGCCTTTTGATGCTCCTTCTTGGCATGCACTTCGATGACCTCTTCTAGGCTTTGTACCTAGTCCTCCACAACTATGCATAAGAGTTTCCGTTGGGCTAGAGAAGAATCGGTACTAGGGAGGTTGGTACCGGGTATCAAACCGGTAAGATTGTCCACTGTAGCTTGGATCACATCTTGGTCCTTCTTCCTTCTTATCACCTCTAGGCATTGTTGAGAAAGCTTAATGCTTTGTAGCAGCTCCAATTCGTTAGTAGATTGGAGGTCAATGGGACTGGTAAAGTCAGCCAATTTGACTTGACTACTGGTTTCCTTTGGGGTCTCCACTTGTGTGCTCTGTGCCGCTTCCTCCTTCTCTTTGGCTCTTAACTTAGCTTCTTTTGCCTTCTTTTGCTCCTCTGCTTCTTGCTTTCATTTCTCTTCTTCCTTATTCTTCTCTTCTTCTTTCTGCTCCTTTTCTTCTTCATCCTTCTTCTTCTTCTCCTCTTCCTGCCTCTTCTTCTCCTCTTCCTATTTCCTCTTCTCCTCTTCCTTTCTCTTTTCTTCTTCATGTCATTTCTCTTCTTCTTTCTTTTCTTCTTCCTTCTTCTTCTTCTCTTTCTCTTTTTTCTTCTTCTCCTCATCTTTTCTTTTCTTTTCCTCTTCTCATTTCCTCTTCTCCTCTTTTTTCTTTTCTTCCTCTTTTCTCTTTTTCTCTTCTTCTACCTATTTCTTCTTTTCTTCTTCCTGTTGCTTCTTCTCTTTTTCCGCTTGCTCCTTGGTAGCCTTTTCTTTGTCTTGTTTTTCCTGTCTTGCCGCTTTTGATGGTGTACCCAAAGTGACATTTTCACCATTCAAGGCATCAACATCAATAGGATCCATTTGATCAGTGACCTATTCTCCTTCACTATCATATACCTCATCTAGTTTATTGGTTGTTGGTTCTTTCTTAGCTTTCCTGTTGGCTTTAGCCACTTGATGCAACCTTAAAGTGGCTTGGGCATGAGAGTGGGTATCTTTTACCACTTCAGGAACTTTTCCCTACTAGCAACAAGAGTCTCCTTCTTCTCATAAAGAAGAGGCCTTTGTATTTTTCCATAGTTTCATAAAGTTCTGAATTTGACATATTAAGAAAATATTATGCAAATATTTCCTCTCTTATTTCTTGTTCCTTCTCTATGGCAATGCGCCATTTGTTATCTAAAGAATTATATAAAGAATCTGGTGTCACAGATCTAATTTGTGATGGTGACCGGTCATTAACACATAAATATTGAATGACTTCCTATTCAACTTCCTCTTTCTCATTGTCATTGAAATCATCAAAACATTCTTGCAAATCACTAAGCAATTTTCTTCTAATATTCTTAATAGTTCTTTGACAATGTGTCAAAGGTTTATAGGAGGAAATATCAATATTTACCGGTGCAGATGTTGTCAGTTCATTCTTTGTCTTTTTTCTTGTTTGCCTAGTCTTCTTAGGTTGTTCTTCAGACACAGTGTCCTCTGAGTCCGGTGTGGTGTCTTTTGTCTTCCGCTTTCTCTTAAAGACTTTGGCGGGTGCATCTTCTGGTTTCTTCTTTGCTGGTGACCGCTTGGTCACTTTGGGACTTGTTGTGGTAACTGGTACTGATATTGAAGGCATTGCCTTTCCCTTCTTTACTAACAATTCTTCAACTGGTGTAACCCTTTCCAAATAGGTGTCGGTTCTCTTTGCCTTTGGATCAAGGGGCGAGGCGAGTAGGGTAGAGGCATACCCATCTAGCATGTCATACACTACCTCATATCCCATCGGTTCCACTTCTTCCTGTCTAGGCTCAACTGCCTCCATTATGCCCTCATCAACTCTGATGGTGAAGCAAATGTCATCTTCATATTTCTTGACAATATCACCTAATATTCTCACTCTTTGGCTCATTTTACATCTGAACTCATCAAAGTATTTGTTCAGAACTTCTAGATAACTAGTTCCAACCGCTTGAAGGCTTTCCTTGATTTTCTTTGTAATCGATTGGTCAGTAGACCACTGAATATCTCTGACTCCTAGGAAGTAACCTTGGAAATAGAAGAACAACCCAACCAATAGTTGTCCAAACTTAAATCTCAAGGCATTGTCTTGTTTAATCGACTTCAGGTTGACTAGAAGTTGTCTTTGCATATAGGTGCATAAGTCAAATGATGCATCTTCCATGATCATCCGGTAGGCAGCATTTACCGCTACAGCAGAGACGGAGTTGATCTTGCTAGCATAAAATATCTGGTAACCTATTACCATGCAAGCATATTTGACCAGATCGTCCTTGATGGGATTGATGGTCATTCCCCATTGGTTGCTCACAGAACCGATGAGCTTGATCATTTCCGTCTTGTTGATCTTCCTTAGGGCTGGCACTTCACTGGCGTTATAAAAAATGGCATGAATCACTTCTAGTGTGATGTCATGTGTCCGCTCTAAGTACATTTTATCACCATGCACTCTGCTCAGAATGATGTGGATGTGATCATCTGAAAACTCTTCAAGGAAATAGACTGCATTGTGAAGCTTCTTCTTTTCCAGGATGCTAAATTCTGGTTTAATCTTCTTGTCCTTCCCGTAGAACAAACTCAACTGGGAATGGATTACAAGAGATCCTAAGTCTTAAATTTTATAGTCAATGTAATCCGAAATGCCTTCCTCCACTATAACACCAGAGGGTATTTGAGATAGGGCATTGTATTTTGCCTTTTGTTGAATGAAGTCCACTGGATCAATGGGTGCACTAGGGCTAGAGTGTGATGTGGAAACCATGATAAATAGAGAAATTTGAGAAATACCTTCATAATTCAAAATTTAGGGCTTGCAAAATTACACTTTACACTTTGCCACACACTCCTTCGGTTGTTGAAATACCGCTTTGTGCTCTACACTTGACCGATTGATATTCACTTCTGATTCTTCTTCAAGATTTTGAGAATTCTTCGAATCGCAATCCAAATCACTTTTCATCGCTCTGTGCTTAAAAAAAAAGCTTCTTCACTCGAGAACTGATAAGTGAAAAATGACTTGAAAAATCCTTTTAAGCAAGTTCTCCACCTACCATAATAAATGCTCCACTATTAGGGCGTAAACCCTAATTTGCCTTTTACCATTTCTAGTCTTTTTCCAGTTGACAGGTGTCACTTACCGGATAAGGTCTTTTACCGGTGTAAACTAGGGGTTCAAGATATTTCACCATTTGCTCCCCCTGAGATTTTTTTATGCTTAGTTTGTTGGTTCAGGGACTTCCACACTAGGTGCAGAAACCGGTTCTTCTTGAATCGCTTCTTCTGGCTTCTTCTTCTAGGTTTTCTTCATATTCGCTTGAATGGTTTCAACATATATCTTTCCTTCTGGAGTTACCAGTATATCATCTGATATATTCTTTCTCATTTTGTAGAATCTTGTTGTATGACCCGGTTTATTGCAATGATAGCAAATCATTCCAGGTGCTCTCCAAGGTCCATTGTTCATGTTTCCATTCTTCCTTTTTGCATGTTGTAGTAGTGTGGCTATTACCATGATAGATCAAACAAGTTGCTCTCCATCCAGTTGCCACTTGATAGCCACTACTTCTTGACTGATAATTATAGGTATTAAACCGGTTTGGGTTCTAATTCCCAGAGGGTTCAGAAAAAGCTCCTTTACTCCTTTGAGGATACCTTCCGGTGTTGTGCATGACAGACCTGCATTCAAATGCTCTATGCCCAAACTTGTTGCATGCATAAAAATTACCATTGAATCTATTGAGTCTAGGCTTATCATTTAGAAAATAAGGAAAGTTATTATAAGCCTTACTTCTACATACATTAGCAGTGTGTCCTTGAGACAATTAAAGAAAACAGGTTTGAACTTTTGCTTACCTTTATCCTCTGGTGCCGGTTGTTTCTTCGATGCTCCATCTTTTGTTCTAGAGGTCTCACCTTCCTCATATTCAGAGAAACCAAGTCTATTGGTATTCTTTACCGGTTTAGCTGATTTAAGCTTCTGCTCTAGCTTGACAGTGCTCTTATTGAATTTGGCAAGTATTTCCTTTGACTTAGTAAGTTCTTTGGTAATAGCAGCATTGGATTCCTTTAAGGTTGCATTCTCAGAAACAACCATCTATGGTTCACCTTGCATTTCTTCCTTTTTGATTTTATTTTCATGAAGATGAGTGGTAAGTGCATTGATCTCTTACTTTAGCTTGGAGATCTCATGATCTTTGTCTTTTACCAGATCTTCAGGTTTCCTCCTGTTCTCAAGCTCTTGACACATTCTGATAGTTAGTCCCTCAAGTTCCCTTCTTACGTTGGCATTGGACTCATTCATTTTTTCAACTTCTTGAACTAGGGCTTCCATGTCCACTTCATCAAAAGAACTATTTTCAGTTAGCTCCATCAATTTTTCAGCATGCTCTCTTCTTTTTGCTTGAGAGGCCTTATATTTGACTTTAAGTTCATTATAGGCTTGCTCAGTTTGAGTGAGCCAATGAGTAAGTTCCCTCATAGTGTATTCCCCTTTATCTCTTTCCAAGTGGTTAGACTTATAGAAAGGTTGGCTCTGATACCAATTGATGAATACTAAGAGGGGGGGTGAATTAGTATACCAAAAATTACTAAACTCAAACACTTTATCAATCTAGCAGTAAACTGGTATAACAGTTTAACTAACAAACCGGTTAACACAAATGCAAACCAAACAGCAAGTAAGGCATTCACCCATAGAAGCACAATCACCATAAAACAAGAGATTTTGACATGGAAACCCAAATGGGAAAAACCATGGTGAGATGAAACTCACAAGTAACTATTTGTAGAATAGTAACCAAACCGGTTAAGGTCATACAATGTTCTTTACTAGAACAAATCCTGTTAGGAATCTCAATCTCTATTAGGAGATAAGTCTGATTAAGGACTACCTTGTGAGAGGATTTTAGATCCATAGATGTGAATCACCTTGTTAGAGGATTTACAAAGGCTTTTCTGGGCCTACCCAGTTAAGGGTTTCTAACTTGTCAAAGATGTGAGTAATCAACAAGTGAATGATCTAGCAAATAGCATAGTCTACTTGGTTAGATCCATGATAGCTCATTACTAATGTATTTTAGCATTACTTCAGTCTTTAGTAAATCCACACTCTGTTATAGCACACAGACTTGATCTTTTTTTGTTAAGATCGCACATACAAGAACTCATCAACCACCACAAACCCTAACAACTACACACATACTAAAACCTTAGACATGATGTCCTTGAAAGGAATCTGATTTCATGTCGGTCTAATAGGATTACATTGCAAGTTCCTAGGTTCATTGTATCTAGACACATTTGGTAACATGACACAAAATCACCATCAAAGTGTCGGTGGATGGTAACTCATCACAAAGATATACCGGTTGGTAACTCATCACAGAGTATTACTGGTTTACACAACTTTACCGATTACCGGTTTGTAACTCATCATAGAGTATTACCGGTTTAACAGATTACCGGTTGGTCACTCAGAGTAATACCACTTTAACTTTTAAACAGATTATCGGTTGACAGAAATGAAGACCGAGAAAATGATAACTATTGCTTCTAGTTTCTTTGCTCCATTCTGCTTGAGATCCTCGAACCGCTTGAGGTCCTCATGCAGCTTGAGATTGGTAAACACTTTCTGCAAGACACCGATAGTTTAAAGACTATAACATAATATCGGTTTGAAACAAATACCAGTTGAGCATAACTCAACCATACAGAAAGTGATCTAATAGAAAGTGTGTGTCCATCAATGACAATCACAACATAATCATAAAAAATGCCAACACAAGAAATAAAAGAAGAGAACTTTGTGAGAAGATATAGAATGAGGAAGATGAAAAGGAAACTCTTAATGATCTGGTGAACAAGCTAAGACAAGAAAACACTACAATGAAGAATGAGATGCAAGATATGACTATGAGATTTTGCAAAGAAATTGAAAATCAGAAGAAGAATGAAGAAGACTTGGTTAGAAGACTGAATGATGCTGGAAATGAAAACACAAGACTCAGTCATGAAAATGGTATGTTGAAGACAGATTTGATGCATACACAAAATGACAGAACTAAACTCATGAGACAGAAAGGAATCTTGGAGAATGAACTAATTTCTGCAAATCAACACAAAGAGAAATTCAAGAAAAGTTCAGAAGAACTTGTTGACATGCTCAAGAATCAGAAACTAAGTGGTGATATAAATGGCCTTGGCTTTGAAATTGGTGAAAGCTCTAGTACTGCAAACAATCATTATCATATTAAACCGGTAAGATAACCTAATGCTTACAAATTCAATGGGAAATGCTTTAACTGTAACAAGTATGGTCATAGATAAAATTAGTGTTGATCTAGAAATTATCAAAACACTAATACACCCACCAGTCAATGTTCTAAATGCAACAAAGTTGAATATAATTTAAAAAATTGTAGAATGAATGTAAGATGTTATGTTTGTGGAAGATTTGGACCCCTATCTAATCAATGAAGAATACATACCGGCATAGGATATGGGAAAGCTATTTAGAAAAACAATGAGACTTGTTATGCTTGTAACAAAATTGGACATATTGCAAAATTTTGTTTAAGTAAGGCATCACCGGTAAATAACAAAGGTCCTAGTTTGAAGGGTAAAGAAAAGGTTGAAGAGGTAAAGCAAGAATTCTCAAAATAATGGATCAGAAAGTTAGATCAAAATGTTGATGGGAATACTCCTCCACTGGTAGAATAGAGTAATACTCCACCAGCAGGAGACTCCTCATCTAACTGAAGGAAAATCCTTTGGGGGTTTAGCAACAAATTGAAAAACATGCTATTATACCCTCGGTTGATGGTAAGAAGTCGAATTACTTCTATACTGGCAGATGTGTTAAGTTGTGACTTAAACCGGCAAGCATTAAATGTGGTAGTTGGAGAAAATAACATTATAAAGCAAGTGTTTTGGCTCCTTTTTCATTCACTGAGCACTCAAATCTTTGAGAGCGCGAAATTTTTTGAGCGAAGACATCCTTAGCGAAAAAGTGAAGCAGTTCATCCAAGCATTCATCGTTAAGGCAGATTGAGGTATTTATAACTATGGCTTCTTCATCCACTCCTGAATTTATTGCAAACCCTACTATGATTGAGGTTATTAAGCGCCCTAGACCCATATTCAAACTGGTTCCCAAAGTTGCGAAGAAAGATGATAGCATAGGTGCATTCTCTCAAATTCCTAAGGGAGTAGTATATGTTGAAGACCCTAGGATATACATACATTGTCATATAGAGGAATTAGGTGATGATGAAAAACATGTATAGGACTATGATTTGTGATGTAGATGGTAATGTCAAGCCGGAACACAAGATAATGGAAACCCTAGGCTTTGTGGATATTCTTAGCATTCTTGATTTTCCTGAAGATGTAATAAGAATAGTTCTAAGAAGAGTCCATGGCAAATTATTTTGGTTGGATTCCATCCATAAGATCACCAAAGAAGCAATAAAAGTAGTAACAGGGTTACCTTCCATCAGTAGCAAGCCTGACAGAACAAAGAAGGTCCCAAATGACATAGTGATGAAACTAACTGGTGCAACTTTTGACAAAAGATCTCTAAGGGTAAATGATGTACAAGACATTAATGTCAGATTTATTAGTATGATCTTAGGTTACAAAGCCACACATGCAAATAGGTTGAACTTAGTTTCTATCCTATGTATCAAAAGTGCATATGGCATGGTAAATGATAATGCTAGAATAGATGTGTGTGAATGGCTCAAAGATGAATTGATAGACAATCTAAAGAAGATTAAAGGAGATAAGAAAGGAACCTTTAGATTTGGAAATTTGCTTGTTTGCCTAATGTTGTATATTACTAAGCAAGTACCTGGTATTGGTAGAAGATATTTTGGCTTTGATATACCGATAGGAAAGCAACTATTGGATTTATTGAACAACATGGGAGAAAATAGGGAGGAAAACACAAATGAGCATTTTCAAGCATTGAAGGCTCGAATGAAAACAAGAGTAAGACTATCATAGGTAATTGTAGATAAATATCAGAAGGAAATATGTTTTTTAATCAAGAAAGATGAAATCTGGATGGAGGTAGTTGTAATGCCCCACCAAGAACCCTAAAGGAAAACAACACAACTAGGCAACTAAAGGGTGAAATAATTTTTTTTTTTTAAGATCAAGTGCATTAATTATAACCATTGCACATCTAATAACATAGTGGAAGACTAACACATGATTTCCTAAGGGTTACCAATGAAGATTAATCATAGATTATATTAACACCATGATTAATCCAATTGTCCATTTAATTAGATGAAGTAAATGCTTAAGTGCAAAACTACACATACATCTAAATTTCATAATGAAAGGATCAAGTATTCCAATGCATTCAATTTTCCATGAATCATTTATACACAAGATCAAAGCAACTGAATTAACATACATTCCACTGGCATAATATTATAATATCCATAATTACATGGCTTCCAATAATGCCATAGATTACAAAGTTACAATATCAAGGTTACATAAAATTTTGATACAATGACCACAAGGTCTCAACTGAACAATTATCATGAACAAGAGCTGGTACATGAACCACAAACTAAGAAACACCAGCAAAGCCTTTCCTCGCTTGAAGGTACAATCCAGAACATCCGATGGGAAGTGGCACTACCACCTAACCATGTGATCCTGAAATGGAACCACCCCACCATGTTAGGAGATAGTAGAAAACCCCCAAGCAAGCAAAGTAAGACAAGTACAAAAGAACTACAAGACTCCACAAACATCCATGTGACTCAACTCACAAAACACTAGTGACTCTAAGGAGAGAGTGTCATCGCATAGCTTGATTATTACCATGCCTCCTAGGTCCCAGTTCTCTGTCTTGGTAACCTCTCCTGACTTCCAGCTCCAACTAAGTCTCATGCGTACCCTACCAATCCTTTCATGAAGACAAGGTGGTAAGTTTGCCATTTCAGGCCTTCTCGTAACATTATGAGCCCTGTACAAGCACTACACCTATGCACGAGGTACATTATCTTAATTAATATTTATTCTACCCAACCCCTAATCAATTATTAGGTTATCACTTTTTAACTAACTTCCAATGGGTTATCTTGTCATCCACTTCGGGCATGGCCCTTGCTCGAAATCCACTCTCTCACATAGGACACTAACAGGAAAGGTCTCTCTACGAGAACTCTATGGCGAAATAGACAGCCATAAATAATCCTGACAAACCACAGGTGAAGGATACACAATCACTAACCCAAGATTGACCATTTGGACAACACACACAATGGCTCATATCAATAAGGTTATACAACAACACCTGACCAAGGAGATATAACAACATATGACATAATGACAACTCAACCAAAATTGCAATGAAATTAAGCTTGACTACAGACACCATTTACACAAGATCCTAATACAGGCAATCTTTTCTTAAAACAATTAAAAGAATAAGTACCCTGAAAATAAGGAATTTCCAAAAGATAAGAAAACACAACTATTTTAATACAAAATAATCAATGTTGTCATTTGTCCAATAAGATTTAAATCAATCACACAAACATTAATCTCCTAATTTTTTCAAGCATAAATATAAAATCTCTACATTTACAAGCTTTTCTGAAAACACCTAAACTATAATTAATTACATTTATAAAATACAAATTATAACTTATAAATTAAATTATATTCATATAATATATATGAATACCTAAAAAATAATTTATTATAATAATATTACAGAATATATATTTATCAACTCAAAATTTAATTTCCACAGTATTAAAATACCAAATAACATAATGTCCAAAATAATATTAACTTACATATAATTTTATATATATATATATATATATATATATATATATATATATATATATATATATATATATATATATATATATTTATATATATACATATTATATATATACTAATAAGTTAATTAAAAAACAAACTTGAAACTTTGCACGCACATTGAAAACTTTTAATTCAGCCCGCATAGCGAAATTTTTGGGAAAAGGGCAAATTTTGACCGTCCCTGTACCGTGCACGGTAGCCCGTGCTACCCACGGTTGCCCATGCTGCCACCGGTAGCACTACTACCGTCGGTAGCAGATGCTACCTAGGGGTTTATTTAATTTTTTTTTATTTAATTTTTATTTTTATTTTTAATTGTATACAAACTATAATTTCCAAACTTCAATATTAAATTTTTTCATGAAAATTATTTTCCAAGAATTTAATACAATTTCTTTTTTCCGAAAAAATTAAATAAAACCATTTTCCCAAAACTTCCATAATCCATTAAATTTAAATAATAAATAAGTTTATTTCTAAAGTAAATAAAAATTTCATTGAGTTATAAAAAGACTGTCATAGCCAATATCAGAACAAAACAAACAAGAGGGAATGATTTCTCTGGTAAATCTCATTCCTCTCAAACCTTACAACTTCCATGCATAATAAAATCTTGGCAAAATTTGCCATAATAATTTTCCCAATTTTCTCAAATTTTAATCCACAAATCAGGAAATAATTTATTTTCATTAACTAGAAATTAACTTCAGGTATGGACTGTAGCTAAGAACAGAATTAATCAGACAGGATATGACAATCATCTTAACACACACATCACTCAGAAGATAGAAGAAATACAATTATTTTCTTAAAACAACGATCAAAAGAAGCCACCCAACCTGGTATAGCTTTCCTAGAAGAAATCTGTAGAAGAGCCCTAATCTTTTCAACAAGCTTCCAATAAATTTCTTCACCTAAATTCCTGACCTGTTTCTTGTGTCTACTAAAATAAAGACCTATTCCCCTTTTTAAACTAAAATTCTAGGTTGAATATCTTTTTTTTCCAAAAACCTAAATTTAGAATAAAAGCAATTTTATTTTCTTTTCTAATTTTCTAACCAAGGATAAGTTAACATGCAATAATTAAAAATCATTATTCTTTCTTTTCTTTTCTCATGTAACTCTAATTAATTTTCTAAATAAAGAAATTAAAGCAATACTTCAATTCTAATTAATTAATTAATTAATTAATTTATTCTTTTATTCTTTTATTTATTTAAAATTCTAGGAAACAATAATTGCAACTAATCTAATTTATTTTTCCTCTAAAATTTAAATAAAATATATTTCTAATATCATGCAGCTTGCAACTTAATTTAATAACTTCTTTTAATTAATTAAATTTATAATCTCAATGCATACATAATCAACTATGAGATAACTTCATAAACTTTAATTAATTAATCAAATCCACTAAAACATACAAACTGAACAAATCTCAAGCAAATACTCATAAAAAGATCAAACGACAAAATATGAAGGCCGAACTAACTGATAGGACGACCAACTGACGACACTCACACGATTGTAGCTGAGTAAAATAGGGTCAACTACTATCTCCTCCACTTCCATCGAAAAATATAAGGCATGCTTAGACCTGTGAAGCCAGGTGGAGACGATACCCTGTACCTACCTGGTACTTGTACCTATAATATCCTGCATCACCGAACCACACATGCATATATATACAATATAGAAAACATAGCATACACACCGATGAAGGAAAATCATGACGTTCCCTATCTCACTGAAATGAGTGAAGGAAAATCATCCCCTTGCATCCAATACACTCATAGACACACAACATATAATTCCACATTACTTAGATAAAGTAAAGTGTCAGTATATAGCAATAATCCATAAAATGCCATAAATCACAAGTATTCAAATACTGCAAATAAATTATGCATCTCATATCCAGATAAAGCATGAAATAATGTCATAAAAGTCTGAATAACACATCATGCTAATGTATCCACTAAAAACAAACAATAATAAAATATGAGTCTAATGAGTTCAAACGAGTAGGGGTACTACATTTCTCCCTAGAACTATCTGGGTAACTAAAATGAGCTATGAAACAGATGATAATATCATAGAAACTTATGCAAAAGCCCTCCTTGAAGCACCAAAGGAACCCACTGAGAAAGTCTTTGGAAATGCAGAAACAATTGAAAGTGGAATTCAGTCCAAAAAAAGGGTTAAGAAGGTTGAAGAAACAGTAAGGAAAGGAACCCGACAGACAAAGGCAATTAAGGAAGATGTTTTGAAAAAAACTGGTATAAAAGAAAGTGAGTTGGAAGGACTTCAACCAGAAGCTCATCTTTCACCGGTTGGAACTTCCTCTGAGAGGGATATGCTAGTGGTATTCAAAGGGTAGAAAGGAAAAGAAAACCCTCATTGGTACCCTCACCCACTCCTAGAAAAACAAGACAAAAGCAACAGGCAATGAGGCCTCTAGTGAAGAAGTTAACTCCTAAGAAGAAGAAGAAGGTAAACAAGATATTGCTCCACTGGATAAACTATTAAGTGAAATAATTGAAGATGGAAAGTTGAAAAACATTAGCAAACTGTACAACACACTATCTGCTGATGACAAAGAAAGCAGAGAGAACACCATAATTTTACACTTGGATATATACAAGAAATTTTTGCTGGAAATTGTTGATGAAATACCCAATGATTTGTATAGAAGACTAGAAGCTAGAAGGGTAGCCATTGTTGAGTTGGACAAGAAAATTAAAATTGAAAAATTACTTGCAGTGCATCCAGTTAACTCACCTGATGAAATAGACAAATTAATCAGTGAGGCTAACCGGACAGTGTTTTCAACAACTCACCAACATGTAGCACTGATGGCAGGTAGAGTGAATGAAGTCTCTGAGGAAACATCAGATGCATGGGACATATTCTTTGTAGAAAAAGAGAAACAGGAAGAGTTACTAAGACCCAAGACTATCAGAGTATACCAAAAGGACAGGGATAAGGGAAAAGGTAAGGTAGGTGGACCTCCAAGCCTTAAAATAACTGATAGTGTGCTCCCACCTCTTCTTGATACTCCACCTACACATACTATAGATAGTCAACTGACCACTGATAGTATGGAGACTCTACTAGAGGATACTAATCCTGAGTCCAAAATTTTGTACACTTTAAATATAGAAATAGGAAGTAAATGTTGTGGTTGACAGAGAAACCACTGAGGATAAGAAGGAAGAAGTCATTACTGAGTCACCGGCTGTAGATGTTGAGGTTGAGGTTAATAACACTGTAAAAATGAGCACATAAAAAACCTACTCTAACAAAGAAACTGACAGAGGACACCACAGGTAAAACATTGGAAGAACCGGTAGATAAAACTGAAAAACAACCAGGAGAACCGGAAATGGATAGTGCAAAGGTACAAACTGAGAAACTGAAAGTGCATACACAGATGGAGAAACTAGTAGTTGAGAGCTCAGAGAAACCCTCTAAGACATAGATGGAGAAACCGGAACAGAAACAGGTTGAGACACAAGTTCAAACAGAGACAGTGCCACCGACTAAAAGTGAAAAGCCTAAACCTTTGCTAGTATAAATGCAAACATAGATTGACCTACCAGAGGTCAAATCAAGCAAGGTGATTACTACAACTGGTAGCATAGATATTGTGAAAGCAGTTGGGTAGACATCTAGTACTTCAATGTTAGAATTTCGGCCTACAAATGTAATAGAGGTCTTATTGGATTCAATAAAGAAGATCACAGAGTGCAATGCACAAGCCTATAAGGTTATAGATGATACAATCCCTATTCTTAAATTGGTAGCACCTAAATGCATTGTGGATAATATAGATTCTTTAGGTCAACTAGACACATTGTCTAAGTTCATAACCAACAATATTTTGACAGTTGATCAAATCAATGAAGACACATTCAAAGAAAGGATGAATAAGGAGAAAGAAAAATTCTTTGAGGAAATTTTGAAGAAGAACAAGGAGAAAATGGACACCTTATTACCAAAACTTAGAAAAACAATTTTGGATTTTAAGAAAATGTACAGGGATACTTGCAAAACAGACATCTTGACACAGGATATAGATTCAGAGATCAACATAACTCAAATTGAAATAAACAATGTTGCTAACAATCTGATGGGTACATCCAATTCATTTTTGGAGATAGAAAAGAAAATTGAGAAGTTAGAGAAGGACAAAGAGAAAGTTAAGCATAAGGCAAAGAGCTTAAAATGTAAACTTGGTCCAAAACTAGACTACCTCATTTCTTTGAGAAAAGAAATTTATGAGGCTTTGGTTCCTAGACTTAAGACACCAGAAGAGCAACTGCACATACTCACCGATATAGTTTAGATAACACAAGAGGCATTATAGAAAAGCAAAAGATTCAACGATAGCTTAAATCTAGTTTTGGTAGATATATTCCAGATTGTAACCCACCGGTTACAAAAATCTAGGTAGGATCCACACTCCACTGACAGTGAATGACAACCTTTGCACTTGATGTCAAAGGGGGAGTAGTGAGATAAGAAAAATGATCAAAACATGACATCATCAGCTCAGGGGGAGCACACATTTTTGGGCATAGAGTTTTGGTAAGACAATTTTGACAAACCATTGTTGGATATATTCTTTTAAGATTTTTCTCATGAGTGTTGCCATCAATGCCAAAGGGGGAGATTGTTGGCAAATGCACACTCTAATGATAAATTGTATGTGATTGAAGGTATTGTCATTGATGGCAACCTTACAATCATGTGATACCGATAGGTAGACATAGGCACTGCACCGACAGACTCTACACCGACATACAGAACACTGGCACCGAAAAGGAAAAATACCGACATCTTGGCCGACAACAATTTTGTATAAAAATATTTTGTAAGCCGACATGGTGGATTATAATATGACTCATATATGTATGAGATCATTGTAGATCATTTTATAGGTGATTGATGAAAGGAATATAGCATACCTAATGTGTGAATTATTAGGTTAAGGGTTTATGTATGTAGAAGAGCTTAAACCGATACTGAATCTGGCATAGCAAATGTTGATCTGAAGTAGTACAAGACATTGGATATGTATAATCCAATTTTTTAAGTCCGTGTGACTTCTTTTGTAACTAAGCAGTGAGCTCTAGGCACTTGGCCTTCTTGCATGTGCAGACCCCTATTGTAAGCATTAATATTCTCTTATTGGCCAGTAAGTGAATATTGTGGGTCACAAATCCCACCGTGGTTTTTCCCACATTGGGTTTCCTTGTTAAATATTGTGTTATGGTGTACTTTTCATGGTGTGGTTGTTATTCTTATCTGTTGCATTATTTCTGGTTTACTGGTACACAGTTTTAATATATTTTTCATGTTATAAGTTGAGAAAATTATATAACCGGTCAGATACTGATTCACCCCCCCTCTTAGTATCTTTGGGAATCCTAACAAAGAGCTCCAAATCAAAATCCAAACAGAAGATCTAGCAAAAAAACAAACCACAATCCAAGTGTTGTAGAAAAAAATTCTCCAAGAATGGTAAAAAACCCCCTAGAAATAAGCCTAGAATACCCAATAAAAAGAAATCCAAAGCAAAACCCTAGCCAATGAAAATAAATCAAAATATAATATTTTCTATCAACCCCATGTTAGGTTACTTTTATATTTTCCATTTCAAATTCAACCAATGAGAATGGAGGGTAGGTAGTAGTAACACAAAATCTTCTGATACAATTTAGTGGAAAGATATTATTATTTTATTCAAATGTGTTCATACACTCCTACTAATAAATAAAGTCAACTGTATAAATAAAACATAAGCCATAAATAAATTAATTAATTAAATTAAATTAAATATAATCTCATAAATAGTCAATCCAATAGCATTTAATGGTAGATGGGGAATATAATAAACTCATTTACTCTTGTAACGAGAGAAATAGCTAAAATTGTATAAAATATTATTTACCAAGTAACAAGAGAAATGTAATAAGATATTATAAAGTATCGATTACCAGTACACAAATAATAATGATCACGCCCTATTAAATATCTAAGGGTCATTTAAGATAAAACCAATTAAATAATTAAATACAAGATGTCAAGGCTAACAAAATAAAAGCCGACTAAATAAATAATAAAATAACCAAGGCTCAATAAATAAATTAATGGCTGAAAAGTGCTCTGCAATGCCGTTACCTATTAATGGTGGAAAAGGAGGGCACACAGAGGAAATTCGAATAGACTTCACTAAGGAATTGAAGGAGGATGTGGTGTTCTGGGAAGAGTATGCGGTAATTGCCAAATTTATAGGTTTGAATTGGCCGAGAAAGGATATCAAAAATTGGGTTGAATGCAACTGGGGAAAAAGAACTGTGGTTAAATTTATTGCAAAGGGTTTCTTTGTAGTTTTGTTTGAAGAAGAGGAGGAGAGAAATCATGCACTCACTGATAGGAACTGGTTTGTCAATATGCATGTGGTATACATCCAACCATGGATGCCTCATTTTGACCCAACTCCATTGGTAGGTTATTCCAAGCCGGTATGGATACGTCTATATAACCTTCCGATAGAATATTGGAGTGAGGAACTATGGGAGAAAATTGGTATAACATTGGGCACATTGCTGGAAATAGATTTTGATGATGAAGAAGACATTTGCAAAAGTACCCAAATGAGAATTGCAGCAGTTAAAAGTATTCCTAAGAGCATAACCTTGGTATCTGAATGCGGGGAATGGATTCAAAAAGTGGATATAGAATTTTTTTTAGCAAGATGCCCTAGATGTGGTAGCAAATTCCATGGTGAGAAGGAATGCAAGATGTATGTCAGAAATGCAAGAAATGTTCCTAGAAAACCAACACAGACATGGAGAAGAAAAATAGAGGCAATCAAGAAAATAGTTGAGTCACAAGGAAAGGAAAAAAATAAGGAAGATGAACAGACACATTCGAAAGAAAGAAAAGAATCGGTAATACTGATAATGGTAGATGAATGTCACAAGGAGAACAAGATGGATAATATGGAGATAGCAATAGAGAAAGATGGTGAGATCATGGGAAAGGAAAACAATTTCGGATCTATAAAAGTAAACATAAATGGCAGTAGAAACAATGTAGAGGAGGTTTGTAGAGGCACATCTTCTAGAGAAAAAGGGTTGTCAGATACTGAATTTGATTATGAAAGGGGTTCAGATGATGAACCATTTCAAACTGATGAATTGGATAACATTGACCCTAGATGCATCAGCCAATCGACAAACATTCTATTGGGGAAAGCAAAAGGAGTAAGGGGTAGACGAAGCAATAAATAGAAAAGAGAGGATAGAGCAAATGAGAAAGGAATAATTGGTGTGATGGAATTCATAAAGAAAACCAAGGGAGAAGGAATCTCCCTTGGTAAACAATGAAGATAACAACATGGAATGTGAGGGGTCTATCTGCCCTTGACAAAAAATGCTTGGTCAAGATGGCAATACAAAGAATTTCAGGTGATATTATAATGCTGCAAGAGACCAAGCTAAATGCAGAAAAAGCATCCTTTTTCAAATCTTTTCATAGGATGTGGGACGGTGTTTTTCAGGAGGCGAATGGGTCCGTGGGTGGATTGGCGGTTCTATGGAACCCAGATAAATTTTCAGTTTGTTCGATCTCCAAGCAAGAAAATTGGATGCAATGTAAAGTAAGAGTTTTGCAGCAAGATCTGATATTTTCTTTGTTCAACGTTTATGGTCCGACCAAGACAGAAGAAAAGAAAAGGGTTTGGAAAGAAATCTTAGAACAAATTAGAATGGTTGATTCAAAGAAAGTGATAGTGGTAGGAGATTTCAATGCCATACTCAATAATGAAGAAAAAACTGGAGGTTTAAGAATGAATGCCCGTGTGATGGAAGATTTCCAAGATTTTGTGAGAGATAATAACCTTTTCAACATTATCCCTAAATCAGGAAACTTTAAATGGACTAATAGGAGGGTGATTTTTTGCAGAATTTCAGAGAGATTGGATAGAATATTCACTGGAACATATTGGATTAGAGGACAGTTTGACTTGGAGACAACAATTCTTCCCTTAACACTCTCAGATTACTTCCCGGTTTAGTTGAACTATATCACATCAATGGCAAAGGTGAAAGGGAATTTTAAATTCTTGAGCATGTGGTGGAGAGATATAAACTTCAAAAAAAACATTGAGAAGTGGCGGGAAGAATGTATAGATTATAAAGGTACTCCAAGCTATTGTTTTGTTAAGAAGATGAAATATTTGAGGAATAAGATTAAAATATGGAATGTGGAATCCTTCAAGAATATTTTTTTAGAGAAAATGAGGGTGGAAGTGGAACTTGATAGGCTCAATAACTTGGTGATTGAGATTGGTTGGTAAAGCAGAGGAGTTGGAATGCATAGCAGTAAAATATTTTGAGAAAATTTTGGGATCTGCGGTGGGGGAGAGTAATGAATTTGTTGGATATCTACTAGATATTATTGACAAGAAGATTACAGAGGAGGATAATGATATACTAATGTCTCCAATTAAAAAAGATGAAGTTAAAAAGGCTATATTTGCATTACATCTACATAAGGCTCCTGGACTAGATGGGGTGACCATGGAATTTTATTAGAAGTGTTGGAAGTTCATGGGTGAGGACATATGGTTGGTGGTGGAGGAATTTCTTAGGAAAGGAAAATTTGTGAAAGAAGTGAACAACATGCTTATAACACTGATCCCAAAAAAGCAAAGTTGTTCGAGCATTGTTGATTATAAGCCTATATCTCTATGTAACTCGTTATACAAAACAATATCTAAGGTAATGGTTAATAGGTTGAAGCTTGTTTTGGACAAGTTAGTGTCTCCAGAGCAACATGGATTTACCCCTGGTAGAGAAATTGCTGATAGTATAATCACAGTTGCTGAAACCATGCATTCGATGAAAAGTAGCAAGATGCAGGGGATGGTGGTCAAATTAGATTTCAGTAAGGCACATGATCAAGTGATTTGGTACTTCCTCTTTTTTGTTCTTGAAAGATTCAATTTTTATTCTAGTTGGATAAGTTGTATAAAGCATTGTGTTACTTCTGTTTCATATTCTATTATTGTAAATGGATCTATAGATGGTTTTTTTCATGCCACAAATGGTCTTAGACAAGGTGACCCCTTCTCTCCATTTTTTTTTGTATTAATGGCCGAAATTCTTGGAAGAAATATTAAAAAAATATAGAAATGAGATTGTGGAAAGGTGTACACATCCATGACAGTATTGATCCAATTTCCCATTCTCAATTTACCGACGACACAATTCTTTTTGGGGAAGCCATTGAGAAGGAAGCTAAGGTAATGAAGATGTTACTTAATGATTATGAAAAAGGGTTGGGGCAGAGCATGAACACTGATAAGTCAATGATATATTTATTTAATACTAATGTAAGGATGCAAAGTAAAATTGGTGAGGTATTGGGATTTTTGACTGGCAGTTTTCCTCTGAAGTATTTAGGGGTGCAACTAGATTCTGGTAGATACCAAAATAGAATGTGGGAGGAATTGATTAATAAATGTCAAGAAAAGGCATCTTCATGGAAGAACAAATGGTTAAAATAGGCAGGGAGAATCCAAACGATTAAATCTATTCTTTAGTGATCCCTATATATCATATGCCATGCTTCAGATTATCATATAAAGCTACAAAAGAGCTAGACAATTTGCTTAAAAAGTTCTTATGGGAAGGGGTGCATGAGAAAAAGAAAATTCCACTCATAAATTGGGATACGACCTGTCTTATTAAAATGGATGGGGGAGTGGGTCTAAGGAAAATGGACTTGCACAATTTGGCTCTAGGTGCTAAGTTAGCATGGAGGATGTATGAGCAACCTCAAAAAACCTGGTGTAAGATCATGACTGCAAAGTATTTGGACTCAAATGAAGCAGAACAGATTTTTACTATGGCAAACTTGGTGTAGGAGCACCCTTCCAAGCTCTCCCTCCTTCTTGTTTTGTTGTTTTTATGCTTGTTTTGAGCCTTTGTATATAAAATAATGGGCCATGTGCTCATAGGTCCTAGTTAGGGTCCTAATTGAGGTCTTAAGGGTTATAAGTCAAGATTGAGGATAAAATTGAGGGTATGTGTGCCTTTGAGGTGTTTTGGGGTCCCTCATAGCATGGTGGTGTCCTTAGGTATGCCAATGTGGGTCTAGGAGTCAAGAAAAGCAACATTGGGAAAGTTGCTCAAAAGTTGAAAAAGTTGCATGACAACTTTTAAAAGTTGTCAAGCAACTTTTCCATTAGGAGGCCAAAATACTTAGGTTGGTGTGGACAACCCTAATATGGCACACAAATTGAGGTATGGGTAGTATAAATATTTTCAAACCCTAAATGAATGGGTTGGATGTCAGATATTGTATGGCTTAAGCAAAGAGACCTGACTGAGACTGTATTTTGGTTACCAGTTAGTTTGAATGAAGCAACTGAATTGGTTAGAGGATTGATTTGCATGTAAAATTGTGTGGAGTGTCTTCTATGGTGTAAATAATTTCATTATGAGCAACTAGATTAGGTTTTTATTTGCAGGTTGTGTGTGTTTGTAAATATTTTGAAAAGTGTCTTTTTACTGTCCAGTTTTGGACAGGATTGTGTAAATGGCTGCATAATTCCATTCCCCATTGTGGAACCACCATGAAACCATGGAGAATGAGATTGAAAACCTTGTACCATACCACAAAACAAGAAGGGCCCTTGAAAATGCAGAGAGGCCATCAAGAGACCCAATCCTAGGTGAGACTGAAGAGTGCTCGACTAGGAAGGGTTAAGTTGCACTTGGAGAGAAAGATTGGTCAGAGAAGAGAGCACCCTTTGGAGGAGTTGGAGATGGGTGAGTGTAGTACCATTGGTGTGAAGGAGAAGCTTCCACCAATCTAGACAAGGTAGAAAGAACAACAAACTTGTACTGTGTCCCTGACAGGTCCTAAAAACCCTCCTACAAACCCTTAAAAACCTTAAAATCTACCTAGGGCACTGTACGGCCACTTGGAGGCCTAAAACCTAGAAAATCATTGACCCCTTTCCAAATGAATGGTAGTCCATTTTGGGTGTCTGGGTTGTTTGTGCATCATTTGTGAGAGGGAGCCCTAAAGGACCGGGTAGGAGGCCTAATTGGTCCTAATCCTTGTAGCCCTATTTTGTAGTAAAAACACAAAATAGTGAAATCAGTAAGGGGTTGAAGGCTTGAAACCTCTTAGGAGCACATGAATAGGTGGAAAGACCATGAATTAGACCTAATATAACCTTGCTAAGACCTTGGAAGGTGTAGAACAAGCCTAGCCCTTATTAGCTATAGTAAGGGGTTTTGAGTCTCATGAGTAGGTGAGACCTTGGGAGCAACATTACAACTCATTGGTGGGTGGATTGGACAAGGTCAGGGGATTCCTCAAACAAGGGAAGTCTTAGAGACCCTAGGGTATGAAGGGAACACTAGGTGATCTGAGGGAAGGATCCAAGAGCATAGACTAGGCTAGTCTATCCCAAACCCCATCCCATCAGATTGGTATCAGAGCAAGTTAAAGATTTGTTGGACTTTGTATGTCTCTATATACTAGTGAATTAGTACGGGAGAGTAGAATGGTCACTAATGTAGAGCTGGCTAGAGAGGTAGAAGAGAAGAAGGAGAAGAATAGACTCCTTGAAGAAGCTATGAGTGAGATAAGGGATAAGCTGCAGGAAGTGATGGATTAGAGGACACATAAACCTTGGGGAGAAGACACCAATGACAAAGGAAAGAAAACTATTGACATAGATGACATTATATCTGAACCAGATCCCTTGTTTAATGAAGAACCATTTGTAAAGGCTATTAAGGCTTTGAACACCAAAGCTTTTGAAGGATTGCCAATTTCAGTGGAAGGATGGACATTGACACTGTTATGGAATGGATTGAGGGCATGGAAAACCACTTTGAGTGTGAAGGAGTGATAGAGGCTCAATAGGTTAAAGTTGTCAAATCAAGATTAAGGGGAGTAGCTTTAACATGGTGGAAGTACCTACAAGAAGAAAGAGTTAGCATGGGGAAGCTACCTATTGCAAATTGGAAAGGCATGGTGAGCAAGATCAAAGAGAACTACTTGCCAGAGGATTATGAAGTTCAACTTCATAAGAAGAGATAGGGTTTGAAGCAAAAAGACCTTGATGTGACCTCCTACACCGACGAATTTCAAAAACTTTGTCTTAGATCCAAAGTCCAAGAAGATGAATCTATTAAGGTGGCTAGGTATCTAAGTGGCCTAAAGTGGAACATTCAAGAGGAGATAAGCCTATGGACTCCTACTACTGTTCAAAAATGTCATCAGCCAATCTCAAATTTTTATTTTATTTTTATTTTAAAACATCATGAGCCACCAAAAACTAAACTTGAGATGGAAACAAACAAGAAGGGTTTGGATTGGAAATTAACTTGCAACTGTTTCATTTTCCCCAAATAGATGAGATTTTTCATCTTCACCAACAGATTTCTTAAAAAATTCCAAAACAAATTCTTTAAAACAAGAAGCCAATGAAATAAACCAGAGGCCTACCTGGCTCAGCAATTCTGGCAAGGTTGATCCAATTTACTGCATTTAATTAGAGGGACCACATGCATGCATTTACGATTGATTTCATCTAATCCATTAATACATTCTATCAAAATGCCATCCATGCATGCTAAAATCACATAACACATAACACCAAAATGCCATTCATTTAATTAGAACAAAAGCATCACATAACACCAAGATGATCTCGGAGTTCACCCCTAAAGGGCTACATCTCTAGGTCTTCTCAACTGCAAGACCCCTCTAATAATTTAATAAGTTCAAAATACATAAGGTTCTCATTATTTACAATCCTGCCATCAAGGCGAAACATAACCAATATACAAACAACCACATCGGTCAATATTTACATAAACGATCCCTGAAAAGGAAAGGATCCAGCTGAACATAATTGAAGCTAATACAAGGGTCCACTGGAGCATTTGCAAATTGAGTCATCGCAACCCAAGGTATAGCGAAACTAGGTACTCACAAGGGCATAAGCAACCAGGCGACTCCACAAAAGTGCTCCTATCAAGACAAAAAAACCACACACTAGCAAACATAAGGGACAAGTGTCATCACACAACCTGGTATGGTTACCATGGCAGGTCTTCATAGGTTTCAGCCCCATACACTGGGTTACCCTAGCAACTTAATCCGAACCTCCGGCCCATCCAAGCCTCATGTGGACCCACACATCCTTTCGTGAAGACAAGGATGATGGTTTTCCATTTCAGGCCTTCTCACAGCATGTCGAGTATGTGTTAGCACTCATCCCATGTGTGAGGCACAATTATCTTACTTAGTGAATTCATTAACAACACTCTAATATACTATTAGGTTATCACTTATTAGACTCACTTTCGATGGGTTACCCAGCAACCACTTTGGGCGCGACCCCCAATCGAAAGCCACTTTCCCATACGACCCTAGACTATACTCAATGAACTCAAAAACCAAGGAATGCACATGGTCAAGCAAACAGAGTTCAACATGGAGGGAATAACCATTTAGCCAAACATGACTTCATATGAGGTGCATTGATAGACGGTACTCTAACTAGACACTTGACCAGCTATGGTCAACCACAAATCATCATGTGACACCCGCATAGAGGATAAGACCAAATACAACTCCACCACAAAAAAATAGTCAAACTCGAGACCAAGGACTGAAACAGGTACCCAAATCAATCCATACGATAGGGTCCTATCAAACAAATCAAGGCTTGTCATTACTTAAGCAAAAGTGAATACAGAAATTAAACTTGTATAGGCAATAATCGGAAAAGACAATATTTTCCCATATTTATTTAAACATAAAAGTTGATCAAGTTTTCTAAATGGTCTAAGTTAGATTGCAGTTATCTACCTCATTTAGGTACAGGTTGTTCTTGGTTTTCTAACTCATTGAGGTTCATTTGTATTGAACATACATAAATACATCATTATGAGTTTGTAAACCAAATGCACATGAATAAAGTAAATAAACATTAATCGAATAAATATGATATTAATCTTCAAATAAAACATCATTGTCATACTGGTTCAAAAATAATGTCTACAAGTTCATCTTTCCAGAACCAAGTTACACTATACAGATCAAGGAAATATATATTTAAAGAAACCAAATATAGATCATCTTTTCCCAAATCCCCAAATTACTTCCTTACACATATATAGAAAAATACCAAAATTAACTATTAATTAATGTATATATTTATTAATCCACGATTAATTAAATATAACAAATTAATAATTAATAACAAAATTATCAAATTAAGTATTTAATTAGAAAAATATGCCTCAATAATAAAATAGAATTTAAAAATTAATTAATGTATATTTGCCACTTATACAATTAATTAATTACAAAATAATCATAAATTATTAATTAAATGCCATAGTTAAACCTAATTAAAAATTAACATTTAAATATCATTAAACTATTATATATATATTTTTGCTAATAAAAAAAAACATTAAAAAAAACAATTTTAAAAGAAAATAATAAAAAGGGGGGGAGGGTACCCACGTGGACCTCCATGTGGGCCCCCCCTAGGTAGCTCACGCTATCTATGGTAGTGCTGCTACCAAAAGGTAGCAGGCGCTACCCATTGGTAGCGTTGCTACTCAATGGTAGCAGGCACTACCCTTAGGTAGCGCTGCTACCCAAAGGGAGCACGCAAAACCCCTCCACGTGGTGGGGGAAACTCTGCCATGTGGGGGTAGGTTATATTTTAAAAAAAAAAAATTATTTACTGTGTAAAACACAGTCCAACAAAACCATTCTCCCAGAGACTTAAAAGATATATATATATATATATATATATATATATATATATATATATATATATATATATATATTTATATATATATATATACATACATATATATATATGTATGTATATATATATATATGTATGTATGTATATGTATATATATATATATATATATATATATATATATATATATATATATATATATATATCTTCAGAAAACTATAAGTTTTCATAAATTTACATTTTTTTTTTGAAAGCCTAGATGCAAGGAAGGGAAATATTTCTTAAAAACAAACACCAGATGGGCAAAATAAGAAGGATTAACATCCATTATCCAAACACAGGTAGATTTATCTAATTAAAATTTGAATTTGAAAGCATAAATTTGGAATTTAAACCAATTTCCATTGCAAACAGTCAATCTCAAAATTTTATTTATTTTTTATTTTAAAACATCCCAAGCGACCAAAAACTAAACTTGAGATGGAAACAAACAAGAAGGGTTTGGATTGGAAATAAACTTGCAATTGTTTCATTTTCCCCAAATAGATGAGATTTTTCATCTTCACAAACAGATTTCTTCAAAAATTCCAAAACAAATTTTTTAAAACAAGAAGCCAATGAAATAAACCAGAGGCCTACTTGGCTCAGCAATCCTGGCAAGGTTGAAGAAGAGCCCAATCCTCCAGCTCAAGAAATTCCTTCTCTTCCCAAAACCCCCAAATTTTCCATCCAAAAATATTTTCCAAAAATATCAATCTACATAATTTTCCAAAATTCTAGGTTAAATAGGAGAAGTTTGACCAAAAAAATTTATTTTTGGAATAAAATATTTTATTTAAAATAAATCCCAAAAATCATTCTTTTAAACTATATCAATATATTAAACTTGCTTTTCAATTTAAAAAATTGAATTTCTCAAATAACTGAAATTAATCTTTCTATTTCAAAAATGCCAAAAAGATTAAATTAATTCTATTTCAATTAAATTTAAATCTTTCTTTTCCAACAACATAAACATATTAAGTTTAACATTGAAATTGACTATTTAATTGAACTTGCTCCTAATTTAAATCGAGCAATTCAAATAACGATTGATCACATAAAAAGGGAGCCTATTTAATTTAGTCCCCAAATAAATTAATAAGGCAATTACATATATCCAAAAGAAAGTTCAACCTATATTAATGCATGCACATCAGACAAGCTTTTCATTCACACTTTCTAAACATAATAAGGCAATTACATATATCCAAAAGAAAGTTCAATGGAGCATTTGCTAAAATAGATCCTCAGTTCAACTAGTTTAATGAAACACTTAAAACAATATTTCGTGGAACACATTAATACACTCTCAAAGCTACTGTAACATGTTCCCTTTAATACTTCTTTTATAAAACAAAGCAGTTTCACATAACAACTATTCATATACTGATGCACATTACTTAAGATAGAGTTTAATTATGTTACTCCTACATTACACATGGAGAATTCTTAATTATAAATATAAAATTTTCTACCAACAACCAATATGAACTTTCAACCCAAAGCCCTTTTTTATTATCTAAAAACACATAAGCATCATAGGGTTCACACAAAGGTTCAAGAAGTCACCCCTTTCTCTTGCAAAAAAGGAAAACTCAAATCAAAGATAATTACACATCCCAAATATTTTAATTTCTAGAAAGAGAGAGAGAGGAGGAAGGCTTATAACCATTCAATTTTCTACAAAATAAGCATTCAATAATTACCATACTAGTCCTTCAAGCGAACAACACTAAGCTAGATCATAATCTTAAACAAGCACATTCACACTTTCAGATTCAAGACAAGCACTAACCAACCCAAATGGATTAGTCTAAAGAGTACAACACTCAATAAGGGAGGTACATATGAATCTCTTTCAGGATCTGATTAATCGTAGACCAAGACATCGATAAGCACATAAAGCACATATAATCACTCAAAACACCAACACCAAGAAGGTGAAAACAAGGTGTGAACACATGCATTACACACAAGTTAAGGTCTTCTCAATCACTCACATACAAAGAGGAGGACAAGCATGCACATAAGGTCAATACACCTCACACCAACTAAGGGCACACGTGACACCAGAGATCCCAGTGTTTGCAACATGGGCTCTGATACCAAATGTAATGCCCTACCAGGAAACCCCAAAGGGATTAAGCCAAAACACAAGAATAGAGTGCAAATTTTTTTTTTTTTGAAAGTTAAACACAACATTAAGATACAACGAGATATCAAAGTTCAGATTACACAGTGGAATACATCAACTAACACCTAAAGATTTTCCCAACATGATTACTTAATTACACATTTAACTTAACTCGTGCTAATTAATCCAATAAGCCGATTATCTTAATAACAAGATCATACTTTAAACAAGGATAATTTCTTTCAGTAAGACAAAATATAGATCACAAGATATGGTTCATCCATTAAGATTTATTCATACCTTATGCTCAAGCTTTTCATAAAAATATAAGCCATGCATCTAAATTCATAACACGCTAAAATTTTCAACATAAACTAATGAGTTCTTTCCATGCATTCTTAATTTCATTAACATTATCTAAATGCATTCTAATATTCTAAGCTACAATCTTTCATGATCCAATTTACTGCATTTAATTAGAGGGACCACATGCATGCATTTACGATTGATTTCATCTAATCCATTAATACATTCTATCAAAATGCCATCCATGCATGCTAAAATCACATAACACATAACACCAAAATGCCATTCATTTAATTAGAACAAAAGCATCACATAACACCAAGATGATCTCGGAGTTCACCCCTAAAGGGCTACATCTCTAGGTCTTCTCAACTGCAAGACCCCTCTAATAATTTAATAAGTTCAAAATACATAAGGTTCTCATTATTTACAATCCTGCCATCAAGGCGAAACATAACCAATATACAAACAACCACATCGGTCAATATTTACATAAACGATCCCTGAAAAGGAAAGGATCCAGCTGAACATAATTGAAGCTAATACAAGGGTCCACTGGAGCATTTGCAAATTGAGTCATCGCAACCCAAGGTATAGCGAAACTAGGTACTCACAAGGGCATAAGCAACCAGGCGACTCCACAAAAGTGCTCCTATCAAGACAAAAAAACCACACACTAGCAAACATAAGGGACAAGTGTCATCACACAACCTGGTATGGTTACCATGGCAGGTCTTCATAGGTTTCAGCCCCATACACTGGGTTACCCTAGCAACTTAATCCGAACCTCTGGCCCATCCAAGCCTCATGTGGACCCACACATCCTTTCGTGAAGACAAGGATGATGGTTTTCCATTTCAGGCCTTCTCACAGCATGTCGAGTATGTGTTAGCACTCATCCCATGTGTGAGGCACAATTATCTTACTTAGTGAATTCATTAACAACACTCTAATATACTATTAGGTTATCACTTATTAGACTCACTTTCGATGGGTTACCCAGCAACCACTTTGGGCGCGACCCCCAATCGAAAGCCACTTTCCCATACGACCCTAGACTATACTCAATGAACTCAAAAACCAAGGAATGCACATGGTCAAGCAAACAGAGTTCAACATGGAGGGAATAACCATTTAGCCAAACATGACTTCATATGAGGTGCATTGATAGACGGTACTCTAACTAGACACTTGACCAGCTATGGTCAACCACAAATCATCATGTGACACCCGCATAGAGGATAAGACCAAATACAACTCCACCACAAAAAAATAGTCAAACTCGAGACCAAGGACTGAAACAGGTACCCAAATCAATCCATACGATAGGGTCCTATCAAACAAATCAAGGCTTGTCATTACTTAAGCAAAAGTGAATACAGAAATTAAACTTGCATAGGCAATAATCGGAAAAGACAATATTTTCCCATATTTATTTAAACATAAAAGTTGATCAAGTTTTCTAAATGATCTAAGTTAGATTGCAGTTATCTACCTCATTTAGGTACAGGTTGTTCTTGGTTTTCTAACTCATTGAGGTTCATTTGTATTGAACATACATAAATACATCATTATGAGTTTGTAAACCAAATGCACATGAATAAAGTAAATAAACATTAATCGAATAAATATGATATTAATCTTCAAATAAAACATCATTGTCATACTGGTTCAAAAATAATGTCTACAAGTTCATCTTTCCATAACCAAGTTACACTATACAGATCAAGGAAATATATATTTAAAGAAACCAAATATAGATCATCTTTTCCCAAATCCCCAAATTACTTCCTTACACATATATAGAAAAATACCAAAATTAACTATTAATTAATGTATATATTTATTAATCCACGATTAATTAAATATAACAAATTAATAATTAATAACAAAATTATCAAATTAAGTATTTAATTAGAAAAATATGCCTCAATAATAAAATAGAATTTAAAAATTAATTAATGTATATTTGCCACTTATACAATTAATTAATTACAAAATAATCATAAATTATTAATTAAATGCCATAGTTAAACCTAATTAAAAATTAACATTTAAATATCATTAAACTATTATATATATATTTTTGCTAATAAAAAAAAACATTAAAAAAAACAATTTTAAAAGAAAATAATAAAAAGGGGGGGAGGGTACCCACGTGGACCTCCATGTGGGCCCCCCCTAGGTAGCTCACGCTATCTATGGTAGTGCTGCTACCAAAAGGTAGCAGGCGCTACCCATTGGTAGCGTTGCTACTCAATGGTAGCAGGCACTACCCTTAGGTAGCGCTGCTACCCAAAGGGAGCACGCAAAACCCCTCCACGTGGTGGGGGAAACTCTGCCATGTGGGGGTAGGTTATATTTTTTAAAAAAAAAATTATTTACTGTGTAAAACACAGTCCAACAAAACCAGTCTCCCAGAGACTTAAAAGATATATATATATATATATATCTTCAGAAAACTATAAGTTTTCATAAATTTACATTTTTTTTTTGAAAGCCTAGATGCAAGGAAGGGAAATATTTCTTAAAAACAAACACCAGATGGGCAAAATAAGAAGGATTAACATCCATTATCCAAACACAGGTAGATTTATCTAATTAAAATTTGAATTTGAAAGCATAAATTTGGAATTTAAACCAATTTCCATTGCAAACAGTCAATCTCAAATTTTTATTTATTTTTTATTTTAAAACATCCCAAGCGACCAAAAACTAAACTTGAGATGGAAACAAACAAGAAGGGTTTGGATTGGAAATAAACTTGCAATTGTTTCATTTTCCCCAAATAGATGAGATTTTTCATCTTCACAAACAGATTTCTTCAAAAATTCCAAAACAAATTCTTTAAAACAAGAAGCCAATGAAATAAACCAGAGGCCTACTTGGCTCAACAATCCTGGCAAGGTTGAAGAAGAGTCCAATCCTCCAGCTCAAGAAATTCCTTCTCTTCCCAAAACCCCCAAATTTTCCATCCAAAAATATTTTCCAAAAATATCAATCTACATAATTTTCCAAAAGTCTAGGTTAAATAGGAGAAGTTTGACCAAAAAAATTTATTTTTGGAATAAAATATTTTATTTAAAATAAATCCCAAAAATCATTCTTTTAAACTATATCAATATATTAAACTTGTTTTTCAATTTAAAAAATTGAATTTCTCAAATAACTGAAATTAATCTTTCTATTTCAAAAATGCCAAAAAGATTAAATTAATTCTATTTCAATTAAATTTAAATCTTTCTTTTCCAACAACATAAACATATTAAGTTTAACATTGAAATTGACTATTTAATTGAACTTGCTCCTAATTTAAATCGAGCAATTCAAATAACGATTGATCACATAAAAAGGGAGCCTATTTAATTTAGTCCCCAAATAAATTAATGTGAAAACACACATTAAATCAAATTAGAGATTAAGGATTAATTACTCGATTTAACCACACACAAAACATGCAACCCAAGAAAGTCAAACAAACAGATGACCCACAACCCCAATGAGAATACTGATGATGACTGATGACACTCACTTGAGTATGACTATGGTCAAATGAGGGTCTTACGACCACCTAATCCAAGTTCTAAGGACCAAAGAGGTACACTCAAACCTGCAAATCTAGGTGAAGATGAACCCTGCACCCACGCAACACTGTACTCGAAATCTCTTGCAACCAAGAGTCATACATGCATACATATATAAACTTAATGAAAGTGTTAGCCTGAGATAATGACATGAAATAGGATAATTAATTAACTTGCATACAAACTGGTGTGAAAACCACATTAACAAATATGCACTAAATCAAAACATTTGACTATAATCATTATATTATGATAAACTAACCAAGGTCAAACCAAGATTAGGAATTGATTAGGGCAGGGGTACTACAAAAGATGGATGAATAATTCAAGCAATAGTGATTCAAGCAATATGGATTCAAGCAATAATGGAATAAACTAAATATGGAAAAGCTAAACTAAGATGCAATAATCTCAAAAAACAAGCACAATATATCCAATGACTCTAGAGAAAAATCACCATAATAATAATCTCCAAGGTGTTTCTCAAATATCTCTGGGGTGATTTGAATGAGAGTTGAAGGTTGAATTTATAGAGAATCACAAGAGAGATCAAGAAAAAGCACAATTTAGGATTAATTTTAATAATTGAGAAATCAGGTTCAACTAACCTTGAGATAGATTCCAATTATAGTTTAATTGAAATGCATTCAGATTATAAATTTGAGTTTGCATTGGTGATAGAATTAATTAATTCCATGCATTTGTGATAAAAATAGATATTTCTTTGATTTATTCAAGAAAAAGGTCTTTTAATGCAACTGAACTTCCTTTTCTCAAAAGCTTTGAGTTCCAATTTTAGAGAATGATTAATAATTCAATTTAGTTGCTTTTCTGATTTCAAGTTCTCAATTTAGAGTACAAAAATAATATCTCAAGTTTGATTTCTCTTTCAATTTAATTCTTTTGTTTTATTTTCAATTTAACTCTTGCTTTGTAATTAATTCCTCTTTTGTAATAAATTAATTCCTTTTTTGCATGATTAAATGGCAAATTTATTAATTAATTAAATATGCTAGGATATTTAATAAATTAAATAGGATAATTGATCAAAATGATTTTCATGGAATGATTCAATTAATTAAATAAATATTTAATTAATATTGAGTAATTCATTTGCCATGTGACATTTGATGAATAATGAATTAATTAATGTGCTCAAAGTTGATTTAATTGCCTTTGGTTAGGACCTTGGTGATGTTGTCAAGATTAGGGGCCCATGGTTTAGATGACCAATTTTAGGGTATTACAAATATGACTATGCATTATTTTACATTGAGGAATAGATATTGCATATACATTATTGCTTATTGATGAGTAGTTGTGAACTCTGCTTCTGCATCGTCTTTTATTAAAGAGGAAATCTTAATTTTATTTATGTGTTGCTAATGATGGACTAACACATTTATTTAATATGTGTGATGCGTTATATACATGTTTCATGTTTGAAAGTGTATGGGGTGCGAGGAGATGGTTTTCCTTCACTCACTTCGGTGAGACATGGAATGTCATGATTCTCCTTCACTGGTCTGTTTATTTTATTTGTATATACATGCATATATGGTTCATTGAAGCAATAAATTATAGATACAAGTACCATGTAGGTACGAGGTATCATCTCCACCTAGCTCCATAGGTTTGAGCGTACCTAATTAACCTAATGGAAGTGGGGAAGGTAGTTCTAAGTCCCTAGTGTCACCCCTAGCCCTACTCAATAGTGAGCATCGTCAGTCTTTTGTCGACCTTGTTGGTTCATCAAGTAGGCCACTTTTCCTGCATTGGTATGCAGGTAATGTGTTTGTTTATGTCATGCCCAAACTTTTGGGCAAAAATGCATCAACAAATTTTTTAAACAACACTAAAATACTAGATGTTCTACCTACAAAAGATGAGATAACTTAATCTGTCTACACTAAAGGTTAACTCATGCGTTAATAAGAATGGGTTCCTAAAGATAATTTATTTAACTTAACAATTACAATGCTTACATTTCTGAAACTGAATTATTTAACCCTAAGAAGTTATCACAACTTTATTAATTAATTAATTAATTTGCCCAAATAAATCCTCCAGTTATATTAAGAGTTAATAATAAACCTTTGTAATATTTAATAAAATTTAAAAAATTCATTAAATTAATATTAATACAATACCATTGTATTAATAATAATTAATTGAGCCAATAAAAATAATGTATTCAAAATCGTCTTTTAAAATTAACTAAATCAATAATAATATTTCCTAACAAATAACCTTCCATTATTGTTGAAATAAATCACCCTCAAATATTTAATATTCATAATAAATCACCCCTTTAGATTTAAAACAATCATTATACTTAACAATACCCATTAATAAATGTTTAAGAAAATTAAACATGTACACACACACACACACACACACACACACATATGTATGTATATATGTATGTATATATGTATGTATATATATACATATATGTATACATATGTATACATATATGTATATATATGTATACAAATATACATACATATATACATATATATACGTATATATTATAAGCTATCCAAGAAAAAGAAACCTAATATTCTTTATAACAACATCTAACCTTTAAATTAAATAATAAAACTCTTTAGCATTATAAATTTAACTTTGTTTAAAATGGGGTTTCCCCATTCACTTTATTTCAAATTTTAAAATAACCCCCTCTACTATTATTTTATTCTCTCTTTTTTTGCTAGTCTTAACCCTAAGTCGGGTTAGGGTTTTCTCTTTATTTGGATAACATACTTTCTTCCTTTCTTTAACCCCTAACCGAAGTTAGGGTTAATGTTTTTTTTTAGTTTGCCCATTATACTTTTTGCAAGGCTGAATTGAAGGCAGGGCGTGCTGATGATGGGGGTGGCGAAATCAGGATGATGATGACAGAGGTTGTATGTTGGCATTATGTGAACTGGTATGTGGACATAATGACATTGTATGTTGTCATTGATGTCAATATGTTGAAGAGGTATGAACTGGCATATGTGAGAACTGGTATAACATTGTGAATCGGCATTTGTGCCAAAGTGAAGTGGTGTGCCTATTCAAGATGAACCGACATATGGTTATGGAAACCGACACATGGAAGCATTGTATGACTACCGGTTGGTAGTCTCAACTTTAGGGTTTGTGTAATGAGTAAGCAGTATAACAAAGAACAGATCATGTTGCCATGTCAGCCTTGTGCACGTGAAGGATCTTGCATGAAGAAGACTATCCCTATCTACCTTGGGTATGTGCGAAGTTTGTAAACGGTGAAAACGCGTGATGGATTATCGGCTGCCATGAAATCGGTACATAATGAACGATGGAGAATGTCTTGAGATTTATTCAAGATCTGTTGCATTTAATACAGTATGATCAATGATCAGGATTGAATTGTTTGAATTCCATAACCTAACAGGTCTAGGGTTTAGGGTTTATGCTACCAACCTATCTGTTGTCCTATAAGGTCGATGCTATGATTCTTTTAGAGGTTGTTGGCAAAAGTTGTGTGTGAGTATCCAAGAGAAGGGATACAAGATCCTTGCTAGACCAGAAGAGAGAAGTGATACCTACAGAGTGTAAGTGCAAAAGGTGAAGATGAGCTTAAGTGGATATGCATTGGCATTGAGTGTTGTCACCAGATCATTGTAATACCTATTGATCTCTAACCACCTCAATAGTTCAAAAATCCCCTAATAGGGTAGCCTTAACCAGCTTGCTGTAAATCCCTTAACAAGGTAACTCAAATTTATTGAGATCTAGAAAGCTAGAGAGCTCTGGAAATCCTTTAGCTATTGAGTTCTTGAAATCCTCTAACAAGGTACCCTTAACAGGGTTTAACCCTTGACTGGGTATTGTAGCCATCCCTTAACCGAGTGATCTCTAATAGGATCGGTTCCTAGCAAAACCTTTTGTAATGTCTTTAACCAGACAAGGCTTCTAACAAAGAAGACTTCCAAAGAGTTCAACAGAAATCTTGTGGGTATTCATCCCCACCATGGTTTTTCCTAGTTGGGTTTCCATGTGAAAAGTATGTGTGTCATGTGTGATGCTTTTATCTTGTGATGCTTTGTTATTACCTGTTAAGCATATGATGGTTCTGTGTTTTATTCCTATCAATAAAACATGTTGAACTAGCTATTGTGAAGATATGATGATAGATTACCTGTTCATACATAAGAGTGAAATGGTAGTGTAGTTCTGAGTTGAGTGGAAAGCTCAGTGAGTAACCGGTTTATGATTTTTTTAGTTGTTATGAGTTTTATCGGTTGCACTCTATTTCAAACCGTGTCACTTTTTGCCAGTCATTTGGAGTGATTGCTACTGAACCGGTTTAGGTTTGTATTTTGTCTATACTGATTCACCCCCCCCCCCCCCCTCTCAGTATTAGTTTGGAACTATTCATTCATCAGTGAGTTATCAATTGGTATCAGAGCTCTCTAGGTCCTCTATGTTGTAAGTTTAACCGCTTGAGGTAAAGATCCCAGTCAAATGATGAAGAGGGAAGGTCCAAAGTTTAACAGGGAAAATTTTGGTATATGGAAAGATAGGATGAAGATATTCATCAGAAGCATGGGTGCTAAACACTAGAGTTATGTTGAGAATGTCTATGTTGTCCCTACCGGTACTCTCACCGATGACCAAAAGAGAGAGATACAAGAAAATGGGCAATTCATGGAAGCCCTTATTAGTAGTCTATCTGACATTGAGTTTATTGATGTTTAGGACAAGGTAAATCCCAAAGAGGTATGGGATGCTCTTGAAAATATCTATGGTGGTGATGAACATGTAAAACAGGCTAAGGAAGAAAGCCTGAGAGGGAAGTTTGAAGATATGCGGATGGTTGAAGGTGAGACCATTCAGCAATATGGAATAAGAATCAAAATAGTTGTTGGAGAAATCAAGAGTGCAGGTGGTAAAATAGAAGATTCCACTGTGGTAAGCAAAGTACTGAGATCCCTATTGCCAGTCAATGCAATAAGGGTTGCTACTATTCAGGAGCTGAAATCAATAGAAAAGACTAAGGTATCCTTGGACTCCATCATAACCAAGTTGACAACCTATGAGCTAAATAGTTTTGATGGCAGTGTTCAAAAGACTGAATTAGCTTTTAAAGCCTCTACTATACCATCTAGAAAAGGAAAAGAAGCTAGCACTAGTGGTGAACCTAGACAGAGAAAAGAAATGGATGTGTAGACATCTAAAAATGGTCAACGCTTGTGAAGTCATACTTTAACATTTGTGCATTGCCTTATTTTAGGGTTCTTGCATCGCATTAACATTTCTTCTATGTTGCGCACTTGGTCTTTATCATTTGCGAGCATCGAGTCCTTCTTCTGCATTCCTCATTTTTATCACTTTTGAATTAGGTCTTGTCGATAGCAATCTTCAGTCATGATTTTGGTCAATCTTATCCTGTCACATCATGGTGCGTGCTCATTTATCATCATTTTGGACATTGTCAATCCTAATCAATGATAGAATTAGGGTTTTGTCCTCTTGTCAATCTTGTCCTTTTGTGATCGATTCCTCATCGATCCTTGTTCTTGTCAATCTTGTAATTTTGCGATCGATTCATCATCAATCCTTGTCCTTGTCAATCTCATCATTTTGTGATCAATTCGTCATTGATCCTTGTCCTTGTCAATCTTGTCATTTTGCGATCGATTCGTCATCGATCCTTGTTCTTGTCAATCTTGTCATTTTGCGATCGATTCATCATCAATCCTTGTCCTTGTCAATCTCATCATTTTGTGATCAATTCGTCATTGATCCTTGTCCTTGTCAATCTCGTCATTTTGCAATTGATTCATCATCGATCCTTGTCCTTGTCAATCTCATCATTTTGCAGTCAATTCGTCATCGATCCTTATCCTTGTCAATCTCATCATTTTGTGATCGATTCATCATCAATCCTTGTCCTTGTCAATCTCATCATTTTTTTGATCGATTCGTCATCGATCCTTGTCCTTGTCAATCTCATCATTTTGCGATCAATTCATCATCGATCCTTGTCCTTGTCAATCTTGTCATTTTGTGATCAATTTGTCATCGATCCTTGTCCTTTTCAATCATGTCAATTTGGATCAATTAGTCATTGTTCCTCATCAATTGGTGCCTATCAATTTGATCTCCTTGTCAATCTTGGTCAACTTGTCATTGATTTTTGTCAACCAGTCTCAATCATTTATCAACATTGGTCCTTTGTCAATCGAAATCATGATCGAACCTACATTAATTTCTTGTTGTATTGACCTAATTCCTTGTCCTCTTATTTCTAGGGTTTTATGATTTGTTCATTTAATCCTCTTCTTCTTCTTGGTGGGTTAAATAAATTAATTTATTTAGTCCTATGTCTCTTCCATGAATTAATTAATGGATGAAAACCTATTAATTAATTCACCTAATTTCTATTTCTCCTATTTTCTTCAATTTCTCTAATTTTTCCCCCTAATTTCATTCCCTCATTTTCTTCTATGTTTATGCTTCCATTTGTTGCAATCATGGAGGCTATTTTCTCTCTTCCCTTTTGTCATGGGAATGGCATTTTAATCTTGTCATAATTTGACATAATTTTTGTCAATCAATCTTGCATGTCAATCTTGTCATAATTTGTGCATAATTTGTCATTCTTGATTTGATTTTCCTTTCAAATCTCTTCATGCTAATCTTGTCCTCTCTCCAATTTGTCTATAAATTGGATGATTTTCTTCAATGAAAGGAGGAATCAATCACATTTTCAGAATCAATCACATTTTTGAGTAACCTTATACTGTAAATTTCATCAACAACTTTCTTTCTACTTGCAGTTTGCACTTGTAGGTGAGATTCACATCAAATTTGAAGGTGAAAGAAGAACAATGGAGGAACAATGAAGGAGATACATGCTTTGGTTTGCATTTTATTTTAGTATTTCATCTTCATGCCTTTATTGATTGTATTAGGATTTCTTATCATTGCAATCTAGTTGTTGTGGTTGAGCTAGTTTAATATTGCTTTGATGCATTTCCATTTTCCTAGTTACATTTTCTAGTGAACCCGACGTGAACTAACCCCTTAACCATGTTTTTGAGTTCTTTTGAGTTGATTTGCAGGTGAAAAACACAAGAAACACGGTGACTCAAAGCTTTCTGGACACTTCTACGCCTGTGTTGAGGCATTATGCACCTATGTCAAGGCATTTTGTGCTTGTGATGATGAGATTTGCGCCTGTATTGAGGCATTCTGCACCTGTGTAAAAAAAAAAATTGTTTATTTTCATTCTATTATCTACATTTTGGTTTTTCTTTGGTACTAATTCTTTGTGCAGCATTTTTGGCATTATGGGTGACGAAGACTAAAAATGCAACTACTAAGAATCTTATGCAGGATGTGGTCAAAGACTCTCATTAAAACATCTTGCTTGTGATTTATAAAGTAGTTGCACATTTCATTTCTTAAAGGTTAATGAACACCATGCATGCTTTGTCTATTTTTAGTTTGATTGCATGTTTTAACCCTTAGAACTGGGCCTGCCTCTCAATTTTCCTAGCACTTCACACAGGCATTGGTGAGAGGGAACGACCCAAAGTGGTGACGAGCTAAAACCAAGCTCTTCTGAACCACTCTAAATAACTGTGGATGCAACAAAAGTTGTAGACAATGGGTGCTGGAATGGTATTGTGATGATTTATTCACCGGATCAATACCCACCGGAACAAATGCCCTTACTAGAATCTCTTGTTTTTAGATGCCAAAATCCTTCTATCTATTGGCTCAGGCATTGTGATATGCGCATGCCGAAGACACCTCTCATGTACTTCTCAGTTAGAGATAGAAAGTTCTTGGGAAGTGATGCCCCTTGAACTCGAAGCTTGGTATGCTTGAGAAGTGAGTGCATTGTAAGGGGGAGCCAGTGCTACCAAGCATCTAGCTATCCGGCTAAGTGTTGTATTTTATGTTTAGAGGATTCAAAAGATATTGTCCTTGCCAGCCATAGGATTTGTTGTGAATGTGCTTGATTGTCTTGAGCCAAAGTCAAACAAACATTTTGTCTTTCGTGATTGTCAAAGGTTAAATCAAAAACAAACTTTCAAAAGTGCTCATAATCAACATGGGTTTTCAAAATCAACAAACTTCAATTCAAAACAAAATCCAAACAAAAGTCCAAATTTGTCCAAGTATTCATTCAACATTTGAACATAGCTTGTCAAAACATTGAATATCCTTGTTTCAAAATTCATGTCACTTTAGGCTAGGTTTTACATAGTCCAACTTAGGTCCTAAGGCATATTGTCATCTCCCTTCATTTTAGTCCTTTTCATTACAAGCGTCCTCATTTTGCACTTAGGTTCAAAATCATTTCCCTAAGTTTTCATTTCATTGTCATATCCAAGCTAGATTTCCATTTAGGTGACATTCATGTATTATCCTTGTCATGCTAAAATTAGGTCTTGCCTAGGTTGCATTTTGCATATTCCAAGTCATTGGTCTTTGCATATCCTTATCATTGTATTGTCATCTTGTCTTGGCTTCATCTTGTCATAGCATATCCTTAGATCATTTTCATGTCATATCCTAAGTCATTGTCATAATCATTGCATTCTTGCATTTAGTCTCAAAAATTTGGTTTGTCAAACTTGAAAAATCAAAACTTTGGTTGTTGTTAGGGAGTCTTGACCTTGTCTAAAATCTGTCCTTTCATTAATATCATTTCTGTCAAACCTAGCTTAGTATCCAAGCACATAGGTGAGACATTGTCAATTTGTCCTATTGTCATTTGGTCCTTTGTCCTTTAAGGTCTTGAATTCATTTCAATTTCCCAAGGTGGTGTCTTTAGCTTTGCATTTCAAAAGTTTGTCTCCAAAAATTCAAAAGGTACAAAAACATTAAGTTGCATTGTTATCCTTTTAGGTTGCATTTGTCAATCCCATTAGTTGCATTGCATAGTGACATGTTTGTTGAAATGAGGTCTCAACCTTCTTATGAAGCCATGCCATCACAATTGAGAAATCAATCATGTCAATCCAATCTCTACATGTCTCAGAACTTTGATCAAACTTCTCATGATGATGTAAATGTCCAAATACAAAAACTAGAGGAGAAACTAGCTCAAGAAAAGGAGATTTTGGAACAAAAAGTGAAAAACATTGAGAAGAATAGATCCCAAATGTCCAAAACATTTAAAAAATTTCAAGGTCCAAACCCAAACTTTGAGCCAATTGATGTAAAAGCTCTTATCGAATGATCAGACATACCAGCTCTCATCTCTCAAATAGAGATGATGAAACAATTTCAAAAAACAAGCACAAATTTCAATCAAGTCCCAAATCAAAATTCATTTGGTCAAATTTCATTCAATCAAATCTCGAATCAACAACATATCCAACAGACACAACCAATGGTCCAACATATACAACCAACACAACCAATGGTCCAATTTCAACAATATGTCCAACCAACTATACAATCTCCACAAATAGTTCAACCAATGGTGGAATATCAACAAGTTCAATCAACATATCAATGTCAACAACTACAATTACAAATTCAAAAACAAAACTTGCAATATGCACGAAGCCATATTTTGAACATGTCAAACCAATTTGATCAACATCTAGTTCGAAATCAAAACATGACATTAGACCTAAACCAACTCCTTTCCAAACAAGTTCAAATTCTAGATACAACCATGTCAAAACCTCGAAAGAAAGGTGGCCTTATTGCAAGGATCTTAAGGAAATTACCAAGTGAGTTCTTTGAGGAAGATCAAGATAATACACTTATGTCTAGCAATGCCTCATCCCCCCACAAACAAATTGACTCCCCAGTGGCATCTATCCCTACACCTTTAGAAGTTTTGCAAGAACCTTTCATATTGTCCTCATCGAACAATACACCCAAGGAAGAAATTACCCAAGGGCTATCCATAATTGATTGCCAAAATAATCCAATTCATGATCCACATCCTTGTCATGTTTCAGAAATGCTAGACCCAATGCAACCATGCACTTTATTGCCATTACCTGTTTTAGAGGACCCCATTCAAAGTCCCTCTTCCTCATGTTCAAGAATTGATTCCTTGCCAGAGTCCATTAAAAATGTTCAAAGTGCATTTCCTTCATGCCAAAACATTGATCCCTTGTTAGAATCCCCCATGCATGTCAAGGGATCAATGTTTTGGCATGAAGGAAATGCACTTTGAACATTTGTGATGGATTCTAGCAAGGAATCAATGCTTGAACATGAGGAAGAGGGACTTCGAATGGGGTCCTCTAAAATAGGTAATGGCAATAAAGTGCATGGTTGCATTGGGTCTAGTATTTATGAAACATGACAAGGATGTGCATCATGAATTGGATTATTTTGGCAATCAATTATGGATAGCCCTTGGGTAATTTCATCCTTGGGTGTATTGTTTGATGAGGACAATATGGAAGGTTCTTGTGAAACTTCTAAAGGTGTAGGGATAGATGCCACTGGGGAGTCAATTTGTTTGTGGGGGATGAGGCATTGCTAGACATAAGTGTATTATCTTGATCTTCCTCAAAGAACTCACTTGGTAATTTCCTTAAGATCCTTGCAATAAGGCCACCTTTCTTTCGAGGTTTTGACATGGTTGTATCTGGAATTTGAACTTGTTTGGAAAGGAGTTGGTTTAGGTCTGATGTCATGTTTTGATTTTGAACTAGATGTCGATTAAATTGGTTTGACATGTTCAAAATATGGCTTGGTGCATGTTGCAAGTTTTGTTTTTGAATTTGTGATTGTAGTTGTTGACATTGATATGTTGATTGAACTTGTTGATATTCCACCATTAGTTGTGTTGGTTGTATATGTTGGACCATTGATTGTGTCTATTGGATATGTTGTTGATTCGAGATTTGATTGAATGAAATTTGACCAAATGAATTTTGATTTGGGACTTGACTGAAATTTGTGCTTGTTTTTTGAAATTGTTTCATCATCTCTATTTGAGAGATGAGAGCTGGTATGTCTGATCCTTCGATAAGAGCTTTTACATCAATTGGCTCAAAGTTTGGGTTTGGACCTTGAAATTTTTTAAATGTTTTGGACATTTGGGATCTATTCTTCTCAATGTTTTTCACTTTTTGTTCCAAAATCTCCTTTTCTTGAGCTAGTTTCTCCTCTAGTTTTTGTATTTGGACATTTACATCATCATGAGAAGTTTGATCAAAGTTCTGAGACATGTAGAGATTGGATTGACATGATTGATTTCTCAATTGTGATGGCATGGCTTCATAAGAAGGTTGAGACCTCATTTCAACAAACATGTCACTATGCAATGCAACTAATGGGATTGACAAATGCAACCTAAAAGGATAACAATGCAACTTAATGTTTTTGTACCTTTTGAATTTTTGGAGACAAAATTTTGAAATGCAAAGCTAAAGACACCACCTTGGGAAAATGAAATGAATTCAAGACCTTAAAGGACAAAGGACCAAATGACAATAGGACAAATTGACAATGTCTCACCTATGTGCTTGGATACTAAGCTAGGTTTGATAGAAATGATATTAATGAAAGGACAGATTTTAGACAAGGTCAAGACTCCCTAAAAACAACCAAAGTTTTGATTTTTCAAGTTTGACAAACCAAATTTTTGAGACTAAATGCAAGAACGCAATGATTATGACAATGACTTAGGATATGACATGAAAATGATCTAAGGATATGCTATGACAAGATGAAGCCAAGACAAGATGACAATACAATGATAAGGATATGCAAAGACCAATGACTTGGAATATGCAAAATGCAACCTAGGCAAGACCTAATTTTAGCATGACAAGGATAATGCATGAATGTTACCTAAATGGAAATCTAGCTTGGATATGACAATGAAATGAAAACTTAGGGAAATGATTTTGAACCTAAGTGCAAAATGAGGATGCTTGTAATGAAAAGGACTAAAATGAAGGGAGATGACAATATGCCTTAGGACCTAAGTTGGACTATGTAAAACCTAGCCTAAAGTGACATGAATTTTGAAACAAGGATATTCAATGTTTTGACAAGCCATGTTCAAATGTTGAATGAATACTTGGACAAATTTGGACTTTTGTTTGGATTTTGTTTTGAATTGAAGTTTTTTGATTTTGAAAACCCAAGTTGATTATGAGCACTTTTGAAAGTTTGTTTTTGATTTAACCTTTGACAATCACGAAAGACAAAATGTTTGTTTGACTTTGACTCAAGACAATCAAGCACATTCACAACAAATCCTATGGCTGGCAAGGAAAATATCTATTGAATCCTCTAATGATAAAATACAACACTTAGCTGGATAGCTAGACGCTTGGCAGCACTGGCTCCCCCTTACAGTGTACTCACTTCTCGACCATACCAAGCTTCGAGTTCAAGGGGCATCACTTCCCAAGAACTTGCTATCTCTAACTAAGGAGTACATGAGAGGTGTCTTTGGCATGCACGTATCACAATGCCTGAGCCAACAGATAGAAGGATTTTGGCATCTAAAAATAAGAGATTTAAGTAAGGGCATCCGTTCGGGTGGGTATTGATTCGGCAAATAAATCGTCGCAATACCATTCTAGCACCCATTGTCTATAACTTTCATTGCATCCACAGTTATTTAGAGTGGTTCAGAAGAGCTTGGCTTTAGCCCATCACCACTTTGGGTCGTTCCCTCTCACCAATGCCTGTGCAAAGTGCTAGGCAAATTGGGAGATAGGCCCAGTTCTAAGGGTTAAAACATGAAATCAAACTAAAAACAGACAAAGCATGCATGGTGTTCATTAACCTTTAAGAAATGAAATGTGCAACTACTTTAAAAATCACAAGCAAGATGTTTTAATGAGAGTCCTTGACCGTGTCTTGCATAAGATTCGTTAGTAGTTGCATTTTTAGTCTTCGTCACTCATAACACCAAAAATGTTGCACAGAGAATTAGTACCAAAGAAAAACCAAAATGTAGAAAACTGAATGAAAATAAACAATTTTTTTTTTTTTTTTTACACAAGTGCAAAATGCCTCAACACAGGCACAAATCTCATCAAAACAAGCACAAATCTCATCAACACAGGTGCAGAATGCCTTGACATAGGTGTAGAATGCCTCAACACAGGCGCAGAAGTGTCCAGAAAGCTTTGAGTCACCCTGTTTCTTGAGTTTTTCACCTGCAAATCAACTCAAAAGCACTCAAAAACATGGTTAAGGGGTTAGTTCACGTCGGGTTCACCAGAAAATGTAACTAGGAAAATGGAAATGCATCAAAGCAATATTAAACTAGATCAACCACAATAACTAGATTGCAATGATAAGAAATCCTAATACAATCAATAAAGGCATGAAGATGAAATACTAAAATAAAATGCAAACCAAAGCATGTATCTCCTTCATTGTTCCTCCATTGTTCTTCTTTCACCTTCAAATTTGATGTGGATCTCACCTACAAGTGCAAACTGCAAGTAGAAAGAAAGTTGTTGATGAAATTTGCAGTATAAGGTTACTCGAAAATGTGATTGATTCTAAAAATGTGATTGATTCCTCCTTTCATTGAAGAAAATCATCCAATTTATAGACAAATTGGAGAGAGGACAAGATTAGCATGAAGAGATTTGAAAGAAAAATCAAATCAAGAATGACAAATTATGCACAAATTATGACAAGATTGACATGCAAGATTGATTGACAAAAATTATGACAAATTATGACAAGATTAAAATGCCATTCCCATGACAAAAGGGAAGAGAGAAAATAGCCTCCATGATTGCAACAAATGGAAGCATAAACATAGGAGAAAATGAGGGAATGAAATTAGGGGAAAAAATTAGAGAAATTGAAGAAAATAGGAGAAATAGAAATTAGGTGAATTAATTAATAGGTTTTCATCCATTAATTAATTCATGAAAGAGACCTAGGACTAAATAAATTAATTTATTTAACCCACCAAGAAGAAGAAAAGGATTAAATTAACAAATCATAAAACCCTAGAAATAAGAGGACAAGGAATTAGGTCAATACAACAAGAAATTAATGTAGGTTCGATCATGATTTTGATTGACAAAGGACCAATGTTGATAAATGATTGAGATTGGTTGACAAAAATCAATGAAAAGTTGACCAAGATTGACAAGGAGATCAAATTGATAGGCGCCAATTGACGAGGAACAATGACTAATTGATCCAAATTGACATGATTGAAAAGGACAAGGATCGATGACAAATCGATTGCAAAATGACAAGATTGACAAGGACAAGGATCGATGACGAATCGATCGCAAAAATGATGAGATTGACAAGGACAAGGATCGATGACGAATCAATCGCAAAAATGACAAGATTGACAAGGAGAAGGATCGATGACAAATTGATCACAAAATGATGAGATTGACAAGGACAAGGATCGATGACGAATCGATCGCAAAATGATGAGATTGACAAGGACAAGGATCGATGATGAATCGATCACAAAATGATGAGATTGACAAGGACAAGGATCGATGATGAATCGATCACAAAATGACGAGATTGACAAGGACAAGGATCGATGACGAATCGATCGCAAAAATGATGAGATTGACAAGGACAAGGATTGATGATGAATCGATCGCAAAATGACGAGATTGACAAGGACAAGGATCGATGATGAATTGATTGCAAAATGATGAGGTTGACAAGGACAAGGATCGATGATGAATCGATCGCAAAATGACAAGATTGACAAGAACAAGGATTGATGATGAATTGATCACAAAATGACAAGATTGACAAGAGGACAAAACCCTAATTCTATCATTGATTAGGATTGATGATGTCCAAAATGATGATAAATGAGCATGCACCATGATGCGGCAGGATAAGATTGACCAAAATCATGACTGAAGATTGCTATTGATAAGACCTAATTCGAAAGTGACAAAAATGAGGAATGCAAAAGGACTCGATGCTCGCAAATGATAAAAACCAAGTGCGCAACATAGAAGAAATGTTTATGCGACGCAAGAACCCTAAAATAAGGCAATGCGCAAATGTTAAAGTATGACTTCACAAGCGTTGACCATTTTTAGACGTCTACATTTTGCCCCTCTTTGAGACAATGCGATTCTAAGCGTTGTTTCAAAGAACAATAATGAAAATGCCCTAGACAATAGCAATGACATATGCATGCCCCCTCAAGGAATTGGCCAGAAAAATCCAGAAAGGAGGCCAATTGATCAATAAGAATGACAAAAGATGATAGGTTTGAACGGATTAAAAATCGGAGGTCGGATGCACAAATGACAAGTAGTGGAAGGTGCAAAAGAACATGACCAAATAGATGGAAGAAATGTTAGTAAGAAGAAATTAGACAGAAGACAGTTAGAGATGAAGGAAAACTTGCTGTTACAAATGCACATAAGTAGGTGAGAACCTTTATTTATTGTAGCAAAGCAGATGCAGAGCATCATGACATTGAAGGCTAGAGCTGGAACGCAACCCCTTTTGCAAAAGATAGACACATCACGCACAAGGAATGAGTGAAGCATCCTAGGGTGCATATATCAAGGGTCGAGGTATGTGCGGCGTTCACAAAGCAAATGTACTTATCACAGACACCCAATGATATAGTTGCCCCAGTTTGTGACAAACATTCCACAAATAGCAAACACAACAAAAAAAAGGAAAGGGACCATTAACCATCCCGGTCACTCTAAATCACTCAGTGACATCATCGAGCAACATAGGAAACATGATCGAAGCCAAACATAAATTAGTAAAAAGATAAGATGCACAAATTCAACCAAGTCAAACAAACATTCTGATCATCATTGTAAAAAATGGAGAACAAGAAGGATCATGCTGTCTAGTTTCAGGGAATGCAGTACCCCGTCTAAGACAGGACACAGTCTGGTTTCAAGTATACCACGCCCTGTATAAGACCCATGATAATAGTGACAAGGACAAATGATATTGATGTTGATTGATGGACATGACAATTTTGATCAATTTGAATGTCTGGTTTGATTGAAAAGTTCATCTGTCAATGCGTGATTTCATTAAAGCAAAATGTTTGATTGATTATCGTTAGATGTATGCTCAGTGATTTTTCTATGCACAAAGGGGACCATTTATTGACAAAATGCAAAATTCCAAAGAAATTGTTTTTGGATTTTGATGTTTTGAAATTTTTTTGTTCATTTTTCAAGACTTTATATGATTTTTAGGATTTTTTTGGGACATTATTTGATTTTTTTGGATTATTTCAGGACATTATTTGATTTTTAGGGATTTTTTCAGGACATTATTTGATTTTTTTTGGATTATTTCAGGACACTATTTCAATTTTTTATGATTTTGCCCCCAGTATCTAGCAAGGCAAGGAATATGACAGGTGAATAAATAGGCTTTCTGAAATGTTGGTGGATAGAGGGAAGACAAAGGCCTTTTATCATGGAGACAATACGGATGCAATTTTCAAGGGTTATTGCGTGATGGGACAAGAGACTGGATATGACAATGTAAAGCAGTGACATGGCATGAGGGACATGTCAAGAGGTTTTTGAAACCATGTTTAAATTTTGCATCCTTATGTCAGATCAAGATCAAGGAATGAAAAAGAGTGTATGGATAGTGATAAGATATGGATAGGATAAGCAAGACCAAGAATGGATAAGGGACATGGACTGAAGGTCGGGATTGGCTAAGGATAGTGGTAGAAAGTTGCAATAAGATAGGGAATATGGATGAAAGGTTGTAATAATCAAATAGATAAAGACCAAAAGCTATGATGGACTAAAAGCTACAAACAAGATGCAAGATGCTCATAATGATCCTTAGCCTTGTCAAGATCAAAGGTGGAAAGGGAAATTGGACATGAGGGACAATAGGATATGAAGGGTAATGACAGGGGTTCGATAGGATAATGGAACAATGAAGGACAAAAGGATAAAACATGCCCCCTAGTACGGTATGCAAGAAGTTCATAGATTACACATGATGCTTGTTTGCCAGGTTTTCATCATGGTACTTGCCCAAGGCGCCTGTTTGCCAGGTTTTCACCAATGGACAAATTATTTTTGCTTTACTTTATTTTTTCTTTTTCTTTTTTTTTCACTTTTTTTTTTCGGATTTTGACATTTTCAATAGAAGATGGACACATGATAGGGGATGGAAGAAGGACTCAAACATATTTTTGTTTGGATAGTAACCTTGAAAAAAAATGGACCATGACCTTTAAAAGTATGCTCAAAGACGTTGGTAGGATAAGGACATGGAAAAAGAGATGAAATTAAGGCAAGGATTTATGCAAAGGATGGGATCAAAGGGATCGACGGATGGAAAATATGCATTAGATAATGGATAAGGTATTGGAAGAATTGGGCTTCACTAGATGGAAATGAAGGCAAGATCAACATTGGAACACACCTTGATGGAGGAAAAATGGATCTCAGATTGTGAGATTTGGATGGAGGAATAGCTTGGGATTTTGGGACATAAGGGCCCAAAATGGATGAAGAAGGTGATGGAGGAACAAATTTGAGAGGGTTGGATGGAGGAATAGCAACTTTGGATGCCAAGTTGGATGTTTCTTTAGGCTTTTGTGCTTCAAGGAGACACTTAGGGATCCACATGGTTTTTGATTTTTCATGCTTTTGTGGTTCCTTGGAGTGCATTGCCAACACAAGGGATTTAGGAACCCATATATATTTTGACTTTGCTTGATTTTGCTCAGTGGGCCTTTGTGGCATTTTGGATATTTCTTTTTCTTTATAGATCATATTGTTCTTTGTTTTGACATGTCGATTATATTGGACATGTTGATCCTTGAATACATGTGGATTTTTAGACTTATGACTTTTATGCTTGGCATCCAAATTGCTTGGAGGGGGAAAGGAATGCATGGATGGATATGAATGAAATGGACCTCTTTTGTTTTGATGGAATTTACTCAAGGATGTGTGCCTTTGCTGACCTTGCATAGAGGACAAAGCGATATAAGGATCTAAGATGGATGGAAAGTATGAAGGGGAAGGGATATGTTTGGATTTTGAAGGGATGTTGGATTTAGTAGGGGTACCCACATCTTGAGGAATTTCACTGAGGACATGACCCTTAATATTTTCTTTAACATGAAGGGATTCTTGCTTATGGAGATCTACTCCTTTACCTTTATGAATACCTTGACTTGTAGGATACTCTTTTCTTTGGGAAGAAGACGCGAGTCCATTATGAGGTGGATATGATATGAGAGAAATAATGAGATCTTGAAGTGGATTGGATTGCACAAAAGTGGAAGAACCCATTATGCATGTCGAAGGTTCATGAACATCTTGCACTGACACGTTAGAATCATGAGGGGGATTAGGATCATGAGGGGGACTAGGATTGTGTAGTGGACATGGTTCAATGATAGGCTCTTCAAGAGATGGAATTGGAGAAATAATGGGATCATCAAAAGAAATGCGATCTTGGAGTGTATATGGAGCATTAAGACAAGGAGATGGAGGAACAAAAGGATCTTGTGGAGGATTTAAAGGAATAATTTGATCTTGACAAGGAGGAAGATCATTGGAATCCTCTTTAAAGTTGCTTTGCTCTTGACTTTCAATGGGATCATTGGAAAGGATGGAAGGGATATCTTGATCTTTCTTAGGAAGTGGAATGTCAATGGGATTTGAAAGGACATTGTGTTCTTGAATAGAATTGACAAGAATAGGGGAATCATCGTGAGTGTCTGGGAACATGGGGTCCTAGTCAACAATTGGATGGGATGATAAGGTTTCAGGATCTTGATCTTAATCTATTTCAAGACATGTTTCTTCATGCTCTAAATTATCCTCTTGACAATATTATTCCTAATCACCGTGCCATCCTTATTCAGCTTGTTTTCGAACACCCATTTGGTGCCAATGACATTTTTATGCTCTGGTCTAGGTACCAAGGACCATGTACCATTTTTCTCTATCTAGTCAAGTTCCTCTTCCATTGCCTTGATGCAATCTTCATCTTTATGAGCCTCTTTGAATGATTTAGGCTCAAATTCAGAGGTCATACATGAGTTTTCTCTGATCTTTCATCTTGTAAGGATTCTTGCATCCTTATCTCCTATGATCTTCTTAGGATCAAGATTTAGCTTGACATACTGAGGAGTGGTCTTGACTGGTTCTTCTTGCTTTTCCTCTTCATCCTCATCTTCATTAGTATCAGCATTCACCGGTTCAAGAACACTGTTATAGGTACTTGGTTGACTGACAACCGGTTCCTAGAAGGTTGCAACCAGTTCCTAGAAGGTTGCAACCGGTTCATTTATAGCTTGCTCACTGCCGGTTTCCTCAGTTTTCTCAGAGGATTCATCAACTCTTACATTGATACTTTCCATAATTCTCTGAGTCCTATTGTTGTAACACTTGAGAGCTTTACTTTTGGTGGAATATCCTAGGAATATTCCCTCATCGCATTTAGCTTCAAATTTGCCCTGATGTTCACTCCTCTTGATGTAACATTTGCTACCCAATACCCTAAAGTAGCTAACCACATGTGTCTTACCGATCCAATACTCATAAGGATTTTTTTCCTTACCTTTCTTGATGAGTACCTGGTTCATTATGTAGATTGCAGTGCTCACCACTTCTCTCCAAAAGGTGTGAGCTAACTTTCCTTGAATCAACATGGTTCTAGCTGCTTCAACCATAGTCCGGTTATTCCTCTCTACTAGGCCATTCTGCTATGGAGTCTGGGGGGCAGATAGTTGCCTCTTGATGCCAAATTCTTCACAATACTTGTTGAATTCACTGGAAGTGAATTCCCCTCCTTGATTAGTTCTGAGACACTTGATCCTTTTATCACTTTCCTTCTCCACTAATGCTCTGAAAGCTTTGAACTTCACAAAGGCTTCAAACTTGTCTTTCAAGAATGTGACCCACATCATTCTTGAGTAGTCATTAGTGAGAATAATGAAGTACCTATCACCCTAGGCACTTCTAGTTTTCATAGGACCACACAAATCAGTATGCACAAGATCAAGCAAGTTGTCAGCAGTGAAAGATTTACCTTTAAAGGTTGAGGAAGACATTTTCCCCAATTGACACTCTCTGCACAAGGTATTATCTAGTTTGCTTAGCACTGGCAATGCTCTAACTACCTTGATCTTACTAGCCTTCACAATGTTATCAAAGTTTACATGGTAGAGTCTCTTATGCCATATCCAGCTATCATCAAACTTAGCCATAAGACATGTACTTATATTTGCATTCAAATGAAATAGGTTACCTTTGGTCTGCATGCCAGTGGCCACCAATTCATCATCTTTTCCTTTGATTCTGCAAACTCCATTCTTGAATTCTAGAGTGAGGCAACTATCATTCAGCTGGGCAACACTCAGAAGGTTGTGTCTGAGACCATCAACCCAGTACACATTGTCAGCATTGTTCTTTCCATTCAGAGAGATGGACCCTTTGCCTTTGACCATGCATGGTGCATCATTGCCAAAGTGAACCACACCTCCATCATACTCCTTCAAGGATAGAAACTTGCTCCGGTCACTAGTCATAAGGTGAGAACATCCACTATCAATGATCCACTCATTGGAACTATCAAACCAGGAGACAACAGCCTTCTTGTCTGACACATCTTCTTTGATAGAAACAAACACAATATCTTCATTTTCTTCATCCTCTGATTCTTCATTTGTGACACCTTCATCAACTGCCACAAAATAGTTTCTCCGATTTCCTCCTTTGAATTTCCTGAACCTTTCTGGTTTGTCATTGTTATCGCCATTAGGATAGTTTATAGCAATATGTCCTATCCAGTTACAAGAAAAGCATTTCAAAGGTAGCTAACCTTTGTATTTATTGGTTCCTTTATGAAGCTTCCTGGCAAGGAGAGCTTCAAATGCCATCAGAATCTCCTCATCATCCTGTAACTAGGAAAATGGAATGCATCAAAGCAATATTAAACTAGCTCAACCACAAAGCTAAATTGCAATGATAAGAAATCCTAAAAACATTAAATGAAGGCATGAAGATGAAATACTAAAATAAAATGCAAACCAAAGCATGTATCTCCTTCATTGTTCCTCCATTTTCCTTCTTTCTCCTTCAAATTACTTTGTTTGTGGATCTCACCTACAAGTGCAAAAGCAAGATTGACAAGATGAAAATTGTAGCATAAGGATACTAGAAGCATGGTTGATTCTGAAAATGTGATTGATTCCTCCTTTCATTGAAGAAAATCATCCAATTTATAAACAAATTGGAGAGAGGACAAGATTAGCATGAATAGATTTGAAAGGAAAATCAAATCAAGAATGACAAATTATGCACAAATTATGACAAGATTGACATGCAAGATTGATTGACAAAAATTATGACAAATTATGACAAGATTAAAATGCCATTCCCATGACAAAAGGGAAGAGAGAAAATAGCCTCCATGATTGCAACAAATAGAAGCATAAACATAGGAGAAAATGAGGGAATGAAATTAGGGGGGAAAATTAGAGAAATTGAAGAAAATAGGAGAAATAGAAATTAGGTGAATTAATTAATAGGTTTTCATCCATTGATTAATTCATGAAAGAGACCTAGGACTAAATAAATACATAGAGAAGTCGATATGCACAGTCTAGTTAGTTACAAAGGAAAGTAGTCATAGAACGCAGTATACACCGAGCTGTCTACCGAGTATCTTTTTATGACTACCAAGCAACAAAGATGACACACCGAGTTAATATACACTGAGTGAAATGTGTTACCAGATACATTGAACCTGGACATGCATATGAAAATGTGTTACAAGATCGAGGTACATCTAACCGTTATTACATTGGAAATTGCACCAGAAGATTGTGTATGATTTTGAGATCAATCTAACCAATGAAATATTTTGTATAGTTATTCATTCGAGGAATCTTGTTTGTAAGATCGAAGCAATGAATTGGATCACCGTCTTAAGAGATCTATTTATACAGCATGAGTTAAGGGTGTGTACATGTGTATAAGAAGACTATTACAGAGACACAGAGGTCACCGAGAAGGTTTTCAGAGAATAGTCGAAGAACAGAGTAAATAGAAGGGTTTACCGAGGTATGCTATAAGCAAGGTAATCTTATTCTAAGCACATAGAATCTTCTATAACATTTCAGATGTAAAGTTGTAGATATTTGTAATGATTTTATTGTAATATTGTGAAGTTGAAAGAGAAACCTTTAACAGGGTAAAAGACTCTAATCAAGTCTATAAATTGTAAAGCCTCTAACCAGGTGCAGCATTCAGAATAAATGTTGTAAAATCCTTTAGCAAGGTAGATCTAATAGATCTTCTTACTCCTAACAGGGTAAGCTATCAAAAATAGCTAAAATGTAGCTCTAACCAAGTACTCTTTATTATTGCAATAGTGAAGTTGTGGGTGCCATCCCCACCATAGTTTTTCTCTCTAACCAAGAGTTTTTGCGTAACCAAAATATATGTGTTATGGAGTGGATCATGTATGATTGTTATCTATTTGTTTTAACTTTATTTTATGTTACTGCACTATTCTGCTTATGCATAATAGTAAAGTTATTATTTAAGAAAAGTTTTGGAGTACTAATTCACCCCTCCCCTCTTAGTACATTAGCTTTCCATATTGGGCCTAACAATTGGTATCAGAGCTTCTATCTTTGAAAAGGGTTTAACTACCTAAAGAGAAAGATCTTATCAATGGAAGGCTACAAACAATCTCAGAGGATTGTATATTTTCAAGAAGAGTTGGATCATGCTAATCAAGTGATTGCAAACATGTAAAGGCAAATGCAAAAATCTCTGAAAGTAAGAAGAAGATTATCTGATGACTTGCAGGATTCTCAAGAGTTAGTGGAACAAATTGAGACATCATCTGAGAACAGTATATCTGAAGAAACTGAAGAAATGATTGGAGTATTGAGAGAAAAGAACAAAGCACTAGTTGATCAACTAAAAGCAATGAAAAGAGAATGGGAACATTTCAGCACACAAATGACTGAAAATCTAGATGCATTAAGGACAACTAAGGATAAAGCAAGAGATCTACAAAGAGAGAAACAACAACTTGAAGTCTTAGTATCTGATAAAAATGATGAAATCATAAGATTGACTAGAATTCAATAAAATATGACAGATCAACTAGGTTATGCACATCATGAAGTAATTCTGAAGAATGATGAAAATCAAGCATTGAAACTTGAAGTATCAAGGTTGACCAATGAACTTGAAACAGAGAAGAAATCCAAAGAAACACTGAAGAAGAACTATGAAGCATCAAAGATGTTGGATGAGAAACTAAATACAAGAAGACCCAACAAAGATGCAGGACTCGGTTACAAAGGAAAAGACTCTACCAAGAAAGGAATTCATACTACCGAGAGAGGAGAATCATCAAAGCAAGCTGGAGAAAGGAATAACATAAAAAGAAAGAAGCCTATTTGCTACTACTATGGAAATCAAGGTCACACTGCCAACATATGCCAAATCAGAAAAGGTAAGCAACTGAATATCACTAAGTCCAATGATTATTGTTACAATTACAATAAATATGGTCACACATCTAATCAATGTAGGACAAAGTCTATTAAAAACTATTAGAAGGAAAAATTCAAAGGGTTTTGTAGAAACTGTAATAGATATGGACATAGTACTGAGAAGTGCTGGCTTAAGCAAAAGAACTACATGTGGTCTACACACCGAGTAAACACTAGAGGTTACCAAACTCACACAAATCCTTACCGACAATATGCAGCAGTACCATGGGATTACAATACAAGGATATGGTGTGAATGTTGTGGAAGATATGGACATATTAGTGCCAACTATTGTATAAGGTTTGGAATGAACAACCAAAGATCATGGAGAAATCCTAGTATGGCATGTTTTCATTGTCACAAAGTTGGACATTTAGCTAGAGATTGCAGAGATCAACCTAGAGGAGACACTGAAGAAATAAAAGAAAAATTAAAGATGATTTGGAAAAAGAAGGAAATTGTGTCAAAATGAAGAAAGCACCTTACCTACCAAGTTAGGTGCACCTATTCCAAATTAATCAGCAAAGGTATGAAGGGACTGCATTCTCTAAAGGTTAAAATCATAATAGTTCCTATTCTATTATGTACAAAATTCAAAATCTGCATAGTTAAGATGCATTAGTAAGTCTGAAATTCTATCAAAAGTACTTTACAAGAAACCTATCAAGTCGGTGAATACAGGAAGCCTGTCAAGTCAATAAATGAAGGAAATTTGGTTACTCAGTTAAAATGAAAAAAAGAGAGTAAATCAGTTAAAGGTGAACTGAGTGCATTTAATGTTTTGACCTAACCCGCGCAGAGCCTGATAAGGTATTTTGTGTACTTAAAAGCATTTTCACGATCATTTACACTTACCAAGTTTTCAAAAGAGCAGAGCAGAGCGAATCAAGGAGATCAAACCTCATTTAGAGTGAATCCAAGGTATTTACATCAAATCTCATCACATTGTTAAGCTGGTTTATTGATCTTATCAAATTGTTTTTATCTGCTAAGTGTGAAGTGTCTGTCATTTGTAAACCATCAAACCCTAAGGATAGTTTGCTAAGTTTTACCTAAAATCTACAATGGCGCCCAATATCCAAGATCTCATTGTTGTCAAGAATGTAGAGAAGCCCTCACTAAAATACACTTTGACTCCTAAAGTCACCTCTGAACCGGATGACAAAACTACCTTTTCACTCATCTTGGATTGAGTCTTGTTAGTTGAAGATGTTAGATTCTTCACCAAATGTTGTGTTAAAGAACTCGGTCATGTTGAGATAAGAGATACCTATGATGAATTGTGCATAGATGGTAAATTGAATAGCAAGTATGAACACATCAAGATCAAAGGATTGACTAAAGCCCTAACCTACCCTCATGTGTTCAAGTCCCAATGGGTCAAGTTTGTTTTGAGCAGAATTCATGATGATTTCATGTGGCTAGAAGAGCAACCATTCAAAATCACAAAGGAAATCATTCATGTGATCACTAGTTATCCTATCTATGATCATGCACAAGCTTAAAAGATGATATCACAGAAGGAATTAATCAGTTTAACTGGAGTTGAATCTGATTATAGAGGGTTAAAACTGAATAATGTCATTGATGCAGAACTTAAGTTTGCCATTAGAGTAATCGGTTACTGTTTCTTCCAATCTACAAGGGAAAATAGTGTACCCTGTGCCACAGTTGACATAGCTTATAAAATTGTAAAAAAGGGAATGAAAATTGATTTATGTGAAGTGTTACTAAAAAACCTCTTTGAGAACCTAAACATAATAAGGAAGCCTAAGAATAACAACTCGACAAATACACTAAAGTTTGGTTCACTTTTTGTATGCATGTTTTTCTACTTTGAAAAATTCTTTCCATCAATCAGTAAAGTAGTTTGGGAGCTACACCGACCAATCACCCATCAGATTAACGACTTTATCAAGATGCTAGGTGATAATTTCAATGACATAATGGATGATTATTTTAGCAAACTTCAAGAGAAGATGTACAACAGGTACCGGATTCCACCCCAGCTAGTGGAGAAATATAAAGATGATATATGCTTTGAGGTAGATACTGATTACTGTTATGTGAATGTTGTGGAACCAAGAACTAAATATTTGCCACCTATGGGTTACGAGATTGAATTTGATATCACACAACAGCAAATTGATGCCTATCTTTCATTACCAAGGCATGCTACCGAACTGAGGTATGGAACCTATGAAGAGGTGAAGGGAAAAGTAAATATGAGCATTGTAGTACCCAAAGATACAAGGAAAGCAACAAAGATGATAAAGGTTTTAATGGAGAAATTCAGAGAAGAATCTTTTTCCACACCTATCAAAGGCACTCTTTCCATCACCGAAGAGGAATCAGAAGCTCAAGAGGTAGCAATAACATTGAGCACCGAACTGCCTAAGGGTATACTATTGAAAAGAAAGAAACAAGAAATTTCAAAGGCCCTACCGACTCCTCCAACAAAGAGACCTAATACAAGAGCATCAGCTACATCACCGAGTAAGAAAAAAAAGAGTGTTACTACTCCCAAGGTAACCAAGACATACAAGAAATCTACTCAGAGACTCATTCTGGCAAAAGAGTCTAGTGATATAGATTTGAGGATGCCAACAAATTCCAGATTGTCAAGAGCAAGAAGGTAAATATACATAGTGTTGAAAACTTCTGTGCCAATCTAAAAGAATATGGTGGATTTGGTTTTTTTAGATATGTCAAGTATGAAACAATAAATAATGATAAGAAGAGACAAATTGAAGAAGCTATCATCTGTACACTTCTAAAGTTTCGGCTAGCTCCATTCGAACTAGTAAAGTCACTTCCAAATGAACTTTACTTGCATATTGATAACAGGTGGAAGTATACAATGGACTCAGAAAAATAAATCAGAGAAAGAAGTCTAGTCCATCTATTTCCTGATATGTTTGTAGTAGAAATAAAGGAACACTTGACAACCTACAATTCAAAATTTCTTGTCAAATAGAGAGCCTTAAAACTGATGAATGGGCTATATATTGATGTAGAAAATGAGACAAAAGCAAAATGATAGGAAATCTTCAAAATCAAAGATGCCGGTGAATAATCTAAAGTTGAAATCATTGATGTCACCGAGCACGGTCCTGATGCTACTGAGCAAGACCCGACTGACACTATTCAAATTGATGAAGATGTCATCGATACAAAGGAACAGGAGCAGGAGATGATAGAAGGCACTACATATGTAAAACTTGTATCTAGTGAATCCGTTTTAGAACAAGTTCAGCCTTATCCATTGATCACTCAACCTGTCTCTACCAAAGCTCCTCAGGATACAACACAAGGCATTGAAGGTCACAAGTCTACAAAAGGAGAAGAGACTACTCAAGACTAGACCTCTCAAGCACCCTCGAGTACTAAAAATGTAGCAGCTAAGACACCTAGTACCAAGACACCAAAAGACACCACAGCAGCTACAGGAACCAACCAAAGTATTGCCTCTATCGAGCAACCTACCGAGGGTCAGCAAACCTCTCAAGCTATTGTCTTAGTTCAACCAACCAAAGGTAAAGAGAAGAAGGTGAAAAAGCATAGTTTCAAAGTTGATTTATCTAAACCAATAGTGTTGCCCAATGTGGATATATCAAAATTAAAGGGGCAAGCACTCATTGATTTTGGTGAACTATGCAAAGCAAAGGCTGAACAAGAAAAATAGATGGCCATACAAAAGAAGAATAAAGTACTTCAGAAGCTGAAGACACTGCTATTCGATATGCTACCTACAGCTATAGTGTCAACCGATGCAACCATCCACATTCAACTGGATGAACTCCTAAATCAAATAGAAACATCTGGAGTTGATGCATCTGAGTACTTGAGCAAGCTAAAAGACAAGGAGCTTATTGCAAAAATGATTGAATAGGTATAAAAAGCTCTAGCTATTGGGAAAGTCAAACTTGTCAAATTCATTGCTGAGTCGTCCCCTCAACTCAAGCATATTCTTTATTTATTTCAGAAACTTTGTACATTATCTATATTCATTAAAGATATCAAGAATAAAACTGATGTAATTGAAAAAGAAATCACCGATCTCTCAAATAAGTTGACTCTTGAGACCAATTCAGTTCAAAAATTTTATACCAAGCTTCAACAGGTCATGGCTCAACAACTGGAACTCAGAAATGAAGAACATAAGATCCGGATGGATATAATGACACTCCAGACATTATTCCTTCCTCATCTTTCATCAGTTCAAGAATAGATTAACTGAGCCACATGCCTATCTACTACACAAGAGGGAAGCACTCTTGATGGCTTAATATCACTATTGGCTGATATTCAAGCACAAAATTCTTTAATGGAAAGTGTAAAAGATGCACTCTCTGTCACACTCACCGATGCTTAGAAGAAGTATAAATCTATTTTTGATCAGTTACCACCCCCAGATGGGAATTAAGTTTTTGATGTTTGTCAAAAAGGGGGAGTAATACAATATATTGAGTGATACTATATTTGGGGAGTAATACAGTTTTTGTGATACATTTTTGATACACTATTCGGAGTATTGTATACAGGGGGAGTATACCGAGTAGAGTATGCAGAGTATCCAAGGATAGTAAGCAGAGAACACAAGCACAAAATTGAGCATGCAAAAATTAGAGTTATGTATAGTATAATGATAAGGGGAGTATATCTGAATATACTATTTCATTGACTATTGTATATACTGTCAAGTATAGTCATTTTGCAAAGTATATAGATTTTTGAGTTATGACATTGAAAGTAGTTTTTGTCAAACATCTCAACTAATGTCAAAAGGGGAGATTGTTACTACTTATCAAATTGCCATTAGTTTTTATTTTCAAAGTCATACTATATACTCTAGTTAGTTAACACTACCGAATCATGCAGTTGGTACACATAGAGAAGTCAGTATGCATAGTCTAGTTGGTTATAGAAGAAAGTAGTCACAGAATGCAGTATACACCAAGCTGTCTATCGAGTATTTTTTATGACTACCGAGCAGCAAAGATGACACACCGAGTTAATATACACTAAGTGAAACGTGTTACTAGATACATTGAACCTAGACATGCATGTGAAAATGTGTTACAAGATCAAGGTACATCTAACCGTTATTACATTGGAAATTGCACCAGAAGATTGTGTATGATTTTGAGATCAATCTAACCAATGAAATATTTTGTATAGTTATTCATTCGAGGAATCTTGTTTGTAAGATCGAAGCAATGAATTGGATCACAGTCTTAAGAGATCTATTTATACAGCATGAGTTAAGGGTGTGTACATGTGTGTAAGAAGAATATTACAGAGACACAGAGGTCACCAAGAAGGTTTTGAAAGAACAGTCGAAGAACAAAGTAAACAGAAGGATTTACCGAGTTACTATATGGGTTACTGAGGTATGCTATAAGCAAGGTAATCTTATTCTGAGCACATAGAATCTGCTATAACATTTCAGATGTAAAGTTGCAGATATTTGTAATGATTTTATTGTAATATTGTGAAGTTGAAAGAGAAACCTTTAACAGGGTAAAAGACTCTAATCAAGTCTATAAATTGTAAAGCCTCTAACCAGGTGCAACATTTGGAATAAATGTTGTAAAATCCTTTAGCAAGGTAGATCTAACAGATCTTGTTACTCCTAACAGGGTAAGCTATCAGAAATAGCTAAAATGTAGCTCTAACTGAGCACTCTTTATTATTGCAGTAGTGAAGTTGTGGGTGCCATCCCCACCGCGGTTTTTCTCTCTAACCAAGAGTTTCTGTGTAACCAAAATATATGTGTTATGGAGTGAATCATGTATGATTGTTATCTATTTGTTTTAACTTTATTTTATGTTACTGCACTATTCTGTTTATGCATAACAGTAAAGTTATTATTCAAGAAAAGTTTTGGAGTACTGATTCACCCCTCCCCTCTCAGTACATTAGCTTTCCATGTTGGGCCTAACAGATCATTGGAGATAGAATTGGGTTTATGTAAGAGGATTTAGTCCTTCGGTATTGAGCTTAACCACAATTGTACTCAGGCATAGGAGATGCTATCTTTTGCAGTTCAACACTTCTCTAGATTGTAATCTGGATTTCTATGTAGTAAGTGAGACTCCTTTTGTGATGAGTAGTGTGCTTTAGGCTATTGGCCTTCCTGCAAGTGTAGGCCCCTCAATTGTAATTCACATACTGCAGAAGTATTATCTGACTGTGGGTAGATTTCCCACTATGGTTGGTATTAATATTTTGGGTTACGGTATTAAAGTTTTAATTGCTTAAGGTTCTAGTAATTTGTGACAACTGATTCACCCCCCTCTCAATTGTCTTCTAGTTATTTGAACTGTCTAATAGCCCTAATCAACATAAAAGGTGATCAATGGGAATTGATCATTAACACGATTATCAACCCTGTGGTGAGGTATGTTGCCTACCAAATTTCTTATAAGATTTATTTTAGGAATAAGGAAGGTGCCACTTCAACAATTGCAGTATATATGGCACATATGCTTGTAATGGAAAACAAATCATTTGACTTGTGTGAATTGCTAAGATAATTATTTTTGGAAAATGTTAAAATATCAAAAGAGTAGAATTATCCCTTCTGGTTTGGTTCATTGCTAGTGTGTTCATTCATGTATTGTTCGAGATCCCTTTTGACAAAAGAAGATGTTATATGGGAATCTAGTGTCCCAATTGCAAGGCAGATATTTAGATATTTGAATGGTTTGAACAACAAACAGGAATATTGTAATGCATATTTTAAATCTTTAATGGACATGTAGAGTGTTGCACTGGTATCCCTTGTTTCCAGTTCTTGGAGTTTCTTCCTCTAAAAAGAGAAAAAAAAGATAGTTTTTTTATGTTAGTGTTTCAGAGTCAAAGAAAAGAAAGTTGGATCTAAAAGAGGAAGATATTATAATGATTGTGGATTCAGAGTCTCCTATAGCTCGAGGAGATTTGGTGGTTGCAGAATAGGAAGCTAAAGAATCAGTTGATGAATCTAATTTTTTGGAGTTAGTTGGTAGTATGAATGGAATTGAGAAGATTGAAAAGATGTGGCTAACTTCAGTTGAGTCAAATAGGATTAAAGGTGTTTTGTTGAATCACTTGGTCCAGAATACTATCAACATTGAAGATATCAGTAATTTGATTTCAAAATCTCTATGTGAAGTTCTTGAGAAGTTTTTTGATAATCCATTAAGGGTAGAATATCTAAGGAAAAAGGAATTGATGTGCAGAATCTATTGGATGAATATGATGATGTGAAGAGATATTTATCAATGTGTATTCAGGAATTGAGAGATTGTATCTGCAGTGCCAACAAAGTCTATAGGTATTGTATCTCTTTGCCAACAACAATAGTGAAGCACAAACCCAAAGTTGATGCTATTGAAGATGAGTTGAGTTCTTTAGACAAATATTTTTACTTTCTGAAAGATAAGGATGGTGATCAAAGGAAAAGAAATAAATCTCTTCAAGCTGAACTCTTATTTCTCCAGAGGCAGATATAATATTTTATAAGCATTTTGGAAAGTGAAAGAGATAGTTGAAGAAAAGTTGGAGAACTTTTCAACATTCCTTGGTAGTGTAGTTGAGTATGAGCAGAACCCAATTTCTTCAGATAGTTTCTCTCATGCCATTCATTTGTTAGTTGAATGAAGAAGCCTTTTAGCAAGCATTAAATTGGCCATAAATTCTTGGGAATTTCTTCCAAAACTGAAGGAGAAATACAAGCTTATCTTTCCAAAGAAGAGCAACTGGAGGTTCTATCTAGTTTTGGTACTTAGTTTTTTTTGAAACTTTTGCAGTTGTTTACATACTCTATTTTTATTTCCTTTCTTTTCCATCAAAGGCATCATTTTTCCTTGATGTCAAAGGGGGAGAAAGAATTGAGGTTTTTTGGAGATGCATAAGTTAGGAGGAGTTGAGTTATATGCAGATATGTTTTGAATATGTTTTGCCATCAATGATAAATGGGGAGATTTTTAGACTTGTGTGAATATTATTGTCATTGATGTCAAACCAGTTATCTGGTTTGGACCAGATAGCATATTTAGTATGTTGAAGTTAATCCAATTACCCGGTTTGGTCCAGATGTTACATTTAGTCAGTATGTATAGTTTTTTCTGTAAGGAGGTGTTGTGTGTTCTAAGATGTATTGTAGTAAGATGGAGTGATTTTTGAGAGATCTCTATCTCCATAATTCTAAGTTGTGTTTTCTTTGTTCCCAATATGAGTTGTGTGTTATGATATCAGCTACTTTGGTTATGACAGTTGTATCTCTTCAAGTTTCATGTTGTGGTATTCTTGGTATTTGTGGAATCTATATCTTTAAAGTTTGGAGATGTTATGCTTGAATTTTGTGATAATGGGTCAGTATCTTTGGGTCTAAATGATCTCGTCCCATTCTATAATCATGGTATATGCGTCAACAAATGAATTATGAAAAAGGAAGTGTGTAAAGATCTTGCAGAGGCCAATGTGGTTGTCTTGTTTATGTTTAAAGTTGTATTGAACTAGGATGACATATTATCGTGGTGTGTAATATTTATGGTATATATAGAAAGTATGGATAGAAGATAAAATGATGAAGAAGGAAGAAATGTGAAGTGTAGACAGTGAAGGCAGTTGGTGCAAAGTCAGAGTACAAATTGTGTTGCAGTATTACAAAAGTTCTTGACCAAACTTGTTGTAAGTACTTGAGGATAGTTGTACAGGGATCTTTCACCGGATCTATTGTAAGGTTTGTGAATTGTGATTTGAGCTTAACTTTGGAACTGATCTCATGCATTCAGAGATGCAATGCTCTTCAGTTCAATCTTTCCTATTGCGGTGAGCATTTTGATAGTGAGCCGCTTTTGTATCTTTACAGTGAGTAACTCAGCACTAAGCCACCTCTTTTCTAAAATTCTATATAACTAGTTATATTCTCTTGAGAGTGTGTGGGGGAAAAAATGAGACTAGGTTATCATGCCCTAATCCTGCCTCTTGTCACACACTACGGAATACGAAAGAGCCTAGAGGTATCACACAATTGGCTACTTCTTTTTGTGAAAGAGAGAGCCACGGGCTACCTATTAGGGTTTCTATTCCTTTGTTGTAATGGAAAGGTAAGATTATGCAAGTTCAATTCTTAACCCTAAAATGCAAGTATGAGCTAACAACAAGATTACAAAATTGAACTTAAACAATGGAAAGCTGTAAATACAAGGATGAAATAAGAATGCAGATGTGTACCCGGAGTCAAAATCAGACTGAAAATGTGCGGGATGGGGGCGTGGGCGCCACTGTCCTGAAAACTGCACCGGAAACTATCGTTCTGCACTCTGAAACACTATCGAGAAGTTGTCTGAAAGCTGTCTGTCTGGAGGACCAGGGTGCCCAGTGCCTCTGTCCAAGGGACCAGGGCACCCAGCGCCCCTGTCCTGGCAGGACCAGGGTGCCCAGCGCTCCTGTCCCAATCTTCTACTCTGCAATTTGATACAGAATGTTGTCTCGACCTATTCTCTCTGGATCTGTATCGTGCGGCATCGTCCGAGTCCCAAAACCTGCACTTATATCCAACCCTCAAGGGAGAGGTACAAGCCAATCTTCAGTCGGTAATCTCCTATTGTTCTTCAATGTCTTCCAAGCCCTAAATGGGTGAATGGAATTGATGAATGCTTGATAGAGGGATGTTGTAAGATGTTGAAGTCTTCAAAGATCTGCTCTTTCGCTGCATATGAGGTTCCTGGAAACAAAAATCTGATCCTTTCAAATGAAGAAGGAGAGCTCTTATGTATGAAACCCTAGGTCGCAATTTCGTCTTTTGACCGACCTAGAGATTGAATATCCCGCCAATTTCTTGGGGTTAAGCTTTATTTTATGATTGGATCACGCTCCTAAAATTTTGGGAAAAATGTTCGGGACCGTGTGCACTCCGGGCGCCACGGTCCCGACAACTTTTCACCAAATTTTCAGGGCCGTTAGATATGATGATTTTAGAGAGAATCCCAAAGTTACAGGTGATTTTGAGATGTTTTGATCCCCGAAATCAAGCCCCCAAGCTCAGAATAGGGGCTAATTAGGGTTTTTGATTAAGTGATGTATTGGAGGAATAAAATGAAAGGGTCACGCTTTAATGAAAGGGCCCAACTTTGTGATGTGGAAAATGGTGAAATAGAACCTTTAGACCTAATTAATTCGATTAATTAAGTGCTAAAGGGGAAATGCAATGCAAAGTGCAACTGTGCCAAGGCGGGTGCTAAACTAGGTGTTAAATTGTACTGCTTTAGCAAGTGCGTACAATTTATGACGTTACATTTAGCCCCCACTTTAGCGGTCATATGAGTACTACGTGCATATGCAAGCTAAAGTACAGAAAGTAAACATTATTTGAAAAAGGATATATCCATAAGTGTTCGGACGAAGCCCCCAGCGGTATCTGCAGTACACAGTTAGGAACCGCACCCTACAAAACACACGTTAGATCACAAAAATCACCTAATGCTTACTAAGGAAAGTGGTGAAATTTGTGAGTAGCTATATGCCCCCCTGTTTCGACTTGCTTATTAGGGAGGTGAAACAGGGTAGCATGTTTACTTACGACAAATTATGTAAGAGAGTATTGATGAGGGATGTTCACTAAAAAGGCTTCATCAGAGCACTTTTTGGAACATCCTGAGAGTAGGGGAATGAAAATACGATTCCTACGCAACAAACGGTTCGAAAATTGCATCTCCCAAACTCAAGTTATGATGAAATGAGTGAAAGAGGAAAATTAGGGTTTTGAAAATAAAGGTACAAGAATGAACATATATACCTTGAAAGAGACACTTGCATTTGTCACTTTGTTGATTCTGAGTACTGTTCATTGCAGCGGAGCCCACATAGCTATCATCATGCCTTCACGATGACCGGAGCGTCCCACGAGGGTTGAGATCCTACGCCAGGCCGTGATTGACGATGAGCCACTGGACGAGGTGAGTTGACTGAACTTTGGCTTTTGATTTTCTGCATTTTGACTTTTCTGTGATCATTTGCAGGCCCTGAAGGCTGACTCGGGCCCCACCTAGGGTGCCATGGTCCCCCTAGGGTGCCATGGTCCCTGTGGGGCGCCTTGGTCCCCCTAGGGCGCCATGGTCCCTGACAGGGCGCCATGGTCCCCTCACGGCGCCATGGTCCCTGACAGGGCGCCATGGTCCCTGATAGGGTGCCATGGTCCTTGACAGGGCTTGGCATACGATGTTAGACAGTTTTCATGAGTGATTTTGATGATCGAGTACTGATTATGGTTATGTTTTTGTGTTGCAGGGCCTTCCGTACATGAGAGAGTATACAGTGGGACATATTCTTCGCAGTTTGCGAGATCAGATTCCGCAGCTTACTCAGTTAGAGAGAGACACACTGTCGATAGTAGGATTATGGTATGTGATCCTCATGCCAGCCATTCGGTTCCATCCTACGATGCTGATGGCACTGATGGAGCGATGGGATCCTAACACATGCACATTTCATCTTCCAGTAGGGGAGCTGACGGTTACACTCGAGGATGTGTACCGTATACTTCATCTTCCTATCAGAGGAGCGACTGTTACATACATGACTGATCGGTCAGCGGAGGATCATCAAAGGGAGTAGGTATATTGCATAGGGAGAGTCATGCCGAGCGAGACGAGAGGTCGCATCATGGTCAGCTGGCTCTTACATCCTACAGGGGAGGTACCCCTTCTGAGGTGCCTTATGATTGCCATCATAGCACTAGCCGTCTACCCTAATGGGCGAGGCATGCACATGCATGGGGGTCTCACATGGTGCATCAGAGCGATGGAGAGACACAAGAGAGTGTATGCTTGGGGTCGGAGTATGCTTGCACATCTCTATCATGACCTTGAGGAGTATGTATTTGGACAGGGTTGCAGTTTGATGACATGCACACTTCTACAGGTATGGATTTTAGAGCACTTCACATGCACCAGGCCTGTTGGCTTTCCATTGAGTACGGCTAGCGAGCGACCTAGGGTGTTTTCTTATCCACTTACCAGCGAGTGGAGGTTTGGAGATTTGTTATATTGGAGAGTGATTTTTGATAGACTGACAGCCGAGGTGACAGTGTGGAGACCTTACCTGCGGATGCACAGATGGGATAGGATGGAGAGGCAGTTAGCATGCTTATAAAGGAATTGCCTACTGTAGGGATGATATTCACACATCATAGTCCCTTTCTACTTCGATCGAGTACGGAGGCAGTTCGGGCTAGAGCAGTGTGTTCCAGCCAATGTGCCCATCTATACTCGACACTCACGGGTCCTTCCCAGACCTAGAGCAGTAGCGAGACCGATGATAGATGACATCGAGACTACAGATATAGAGGGATCTGATCAGGATGTAGTCACTGATTATTCTGCAGAGCCTGGAGCACAGCGCAGGTATGTCTCATGGTTTATGAGATCATATCCAGGTCCTATCTTTCCACCAGATCACCCGACAGGCCATCCAGGCCCATGGAGACATGGAGACCAAGATGAGGACCAGGGATCCAGGTCAGAGGAGCCAAAGGAGGGAGAGGGTCATGAGGAGGCAGGAGATCCTGATCCACCTACAGGCGATCGGCCTAGCACCGAGGAGGAGGAGGACACAAATGGAGATGAGGACGAGGAGGAGAGAACTGATGATGAGGAGGAGTCAGATGCAGATGAGGATAGAGATGATGAGGATAGAGATGATGAGGAGGAGTCAGATGTAGCTCCTCACCATTCAGGGGATGATACCATAGCTCTGGATCCTCCTCATATTTCCCAGCAGGGGGAACATGAGGCGATACAGAGACCGGTTCCTAGTACCGCCCAGCCTACACCCATCGTGCATAGATTAGTCGAGTGAGGGGAGCCTAGTAGATCTCAACCACAAATGTTACCGTATCATGATCCCTACTGGCGCGAGGGAGACCCAGGTATAGTAGGTTTAAATTGATTATTAATGTTTTGATGATATAGAATGGTACTAATACAAAAATCTATTCTACTGCCCCAGCTAATGTGCAGGAGTGGCGTTCCCTAATTCAGCAGGCAGTGACAGACATTTCCATGATAGCATAGATCCCCAGTTCCTCACAGATTGCCTATAGGCCTCAGGGGAACGTGGGTCGGCACGAGGACTTATTTTCCCCATTCCGAGTTTAGGTAGACATATGGAGGGAGAGAGAGAGAGTCCTATCAGAGGACCTTCAGCGGGCGCGGCGAGATCTAGCAGTAGCTCAGGCCGAGGCTACCACCTATCGCGTGATCCTTATGGATAGGGATCGTAGGAGTTCCTCTCAGAGTCACTCACGGTCTGTATCTCACTACACACCCATGGGTCCACCTGCACGGCCAGATCAGGAGGGAGCGTCCAGTCGACACTCTCCAGCCACCAGTCCTAGGGATAGGAGATGATTTTATGATGTAGGAGAGGTCACATTTTGGATGTATAGTGACCTATATTTGTATACGATCCACATATATATATGTATATATACATGCTTCTCTTTTGTCTCAAATGTGTTATCTTTAATGCTTAAAACAATGTATGTTTTGCTTTGATTAAATCTAATACATTTGGTAAATGTACATGTATGTTCAGAATTTAATTTCCATATGACTGATTTCTCAATGCACTATGATTAAATTGATACATGTGTGACTTAATTAAATATTTAATCAAGTACTACATTGATGATAGGGAAGAAATATGCATTAAGTCTAAGAATCATATAACTAACGTGATTTAATTTTGAACTTAAACACAACATGATACGATTCTACTTAACACATAAAGACACTATATAATATGCTAGCACAATGGAAATGTAAATCTTTTACAACTTACATAAATGAATTCAAGACAAACCATGAAGTAAAGAAACACGCTTGTCAAGAACAAAGCAATATAGATTAAACATCATAACATTTAATTCTATTTTGCTCTAATTAGGAGATACTAACATATTACCCAATGTTGAATAACTGAAAAGAAGATAAATAAGGAATGAAGAATTAAGCATAATATCTACGCAAGTGCATAGCATTTATAGGTTCTTTAAGAGGTGTACCATCTACATCCGCTATTTTGTAAGCACCTGATCCATAATCCTCAATAACGATGTATGGTCCAAACCAATTAGGACTGAATTTTCCCTTTTCTGCAGGTAAGGCATTCACATTGCGCTGATTCTCATAGAGGACTAAGTCACCTACTGAGAAGGAACGTTGAATAACCTTATCATTATAGCTTCGTTGTAGAGTTTTGTGATACGCTTGAATATGCTCAAGAACGTTTATACACTGTTCATCAAGCATCTCAAGCTGTTGAAGTCATTGTTCTCTATAAGAGTCATCGTCTACTATACCTTTGAGAGAAACCCTAAGTGATGGAATCTCTAGCTCTAAAGGCATAATAGCGTCAGCACCATAAACAAGATTATAAGGAGTAGTTCCTGTGGCAATTCATACACTCGTTCGGTAAGCCCAAAGAGCATAGATTAGCTGGTTACTCCAATCCTTACCATGCTTATTCACGGTTTTGTGAAGAATTTGTTCAATTATCTTATTGGATGATTTGGCTTGACCATTTGACTGAGGATAGTATGGTGTAGAAAATCGATGTTTGATATGATACTTCTCGAGGAATTTCTTCACGTCCTTGTTCTTAAATGATGTCCCATTATCTGAGATTATAGTAGAAGGTATCCCGAATCGAGAAATGATGTTTTCTAGAAGAAATTGACAAATCACTTCAGCAGTGGTAGAGCGAAGGGGAATAGCTTCTACCCACTTCGTAAAGTAATCTGTTGTGGTTATAATGAAGGTGTGTCCTTGAGATGAAGGAGGAGAGATTTTACCAATAAGATCCAAACCCCATGCGGAAAAAGGCCAAGAAGCTACTTGAGAACGGAGTTCTTGGGCAGGAGCATGAATCAGGTTATTATGTTGTTGACATTGATGACATTTCTTAACAAATGAAAAAGAATCCTTCTGCATAGTTTGCAAATAGTATCCCATATGAAGCAATCTATGAACCAAGGATTTGCCTCCAAAATGCCCCCCACAGGCACCTGAATGCGCCTCTTCAAGAGCAACAGGGATTTCTGATTTGTTAAGACAGAGAAGGAGAAGACCATCATAACCCCTTCGGTAAAGGACATTAGAAAGAATGATATATCTAGCAGACAACTTGCGGATTCTAGCCCTAGTGTTTCTATTAGCAGAATCAGGAAAGGTACCATCGGTCAAATATCTTACGATATGCGAGTACCATTCATCTGAGTCTATAAAGTCACAACATGTTACTAGAGTAAGATCGTCTACAATAGCTGGAGAAATAAGGTTGTGAATAACAAATTTAAGATCAACCACAGGGTCCTCTAAAGATACAAGAGAAGCCACACATGCCATTGCATCCACATGTCGGTTATCTTTTCGAGGAACAGGTTCCATGGTATAAGAATCAAATTTCTATAATAAAGAGATGGCAAGATCTTTATATTGTGATAATTTGTCTTGTTTTGCTTGATATATTCCTGTTACTTGTCTTATAATCAATTGTGAATCTCCATAGATATGTATGTGTTTTATGTTCAGAGCTAAGGCTGCTTTTATTCTCGCTATAAGAGCCTCATACTCAGCAATGTTATTGGTACACAGGAAATTTAGACGATAGGATAAGGGAATGGGTTTCTTTGTAGGAGAAATCAGAACAACACCTGCCCCCAATCCCATACGACACTTAGAGCCATCAAAGTATAACTCCCAAGTTTCATCTTTCTCTATAGAAAGAATGAAGTCATCAGGAAAAGACTCAGGGTTAGGGAAGGAGAAAGGTGAAGGGGCCTCAGCTAGGTGATCGGTCAACGCTTGCCCTTTAATTGCTCTTTGTGAAACAAATTTAAGGTAAAATTCAGTTAACATCATAACCCACTTAGCTAGGCGTCCTGATAAATCAGTTTTAGAGAAAAGATGCTTCAACAGATCAAACTTTATCATGATGTGGACTTCTGAATTTAAGAGATAATGTCTCAATTTCTGAGTCGCAAACACTAAGGCCAAGCATTGTTTTTCTATCGTATAATATCGGGTCTCATAATCGAGTAAGGTATGACTTATATAATAGACCGGACACTCCTTACCATCTTTATCATGTTGTGCTAATAATGCTACAAGAGCATGAGAGGAAGCAGCCGTATAAAGAAGGAAGGGTTGAGAAGGTTCGACCGGTCGAAGGATAGGAGGATTAGTTAAATACATTTTTAAATCTTCAAATGCTTGCTGACAATCCTCATTCCATTGAAAAGTGATATTCTTTTTGAGAAGTTGAGTGAAAGGAAAAGTACGATCCGCAAGTTGAGATACAAACCTATGAATAGCTTGAATCTTCCCTTGTAAGATTTTAAGTTGAGACACATTTCTAGGAGGTGGCATGTTGACGATAGCATCTATTTTCTTAGTGTCCACCTCAATCCCATGATGCGAAACTATAAATCCTAATAGTTTTCCACTATCCACACCAAAAACACATTTTCAGGGATTCAAGCGCATGTGATATTTACGAATCATTTCAAAGATTTGATGAAGGATTTTAATATGATCCATGCGAAGAAAGGATTTGGCTAAAATGTCATCAACATAATCCTCTAAAATCTTATGCATATAATCATGAAAGATAAGGGTCATCGCTCGTTGATAGGTTGCATCGGCATTTTTAAGTCCAAAAGGCATCATTATCCAACAAAACGTACCCCAAGGAGTAGTGAAAGCGGTTTTGAATTGATCTTGAGGGTTAATAAAAATTTGATTGTATCCTGAAAAACCATCCATGAAGGATAACAAGGCATGTCCTACCGTAGAATCAACTATCATGTCAATGTTTGGAAGAGGAAAATCATCTTTTAAAGAAGCCTTATTTAGATCCCGAAAGTCGGTACACATTCTTATTTTGTTATCTGGTTTAGCCACAGCGACAATATTTGAAATCCATGGGGAATAGTCAATAAGGCGGATAAATCCAGCCTCCAATAACTTTTCAATCTCAGCCTTAACAAGCAAAGCTACCTTAGGATTCATTTTTTGAATCTTTTGTTTCACGGGCTTAGCATCAGGAACTAAGACAATGTTATGAGTAACAATCTTAGGATCTATACCAGGCATGTCAGAGTATGTCCAAGCAAAGATCTCAGGGAATTCATGCAATAAATCTTCATATTGTTTTTGTTCCTCTCCATCCAAACATTTTCCAATTTTAAGAACTTTCTCTTCATTGCAAGGATCCATCTTAACATTAGTGGTGTCACTTATGAGAAGATTACTTTGTTGAGGAGTATCCTTTAACTAAGGGAATTCTTTCACAATCTCATCATTACCTGTCTCTTTTGCAAAGTAGGCTTCAGTGTTCAAACAATAAGGGAGTCCCCTATTGTGATGATAATGAGGAAGAGTGTCATATGCTCCTAAAAATTCAGCTAAAGCATCATCGGTAGGGAAAACATCAAAAGCACAAGCACACGAAGGATCCCCATCAATGTACTCAGGGTGTTGCATTGATAGAGAAGTAGAAATAACATTAACACTAATGCATGGTCTTTTAGAAACTTTAGTGCGCTTGCAGGGATTATAGCCAAGTCCAAAGGCATAACTGTGAAAATTAGTCTCTAGAGGAACTTTTATCCCTTGTTCATGAGCACCGCAACCATTTCCATGATACCCATGCTTAGCAAAAATGTGAAAACCATGACCATAACGATCAGCCATTTCAGGAAGAGAAGGTGGTTTTTCATAAGACAAAGAATCAAACTCTTCATAATTAGACGTGTGAGGAGAAGACGTTTGAGAAGCGGCCACAAAATTATTACTCATAGGTTCAGGTAAGATTGGTTGATTTTTAGCTTCTTCCTTCTTTTCAACTTTAAGCTCTCTAGAAGGAACCTTATATTCACCCACAAAGGTAGGATTAAAATCAAGGGATCCCCAATCATCGTCTTCGAGGATCTTCCCAGGATCAAAATCCTTCTTATGTGTAGTTTCAAGTCGAGAAGAATCTTCTCCCAGAGCTCCAGACTCATCCAAAGAATTTTGATCATCGGAGAGCGAGGATTCACCGATAGGTATCTTATTTAAAGATTCATCACTAGATGAGGACAGCTTAGAAGAACCCCCCTTAGAAGTGGATGTTTGCAAACAAGCTTGAAAATTAGTATCACCTATCAAGGTATATGTCTTATTGTTATAAATAAATTTAACTTGTCTATGCAATGTAGAGGGGACAGCTTACATACTATGAATCCAAGGTCTCCCTAGTAGCAAATTGTATGTTATATTTCCCGACATAACATGGATAGGTGTAGGCAAAGTAACAGGCCCCACTGTGATGGGTAAGGTGATAGTACCTAATGAAGTTTTAGCCACATTATCAAAGCCTCGAATAGGATGAGAGTCCGATTCAATTAAGGATGTATCCACATTCATCTTATGCAAAAGATTAATGCTACACACATTAAGACCAGAGCCATTATCTACTAGTGTTCGCCTTATAGCAGTGTCTTTCATGATAACCACAATCATCAAGGGATCATATTGATGTTGGATTTCACTAGTAGGCAACTCATCTTGGGTAAACACAATTTGAGCTTTAGGATTCATCACAGAGTTAACCAAAGATGCTATATTACTAGATGTATTCGGTGGAGGAACATTCAAATCTTTCAAGGCATCTTGTAACATTCCATGATGAGCGGAAGAAGTTTGAATCAAATCCCAAAGGGATATCTTAGCAGGGGTAGCTTTAAGTTGTTCTATGAGATCATACTCCTTGCTAAGAACTTGCGAAATACATGGAGCTTGCGGAAGAATCGGTTGAGGATTCAGAAGGGAAACTGGGATAACAAGAGGAGGACTAGGCTGCCTATTATTTCTGGTATGATAAGTATGGGCAACCGCATGATAACTCTCTCTAGTTATTTGCTTGGCATAATTATAAGGACTTATAGGTTTTCTTCCTTGCACCGTGATGATTGGTTTATTCAGAGTACGAAAGGAATCATGATCATACCCTCCTTGGATAGTAAGGAGAGGTGTCTTAGGACCTTGAAAGGTGGGAGAAAGATAAGCTCCTTGGACTTCAAAGAAAGGCTTTTTATGCTCATTCAAGTTTATCATGTTAACTAATTTAGAAGTCTTGTTTTTGTTTAGAGATTTCGATAAAGATGCAAAGTCATCAAGAGCATCATCCAACAAAGCATGATCATATCTATTAAAAGGTTCATATTTTGATTCAAAAGGAGACATCTCCTCATAGAGGGGATTATTGAAAACAACCATGTTACTAGATTTAGTGGAAGAGTTGATAGGAATGTACCCTTGAGGGGACTCATTCAACTTATCTTTCTCATCACAATGAAATGGCATAGTAACAAGGTTTATGAGTTTTTGGTAAAATGAAGGTTTGGCATCTTTAGGGTTCAAAAACTCATCTAAAGCTTCATCTAATTCATCTTGGCTATAATCATAATAATCATCATAAGCATGAACATTTTGCAAATAAAAGTCTGACATTTTGAAATAAAAAGTGCATGAAATCTAAACACACAATGCAAAGAAATACACTCCTTTTTTCTTTTTTTTTTCTTTTTAATGAAAATGAAATGAAAACACACTAAATCTAGATCTAGATCTAATAGATGCAATGCAAGAAGAAGCAATGATAGTTTCACGTCGGGTTCACCAAAATGTGTGGGGGAAAAAGCGAGACTAGGTTATCATGCCCTAATCCTACCTCTTGTCACACACTACGGAATACGAAAGAGCCTAGAGGTATCGCACAATTGGCTACTTCTTTTTGTGAAAGAGAGAGCCACGGGCTACCTATTAGGGTTTCTATTCCTTTGTTGTAATGGAAAGGTAAGATTATGCAAGTTCAATTCTTAACCCTAAAATGCAAGTATGAGCTAACAACAAGATTACAGAATTGAACTTAAACAATGGAAAGCTGTAAATACAAGGATGAAATAAGAATGCAGATGTGTACCCGGAGCCAAAATCGGACTGAAAATGTGTGGGACGGGGGCGTGGGTGCCACTGTCCTGAAAACTGCACCGGAAACTGTCGTTCTGCACTCTGAAACACTGTCGGGAAGCTATCTGAAAGCTATCTGTCCGGAGGACCAGGGCGTCCAACGCCTCTGTCCCAGAGACCAGGGTGCCCAGCGCCCCTGTCCTGGTAGGACCAGGGTGCCCAGTGCTCCTGTCCCAATCTTTTGCTCTGCAATTTGATACAGAATGCTGTCTCGACCTGTTCTCTTCGGATCTGTATCCTGCCGCGTCGTTCGAGTCCCGAAACCTGCACTTATATCTGAAAAAGGGGGTATGGGCGGCTATATAGGGTTTTGCCTTAGTCAAACCCCCGCTTCGGTGATTTCCACCTCCACGAATAGCCAAGTTGTTTTGTAAAATGTATTGTGTGTGCAGACCTAGTGTGTGTGCAAGGTCCTAAAATGCAAGAAAGCAAACTAGAGCAACCTAGAAAGTAAACCCTAATTGCTTGTAAATGATAATGTAAATGCTCTAAATCAAGATGCAAAGTGATCTAAAGCATGAATGAAGGATATATATTGAAGCTTTATGCAAAGACATGAAAACAACATGAAATCATACCCAACCCTCAAGGGAGAGGTACAAGCCAATCTTCAGTCGGTAATCTCCTATTGTTCTTCAATGTCTTCCAAGCCCTAAATGGATGAATGGAATTGATGAATGCTTGATAGAGGGATGTTGTAAGATGTTGAAGTCTTCAAAGATCTGCCCTTTCGCTGCATATGAGGTTCCTGGAAACAAAAATCCGATCCTTTCAAATGAAGAAAGAGAGCTCTTATGTATGAAACCCTAGGTCGTAATTTCATATTTTGGCCAACCTAGAGATTGAATATCCCACCAATTTCTTGGGGTTAAGCTTTATTTTATGATTGGATCGCGCTCCTAAAATTTCGGGAAAAATGTCTGGGACCGTGTGCACTCCGGGCGCCATGGTCCCGACAACTTTTCACCAAATTTTCAGGGCCGTCAGATATGATGATTTTAGAGAGAATCCCGAAGTTACAGGTGATTTCGAGATGTTTTGATCCCTGAAATCAAGCCCCCAAGCTCAGAATAGGGCCTAATTAGGGTTTTTGATTAAGTGATGTATTGGAGGAATAAAATGAAAGGGGCACGCTTTAATGAAAGGGCCCGACTTTGTGATGTGGAAAATGGTGAAATAGAACCTTTAGACCTAATTAATTCGATTAATTAATTGCTAAAGGGGAAATGCAATGCAAAGTGCAACTGTGCCAAGGCGGGTGCTAAACTAGGTGTTAAATTGTACTGCTTTAGCAAGTGCGTACAATTTATGATGTTATAGAGAGTTAACACTCTTTGTGGTTTTTCCCATTTGGGTTTTCCACATATAAATTCTGGTGTTACTTTTGTGGTTGTATTTTTCATGTTTATTTTGCATTTGTTGTTTCATGTGTGTTAAGAATAATTGATGAGTTTGAATTTTTGGCAGAAGGTTTAAGTTTGTTAAAATTTTTGGAATCTATGGGAATACTAATTCCCCCCCCCTCCCTCTCAGTATTTTGATCCTTTCAACCAATCCAACAAAGGAGACTTAATAGGAACTAGGACATCATCAACAATAAATAATGCAGTGGTTCATGAAGGAGTAATGGATGTAGTGCCTTTTTGCTTTCTTTATGAATATTTTTGATATTGATAGCTTTGATAGCATTAGGAGCCTATTAGAGTTGTGGTTTATTAGCTTTATTATTTCTAAATTAACTTCTCTAAACGATTTGTTTAATGAGGTCTGCAAGCAATCCAAGACTAATTTAATTTATATTTTATGACTATTAGTAGTGTTTATGTTAGTGTTAATCAACATGGTATTATGATTTTCTATATTTATATGATGTTAATTTGGTTAGATAGCCCTTTTGGGTTGGTAAGGGTTCAGGAATTAATGTTTTTGGTTACTTACTAGTGAGTTAGCTTCATGATTTTTGTCTGGCTTTTGGTTGTGTGATGTCAGTTTCTACTCAATTTTGTTTTTTATTGTCTTTCTTTGTGAGGGGTCAAGGCCCTTTCCCTTCTTAAGTAATGAAAAAAAATATAATAAACTTTAAACAAAATAAGAATAATATCAATTGTTAGCAAAAACTAAACCTAAGAGAATGTACTAGACATGAAAGGGTAAGTCTTCTTGGATATGCCAAATGTAAGCATGAGAAATACAATAGAAATAAGAATGAAAAATAATGTTTAAAATTTATTATTGTAACATTATGCAAACCTTTTTTAGAGTGTGAATTGGATATGCTCTTGATAATGTCCATATGATTATGCTTAGTTTGACAACATCTACTTTTTTAATTCAAGATTTGATGAAAGGAAGATCAAGCTCCAATTTATTAAAAATTATGGGAGAAAATGGAATAATCAAGATTTAATCCTAGATCATGAGTTGGATCCACAATTGGTGGATGTGATGGAGAGAGGTGGAAATCAATTTGTATAATTGGGAGGAGGTGATTAGATAATAAACTCATTTGATTGGTGAATTGATAAAAAACTTAATTTTATATAATTTAAGGTCTCGAGTTAGCCAAATTGATTGTCTTGTCAATGATGAGCTAGATAAATCAATTATTTATTTAACTATTTTGATTAATATAGCTAAATTGATTATTTATTTAATTTTTTTGATTGGATAGTTAACTCATGAGGTGTAATTGAAGATTTAAATTTAAATTAAATTAATTAAACCATAAATATATCTAATAATTTTGATTGTTATAAAGTTATGGACTTACCTAAGAATATTAATTCTTTTTATTGAATTAAAAGATGAAAAACATAAAAATTAGTGCATATGTGTTTTTTAATGTCAACAAGAGAAGCATGATAATATTAAAGAAATGAGAGATGAAGATTCTCCACTAAATGATAATGATATTTTTGGAGATGATCAAGGCTACATAGGTTTCATGTCTTCTAATCTAGTAGAATATATGATTGATCCAAAATACTATAATATTCCCCATCTTTATTTAGATCCATCTATATATAATCACATACCAACTAAGAATAAAAATGATGATATTCAAACTCAAAATTACATTTTATGTGTGATAGTGATACAAACTATTGAGTCTTCTACTTCATTACTATCACTTGAAAATTTATATAACTAAATTTAAAATAATGCAAAAACCTAGATATATAGAAAATTTACTTGCACTTAATGAAAATGGTATTCTTCATCTAATTGATTTAGAAGAAATAAAATATATGGAAGAGCATAAAAGAGTAAACAACATGTTTATGATATAAACAAATTTGAGCTTTAACAATACATTTGTTTCACACATAGAGTAAATACCCTAGTGATTTTTATATTTAGTAATTCAATAATGGTATGAATCTCCACTATGTAGTGATTGATATATATTATGTTTTCAGCATCCTAAATTATACTCCCACACAATTTTGTCCTCATTTGGGCCCTCACCTTTGCATTCATCTCCCAAGGCCTGATCGAAGCCCTGATTCTGCTCACACCATGTACCAATCTCATTTTTTCAACACACACACACCTTCTCCCCCATTTTTTTGTGTCCCTAATTGGTTAGGACTATAGCATTGCCCTGGTCCTCCCAATTAGGGCTCATTTTGAGGCCCCTTCACGGTCATTTGAAATGAGCTGGAATCCTAATCCCATGTCGACTCATGTCAGAAAATTAAGTTTTTTTTCAACTAACATTTATAAAAGGAGTTCTACCCCTCTCATTTTGAGATCACATATCACATCCATTAAGAAATCAAGCATTCAAATTCAAGTGGGCAAGCAATCAGTCTTCTTTCAAGCATTGTGTTGAAACCCTAAATTTGTATAACAATACCCCTAACATGATCACCAAGATTTTGTATTCAAAGTTGTGAAAGGTTGAAGCTACAAAAGTTTTCTTTTACCTAACATAGAAATCCCACATATTGTCTCCATTATGCCCTAATGATATATGAAAAATTCCTGATAAACCCAAGAAAGGTCAGTAAGATAACCTCACTAAGAAAACATTTCATGTACATATCGGGATAGCTAATCCGATCCAATGAATCAATGTTAGATACCGCTATTGGGATAGCAATGTCAAATATGAGGTCTTGACTGCCTATCGGAGTAACCAATGAGGTCGGAATAGCATGTCAACAAGATTTTGATTACTAGAACTATCCAATTATGAACTTATGGTCAATGAATAGACATCGGTAAAACCTATGGCGATAAAGGAAAATGAAGATGATACCCCTATTAGTATAACTAATAAGATCAAAATAATGTATCATCTATGATCCGATAGAACAACTTATCCTAAAAATGAGTATATGAAGTGACATCGAAACAGTTACTCTAATAGAACACTCTTGACTAGACTACTTGTATCAGAATAACTCATAGTGAAAGGTGGAGTCAACGACAAAACTTCCATCGAGATAACTTGTGAAGTCGGGCATATAGTTTTTTGGTATGCCAATAGTTAAAACAATCTCGATAAACACCATCCAAGATGCATTCGGCATAGGTAACCCAAATAACAAATACGAATGAAACAAATGACATCAGACAAACTAAGAAAATCAGAAATTAACCTTTAAGGGGTCTCTAATACAACAAGTTCTGTCAATAAAGAATATGAATGGAATGATCAATGCAAGTTAAATTTATGATAAAATGAAGTTAAGGATTGCCTAGATGATCGGAGGAAGTTTTTCCAGTGAAGTAGAAAAAAACAAAAGCGACATGAACATATCGAAGAGACATCATGAAGAGACACCTCTATTGGGTCTTCTTCATATATATAGGATTCAAAATATAAATCAGGAAAGGGTGGAGAACCAATTGTAATATATATAAAAAAGGGATGTAATATATCATCAGAGATGAATAAATAAAAACTACAATCAATGTTCCTTCTTCTCTATTGTGTTGTAGTAAATTTCTCTGTAGATTAGTTCTCTATCATAACCATTTAAAGCAAGTGGTTGTTATCTTAAATCCTTGTGTAAAGATTTTATGTTATAATTGCACGTTAGAAAAATATAGAGTGCATCTAAGACAAAAGGTGGCTATTTTCATTTTATTTTGATTGGTCTTTCTATGAGAGTAAATTCAATCAGACTAACTATAATTGAAGATATCTAATTGTAACATTGAGGGTTAGGTAATTCACGGATCCATCCAAGGGAGGATTTAAAAATTGTCTTTCAGAGTTATACATAGGGTTGTCAAGTGAATGACCCTATTGCCCAAAATAATTAAGGAACTGGTCTAATTACATACAAAATTTCAATTCAAGATAAATCAAATCATTTTCAGTTTTATTTTTATGTTAGTAGGAAGCAAAAGTAGAGAATAGGAGTAAGAAGTAAGGATAACATAATTAGACTAAAGCAAGAGTTACTCAAAACAGTACGATAATTTATCCCAAAGATATATGCCACTTTGGGATAAACAATAGAGGTAGAAAGTACAATATACATTTTTGCTATAAAAAGCACCAAGTAAGAAGATCAGTCAGTGAGTAGGTACACCCGCCTAGGTTTTGTAGAGCCTGAACTGGGGGAGTTAACAACCTTGAAAGGATCACTCTATTATTTGGCCAAATCAATTGGAAGGTTCAAATATAAGATCAGACATAACCTTATAACTTTTCCAATCTATTGATTTGAGGACTAGCGCATTGGCAACTCTTCTTGGAAAGATTACAGAATCTTTGGTCGCCATTGGGAGAGAGTAAAAAATATTATAAATCTAAATTTTGTTTCAGAGGATTTTTTGCGGTTGGTAAAAGGAAATCTGTTGTGGAGAAGAATTCAAAAGGAGAGAAAAAAACTTTGTCCTCCATGAAGGAGGTGGCGACTTTGTAAAAAAATATTAATGAAGAGATCAGTTATTGCAAGAATCTAGCATCCAAAATGTACCAATACCCATAAGATTCTTATGAAGCCCCATTTCAAGGAATGCAATGCACACAACAATAATGGCTGCTACAACCACAAAAAGGAAGATATATTCTTGAACTATATGAGCCATTGGGTTTTAATGATATTCCTGAGTGTTTAGAAAAGGCTTCTTTATGAGCTTAAAAAATATATGTTGAGGTTCCATGGAGAGGAAAGTGAACCAGCAATTAGGAATTTGAAATGATTTTACTCATTTATTGAAAATTTTAAGATTTATTCAGAATAATTGATCATGAAATTGTTCATCATGACACTCGAAGATGTTGCAGAGCAAATTTTTAGGTTGTTGTCCCTGCAAAGCATCTCATCATGTGAGGAACTTGAATGATGGTTCGTAGAGGAGTTTTATGGCGTCATTGAAGAAAATGTATCTGTCATCAAACCCTCAGTCCATTCTCCACAATGTTTTACATTCCATAATCAGATTCAAACAAATCGTTATAATGATCCTTTAGTATATATTAATGCATTCTTCAACACAAGGAGAAAGGAAGGTGAATCTATAAAAAGATTAATTGGTATAATTATGACAACTTATTTGCAAATACTTGATGATATAAGGCCTAATATATCTACACTTACATAATTACTCATGAGGGTATGCGGACCTGATAATTTTTAATTAGCATGTTTCGTTGCTATGGAGATGAACAGGACACTACATACTATGTGTGAGAAGAATAAAATCAAAATAAGAGATGCAAATGGAGATGAATATATAGGAGAATCAATTATCCATTTGGATGGCCCATTAAATGAGGAAAAAATCGATGATATTCACAATTAGGAGTTGGAACCTGAAGAAATTATTGCTAACATTGATGATGAGGAATGGTCTCCATGTGAAGAAGCATACTTACCTGACAATGAACAAACAGTTGATTCATCCAAATCTGAGAACTACAATAATTTAATTGATGAAGAAGAATGTACCAGTCATGAGAAAAGAAAATACATACCTAAAATCCATGAGGATACTTTGACAGGAACAAAAACATGTATCAGTAACAAGGAGGAGGAAGAATTTTTGCTCAACATTGAACAAATTTTAGATCTTCTGGATAGAGAGTATCAGAGAAATGCAATAAAGGAAAAAGAGGTGTATCATGGATAGTAGATAGAATGTGAACATACACATGGAAATAGGTTCAATTTTTTTTTCAAATCAGTTGTGTGATGACAGGACAGAGGATGACTATAATTTTGAAAAAAACTTTATGTGATGAGTCCTCATATTTCTCTATCTAGACACTAAAAAATGGTCAACACCTGTGTCTCCTATTTTTAACATATCATGTGCATAGTCTTTAATCAAAACCCCTTTTACTCACAATTATTCTAAGTCCTAAATAAATAAATTTAATAATTTATTTATTTATCTCATTTGTCCTTTAATTAAATAAATTCACTTTATTTAATTAACTAATTCATAAATATGATGCAATAAATTAATAAATCATTTTTTATTAATTTTCATATAAATCTTCCTCCAAAATAAAGATAATTAATGAAAAAAAAATATTAATTCATCTTTATTTCCTGTTTTTCTTAATTTTTTATTCTTCTGTTTTATCCTCTTATGTGGAGATATTTAATATTTTTTAATTTTTAAATCTTCACATAAATCCTCCTAATTTTTAAATTTGGAAACTAATATATTTCCTTGATTTTCAAAAATCAATCTTTTTTGGCAATATCTCATTAATCTTAAATTTTAAATAAAAAAATGAGGTATGCATCTTCAAAAATCTGCTTTTTGTGAGAGGATATTTTATTTATTTTTAATTCTTCTATTTATCTTTTCGAATGAAGATATTGATAGTTCTGATACTTAAAGATAAGTACAGATGCCAAGCTAATAAGATGAGGGTGGGGGGTGAATCATACAAACTTAATCTTCCATAAAAACAACAGATTCAACCTCGGTAACATATACTTCAGCAATATAACCAAAACTGCTAAACATGCAAACTCAAAAGCATATAAACATCATAACACTAGATTTAACGTGGAAACCCAAATAGGGAAAAACCACTATGGGATTTTGGACCCACTAAGAAATATACTCTTCTAGAGTATGCTCGGTTAAAAGCAAATCCTGTTAAAGATTACAAACACATTGCTAGATGTGACCCAGTTAAGGGATTTCCCTCAGATCTGTTAGGATATTCACCTTGTTAGAAGTGACCTTATTAAAGGATTTCAAACACTCAATTAGAATGTCACCTTGCTAGAGGGTTTTACAAATAAGACTGTTAAGTCCACTCGGTTAAGAGTTTTTCTGTCACTTTATAAAATAACAGTAATAAAAATCTATCTGCAACTTCACATCTAAAATGCTAAAGCAGATTCTTATTTACTCAATACAATAGGACTAATCTTGTCCATCTGCTGGGCTCTATACTCTATTATTCAAACAGGTTTTCAAGCTTATGTGCTTGGTAATCACTATGTAGCATCCCTATGCATACACTTGCCTGCATGCATTGTTTATCAATAGTTCCTTATTTATAAACAATTCGCCAACCGCTTAATCTCCTTCATCACATTTCCCATGATCAATCATATCCATCAGATCTTAAAACTTTGACCAGGTTCAATGTATCTTTCGATCTAAAAATGTTTTAACCTGCCTTGGAAATTGCATACATTTCTTGGAACTTGTGCTAGGGTATTGTGGTTCAATCTGAGCTGTAGATCTTCCTGCTGATTTTCCTTTGCCATAGATTCTTAAACAAACTTCATTCACGACATACCAATAATTTAATCATAGCAAGCTCATCATCTTCCTTCATTGAATAATGCTTTTAGTCATTTAATGCATTCTATTACTACTCAGTTGCAACTCAGTAAATACTAAGCTTCACTCGGTAGACATACTGCCTTCATTAACCGATAGCGATAACCTTAGTGTTTACCGACTAGGTTCTTTGCTTGGTAACATAGTATAATATTAACCTTACAATCAATAACATATGTATGATATCAAAACAATCTAAACATCATGATCTCATCATTGTCTAACTTGGTAATAGTTGCCCATTGAATAACTTATTCCTCCCTTTATTCATTACATTCTTTCTGTGTCTTTTACCGACATCTTTATACTCATCAAATCATACTTCTTAAGATTTGGCAACATCATACTGAGTTAGAAAATCAATTTCTTGACATCAATGACAAAATAATAATATTAAGACAGTAAAAATCCTTAATCAGTTATATCCATAATCATCAACAACCTTCTCAATATCCTTATGCCAACAATCTCTTATTGTCTATTATAATGCCAACAGATATTTAATAATTTTTAATTACTAAAATCTTCCTGATATTTTCAACTTGCTAATTTGGTATTTAGGAGAAGATAATTAAAGATTTTATTATTTATTCTCATAATATTTGCCTATTTGCTTTCTTCTATCTTCATCCTTTCTTGAATGGCAACTATGTTGTGCACTCAATCAGGTCCATCCATCTAACAAAAAATATTTTCAATCTTAGCCATTCAATCAATCCCCATTTTTTCTATAAATTGAGCCCTTTTCTCATTGATTTTGAACCATATTTTGAGTATCCTTATATTGTCAATTTCAATTCATCTTGCTTGCATCACACATTCTTTGTAGGTGAGATCAACAATAATATGAAGGAGAAAGAAAGCCAATGGAGGAACAATGAAGGGAATACATACTTTGGTTTGCATTTTAATTTTAGTATTTTATCTTCATTTCCTTTATTGATTCTATTAGGACTCATTTTCATAACTTGTTAGTTTTTGTGGTTAGCTAACTCATATGTTATGATGGTTGTGCTCAATTCCTAGTTATATTTTCTGGTGAACTCGACTTGAACATGCAAAGTCTAATAATTCCATGAATCTATTTGCATGCAAGTTTTATGTGCTAATCCATTGTTGTGTGCAGGTTTTATGAACTAATTTGTTGTTATGTAGGTTTTTTAAACTAATATGTTGTTGCATGCAGGTTTCAAGTGTTGATTTATTGTTTCAATTTTCACATTTGCACTTTCTACTATTTTGTTAGATGATTTGATCAGACATTTTAATGCTTTACTTCTAGAATAATAACCAAGAAACGTTCCTTCTTCACTTTTCTGATCAAACTTGCCATTTCTATCATCCTTGTGTACACAACATCTACTTCCAAAGATTTTAAAATAACTCACATTAGGTTTCTTGTCATACCAGATTTCATATGGTGTCTTCAAAGTCCTTTCTTCAGTTGTATTCAGTTCAGGGTGTAAACTGCTGTGCTTATTGCTTCTCTCCAAAATGTTTGTGGCACTTTCTTTTCAATCATCAGGGTTCTAGCACAATCCACAATAGATCTATTTCTTCTCTCAACAATTCCATTTTGTTGTGGAGTTCTCGGTGCAGAGACTTGTCTTTTTATACTATGATCATTGCAAAATAAGTTGAACTCATCAGATGTGAACTCTCCTCCTCTATCTGATCTAAGACATTTTAGTTGTCTTCCTGTTTCATTTTCAACTCTTTCCTTGTACCATTTAAACATTTGAAAAGCTTCTAATTTTTTTTTAAAAAACATAACTGACATCATCCTTGAATAATCATCCACAAATAATATGAAATATTTATCACCATAATAACTTTGAACTTTCATAGGACCACAAAGATCAGTGTGCACAAGATCCAAAATTCCCTTAGAGGTGTAGGACTTACTTGTAAAGCTTGATCTTGTAATTTTTCCCATCTGGCATCCTCGGCACATAGCATTCTCAGGTTTCTCAAGACTCGATAGACCTCTTACTCGGTGCTTCTTGCTTATTTTGATCAGATTATCAAAATTTACATGACAAAACCTTTTATGCCATAACCAGGTATCATCTATCTTTGCATACAGACATTTATTCTGAGTTGAGTCAAGGTGAAATGTGTTACCTTTTGTTTGTGTCCCAGTAGCAGCTAACTTTCCATTCTTGTCATGAACTTTGACAATTCCTTTTTGAAATTCTATTCGGTATCCTGTATTGTTTAGTTGTGCTACACTCAACAAATTGTATTTCAAACCTTCAACCTAATAAACATCATTGCATCTTGCATTATCAAGAAGTTTTATGGATCCTTTACCTTTTACTGGACATGGTGCATCATTACCAAATCTTACCTAGCCTCCATCATAGTCTTCTAACATAAGAAACTTGTGTTTATCACCTGTCATGTGATGTGAGCATCCACTATCTATGATCCAAGAATCATTAGTATTTATTGGAGATATTAGGGCTTTTTCTTCATACCTTTCTTCATCTGATCCATCTTTGATAGCCACATAAACTACTTCCTCTATATCAATTTCATCTGATTTATCATCATTGGATTCCTCATTGACTATTAAGCATGACTTTCTATTTCTTCTTCTAAAGTCTCGATGTCCTCTGTAATGATTATCTTTCTATCTATCATCTCGGTAATCTCTTTTTTTAGTAGAATCTTTGTCTGGACAGTTAGAAGCCATATGTCCTATCTTATCACAATTGAAACATTTCAAAGGTAGTTTTCCTTTATACTTACCTTTGCCTCTCAGTAACCTTCTGGCTAATAGTGCTTCAAACTCTTCTTGCTTTCTGATTTCCTCATACAGTTTGTGTACTTCCTCCATGTTCTTGCTAAATATTTCACTTGCTCCACTATGATCCCCTTTAGTGTACTTACTCATTCTATCATTGTAATAATCAGATTAACCAATATGAAAAGAACTAAATGCAGATTCAACTTTATTTACCGATGACCCACTGTTATCAAAGTTACTTAACTCAAATGCATGTAGCTTACCAATAGTAGCATCTAAAGAAACTGGCATATTGGGTACAGACCTCAATTCATTGATTGCAGAGACTCAGATTGCATAAGCTGGTAGAAGGGTTCTTAACAACTTACTTGTTATATCCTTTTCTTCAATAGTCCCACCTACTCCTTTGATTTGATTGACAATCTCCTTTAGTCTTGTACTGTACTGGGTTATGTTCTCACCTTCATTCATCCTCATAGATTCAAGTTGTCCTCTTAGACTATCCACTTTTTCTCTTTGAACATGTTCATCACCGCCATACACAGATATGAGCCTGTCCCACATTGCCTTTGCATCATTGCAGCCTTCTAGATCATTAAACTCTGAATCGGTCAATGCAGATGTTATTTCAATCATTGCATGGATATGTTCTTGCTTTGCCTTTATCTCTTACATTGTCAATGGATAGGTGCTCAGTGTAATGAAATCATTCTCCAGATAATATACAGTGTATTCTCCAACTCCTGATAGGTGCAGCTTCATCCTTTTCTACCATGTAGAGAAACTTGACTTGTTCAGCTTCGGTGCATCCCTCTTATACATATTTGGATCTTTTCCTCATGTACCTTTAAACATTTTTTTTTTGGAGTCCAATGCTCTGATACCAATTGATAGTTCTGATACTTAAAGATAAGTACATATGCCAAGCTAATAAGATGAGAGGGGGGGTTGAACCATACAAACTTAATCCTCCATAAAAACAATAGATTCAACCTCGGTAACATATACTTCAGCAATATAACCAAAACTGCTAAACATGCAAACTCAAAAGCATATAAACATCATAACACTCATAACACCAAATTTAATGTGGAAACCCAAATAGGGAAAAACCACTATGGGATTTCAGACCCACTAAGAAATATACTCTTCTAGAGTATGCTCGGTTAAAAGCAAATCCTGTTAAAGATTACAAACACATTGCTAGATGTGACCTGGCTAAGGGATTTCCCTCAAATCTGTTAGGATCTTCACCTTGTTAGAAGTGACCTTGTTAAAGGATTTCAAACACTTAATCAGAATGTCACCTTGCTAGAGGGTTTTACAAATAAGACTGTTAAGTCCACTCGGTTAAGAGATTTTCTGTCACTTTATAAAATAACAGTAATAAAAATCTATCTGCAACTTCACATCTAAAATGCTTAAGCAGATTCTTATTTTCTCAATACAATAGGACTAATCTTCTCCATCTACTAGGCTCTATACTCTGTTATTCAAATAGGTTTTCAAGCTTCTATGCTCGGTAATCACTATGTAGCATCCCTATACATACACTTGCCCACGTGCATTGTTTGTCAACAGTTCCTTATTTATAAACAATTCTCCAACCACTTAATCTCCTTGATCACATTTCCCATGATCAATCATAGCCATCAGATCTTCAAACTTTGACAAAGTTCAATGTATCCTTCGATCTGAAAATGTTTTACCCTACCTTGGAACTTGCATACATTTCTTGGAACTTGTGCTAGGGTATTGCGGTTCAATCTAATTTGTAGATCTTCCTGCTGATTTTCTTTTGCCATAGATTCTTAAACAAACTTCATTCATGGCATACCAATCATTTAATCATAGCTAGCTCATCAGCTTCCTTCATTAAATAATGCTTTTATTCATTCAGTGCATTCTATTACTACTTAGTTGTAACTCAGTAAATACTAAGCTTAACTCGGTAGACATACCGCCTTCATTAACCAATAGTGATAACCTTAGGGTTTACTGACTAGGTTCCTTAGGGTTTACCGACTAGGTTCTTTGCTCGGTAACATAGTAGAGTATTAACCTTACAATCAATAACATATGTATGATATCAAAACAATCTAAACATCATGATCTCATCATTGTCTAACTCGGTAATAGTTGCCCATTGAATAACTTATTCCTCCCTTTATTCATTACATTCTTTCTGTGTCTTTTACCGACATCTTTATACTCATCAAATCATACTTCTTAAGATTTGGCAACATCATACTGAGTTAGAAAATCAATTTCTTGACATCAATGACAAAATAATAATATTAAGACAGTAAAAATCCTTAATCAGTTATATCCATAATCATCAACAACCTTCTCAATATCCTTATGCCAACAATCTCTTATTGTCTGTTATAATGCCAACAGATATTTAATAATTTTTAATTACTAAAATCTTCCTGATATTTTCAACTTGCTAATTTGGTATTTAGGAGAAGATAATTAAAGATTTTATTATTTATTCTCATAATATTTGCCTATTTGCTTTCTTCTATCTTCATCCTTTCTTGAATGGCAACTATGTTGTGCACTCAATCAGGTCCATCCATCTAACAAAAAATATTTTCAATCTTAGCCATTCAATCAATCCCCATTTTTTCTATAAATTGAGCCCTTTTCTCATTGATTTTGAACCATATTTTGAGTATCCTTATATTGTCAATTTCAATTCATCTTGCTTGCATCACACATTCTTTGTAGGTGATATCAACAATAATATGAAGGAGAAAGAAAGCCAATGGAGGAACATTGAAGGGAATACATACTTTGGTTTGCATTTTAATTTTAGTATTTTATCTTCATTTCCTTTATTGATTCTATTAGGACTCATTTTCATAACTTGTTAGTTTTTGTGGTTAGCTAACTCATATGTTATGATGGTTGTGCTCAATTCCTAGTTATATTTTCTGGTGAACTCGACTTGAACATGTAAAGTCTAATAATTCCATGAATCTATTTGCATGCAAGTTTTATGTGCTAATCCATTGTTGTGTGCAGGTTTTATGAACTAATTTGTTGTTATGTAGGTTTTTTAAACTAATATGTTGTTGCATGCAGGTTTCAAGTGTTGATTTATTGTTTCATGAAGGTTTTTTTGCACTAATCCATTGTTGCATGTAGGTTTTTTTAACTAATTTGTTGTTGCATGCATGTTTTATGTGACAGACCTTTTTTTTCATATGGCTTTTATGGAGTCTAAATAATGATTCATGTAGAATTTTTTCACATGCAATGGAAAACAATTTTTCACAAAGCCTAATTAGGAGGTTTTAATGAACAACAATTTCTCACATAGCCTAATTAGGAGATTTTAATGATCAACAATTTTTCACATAGCCTAATTAGGAGGTTTGAATGAATCCTACAATTCTCACATAGTCTTAATTAAGATTTGGATCAAAGAACAACAAGTTTCACATTTCATGCATGCAAAGGGTTTAAAATGAACAACGAATTGCATTTAATAATGGTTTAAATTGATCAAATGTTTTTCAAATTAAGGTGGAATTAACCTCATATAGTCTTAATTAGGATGCAAATGGATCAATGAAAATTTCATTTTCTAAAGGTTAAAAAATCAATGTTTGTCATGTCTTCTTTTATTTTGCTTGTGTGTTTTTACCCTTAGAAGCGGGCCTACCTCCCGATTTGCCTGAAACTTTGCACATGCATTGGTGAGAGGGAACGACCCAAAGTGGTGATGGGATAAGGCCAATCTCTTCCAAACCACTCTAAATAACTATGTTTGCAATGGAAGTTGTAAGCAATGGGTGCTGGAATGGCATAGTGATGATTAAATTCGTCGAATCTATGCCCACCTAAATGGATGCCCTGACTAAAAACATTTATGCTTAGAGACCAAAAACCTTCTAGTCATTGGCACAAGAGGTCAGACCTCTGATGTCATCTCACACTTTTATGGTTCTTAGTATAGATACAAAGTTTTCCATGGAGAGTTTTCATGGGAACTAATGCTTGGCTGCCCTGGAGAAGTTAGTGTTGTAGAGTGGAGCCAGTGGGGTCAAGCATATAAGTATCTATTTTGAGTAGGCATAGCTAGGAAACCAAGTGATATCCAATGACTATTGTCCTTGCCAACCATAGGATTTGTTGTTGAAGGTGCATGATTGTCTTGGGTCAAAGTCAAACAAACATCTTGTCTTCTATGCTTATAAAAGGTTGAATTAAAAATAATTGTCACAAGTGGTCCTAAACAACCTTGTTTCTGATTAAGGACACAAACTCTAGGAAAAAGAATGATGAGATGGAAATCAGTGAAGCTGAGGAGGAAATCGAGATGGAGGATTGGTTGGAAAAAGAACTAATCAAAGGGGATTTAAAACACTTGGAGGATGTTATCAAAATTTTGAAAGAACAGGCTGAGGAGGATAAAGACAACATCAACACCCGGGTTGCCCACGCCGAGAAGGCTTTGAAAAGCTTCATGAACCATAGTCTCTAGGTCCTTAAAGTTTCATCACAGAACATGAATGCTTTGGTGGATCATTTGGAAAGGAAAAATTAGGATAAGAGTCTAGTAATCATTGAAAATGTACCAACTTCCAGCTCCACCCACCAGATTCCCAGGCGTAGAACAAGGCAGAACACTACTAGGATGGAGACCAAAATGAAAGGTAGCCAGCTGAGATAGGAAAGCAACAACCTGAGGGAAGTAGCGAAGGTGATGATGCTCTTGGTTCAGAATGTTGAGGAATCTATTAAAGTTTTCAATTAATTTGTAATGTTGGGTTTGGGGCCAACTTCTTGTTGGCTTCTTGTTGTCTTTTTCTTAGCTGCTAGTTTTTGTGCTGATCTTTTGTAGTTGTTTTGTTTCATCTCTTCCATGCTCATCTTTCATAATGTAATTGGGTTTCGGGTCCCTTAAAACCCATTTTTACTTAATCAAAAACATTCAACAAGTCAAAAACAAGTTTTAATTGTCCAAACAAAGTTCAAACCAATTTTTGTCCAGGTATTCATCCAACAATTTGCAAAGATTTTATAAACATGGCTTTTCAAAACATTGGACAACCTAGTTTCAATATCCATGTCACTTAAGGCTAGGCTTTGCATAGTCCAAACTTAGGTCTTAGGACATAATCATTACTTTTCATTTTAATCCATTTCATTTGTAGTGTCCTCATTTTACACTTAGGTTTAAAATCATTTTCCTAATTCTTCATTGCATTATCATCATCCCAAAATTAGGTCTTGGCTTAGGTTGCACTGTGCATTTCCAAATTCATTGGTCCTCACATATCCATATCACATTGGCTTTATCATTGCATAGTCTAGACCCTACTCTTGTCTTAGCTTGATCTTGTCATATCATTTCATATCTCCAAGTCATAACACATCTTGACATCATTTTCATATCATATTTTGGGTTCATATCCCTAGGTAAATGATATTATCATTGTCCTTTTGTATAATAGTCTCAAATTTTGGTTTTACCAAACTTGAAAACTCAAAACTTTAGATTAAATCCTAAGTCATTGTTAGGGAATCTTGACCTTGTCCAACATTCATCCTTTTGTTATCAACATCATTTTGTCAAACCTAGCTTAGTATCCAAGCGTATAGGTGAGACATTGTCAATTTGTCCTATTGTCATTTGGTCCTTTGTCCTTTTAAGGTCTAGACTTCATTTCAATTTCCCAAGGGTCACGTCTTTAGGGTTGCATTTCAAAGGTTTCTCCAAACCTCAAAAACAAAAATAAACATAGGTTGCACCCTCATATCCCAAAATTACATTTAGTTGCATACCATCATCACTCCAAAAATTTAGAAGGTCCAAAAATATTTAGTTGCATTATCATTGCACTTAGTTGCATTCTCATTGCATTTAGTTGCATATCATTATCATTTCAAAAATTCAAAAATCCCAAAAGCATTGCATAGTGACATGTCTATTGAAACAAGACACCAAGCCCCTATGATTGGACAAATGAATAACACAATGCAATCAAATTTTAATCCAAGGCAATCACAATTCTATCCAACCCAACAAAAAGGCAATATTGGTCAAATATTTTATGATGAAACAAGCATCCAAATACGACAACTGGAGGAAAAACTAGCTTGAGAAAAAGAGACATTGGAACAAAAAGTGAAAAACTATGAAGAGATTAGGTCCCAAACATCCAAACTATTTCAAAAATTTCAAGGTCCAAGTCCAAATATTGAGCCCATTGATGTAAAATCTCTCATCGAATGATTAGATAGACCATCTCTCCTCACACAAATAGAGATGATGAAACAATTTCAAGAAATGACCACAAACTTGAATCAAGCCCCAAATCAAACCTTGTTAAACCAAATCCCAAGTCAAACTTTATATGATCAAACTCTGTTCAATCAAATGATGAATCAAAAACTAGTGATCCAATAACAATCAAAGATCTAACAACAACCAATCATCCAACATACACAACCAATGATTCAGCAACAATGAATGATCAGTGATAACTTTAAGAAGCCTCCTCTCAAAAAATTGTATGAAATCTTGGCGAATATTTTTTTTTTTAAATAATAATAATTTTATTGGCAAATCTCTCCTTTTTTAAAAGAAAAAATTAATTTTATTGATGAAATTTTTTATATCAATCTTTTTTGGTAGAAAATATTGGCGAATCTTGGAAAATAATAAGAGTATGCACTAATTGCTATTGCAAATCCTTTCATTTAAAAAAATATTTTTTTTATTGAAGAGGAAAGGCCTGAAGGTGGAAATCATTAAGGAGTTTAAGGGGTAGACACTACTTTATTTAGTTCCTACCATTAATTTAAAATAGTCTAATAACCGAACAATGGAGCATGCTTTACCTTGGGGAGAACCTTGGAGAAATAGTGGGGCTTCTTGCCTGTAGTGCTTACATCCTTGGTTCAAACCATAAAGTTTAAGATAAAAAAAATTCTTTGAGTGAAATGGTGGCGATTGAAGGCAGTAGGAGCAATAGTGGTGATAGGAGTAGGGTTACCGATGTGCAAAGTTCTGGTGTTCAGGCCGTGAAGATTGGATCATGGAGTGATGAAGCAGATATTGCCTTTCCCATTGAAGTAGGTAGGTTGCAACCCACTCAGAAACTGACTAATTCTGGGAAAGCAAACATGTTCCATGGTGACAGATATCCTAGACCGCGGATGAATTATGGAAATCCGTATTTGAGTGGCAACTAGTGCCCTATTGACCCACATAAATGGAAGTAAAATGGTTTCATTTGGAATAACAAAGGTTGGTTTTGAAAAGCCAAGCATCCTGCTTCTGAGTTCCCCCAAAACTAGCATCCATCACCTGAATCTAGCATCGCCAGTGCCACAATTGAGAGAGGCAATCCTCACTCTGAACCCAATTTGGCCACTCTGAATTCCAAATGTGGAATGGGTGCTTCGAGCAAGATAACTCAAGGGTGGACCATGCCAGGTTTTGGAGATCTAACTTCCATCCTAAAAATCAGAACCCTTGGTTGGACCGAGAGAGAAACCCTGACTTTTGAAGATGGACCTTCCTCCCTCATTGACCTCATCATCCTAAATCGGTAAGCAAAAATTCAAAACCTACCATCTTTTTGGATGAAAACAAAATTAATTCTGCTAGGTTGAGTTTGCTTGAGTTTTGCTTTTTCATCAAGTGGGGTGGTGGAAAATGGGTTAAGGACAACTTTGAATCTTGGTGTAGAGCACAATGGGGAAAGGATATTAACATCAATATTCTCCCAAATGACTTCTTTATAATTGAATTTATGAGAAATGAGGAGAAATGGCAAGCTAAAAACAAAGGTCTATATATCTTGGATGGTATTGAAGTTCACGTCATTGATTGGCAGTCCAATTTCAATCCCCGAACTCATGTATTACTGGACAGTAAGGTATGGATAAGATTCTACAACTGTCCCTTAGATTACTGGCACATTTATGTCATTAAGGATATATGCAAAAAACTTGGCACATTTGTATCAGTTGATGATATTTCGGAGGATAAAATATGGGGAAGCTTCCTCAAAATTTGCATTAGCATAGATCAAATCACCAATATCCCTGATGAAGTCAAAATTATTGGTGCTGGGAAGATCTGGATCCAAAAGATTGATAGAGAAGATCAGTTGCATATTTGTCCTAAATGCTTCTCCTTGGATCACACCGGCTTAGGTTGTGATGTTTCGACTATGATACAGAGAAGTTATTCTTACATGCAATTTCCTATTGAAGAAAATCTGCAACTGGAACCTCCTATCTCCACTAATACCGGGGAGGATTTTTGCAACAAAATTCATGATAATAGAATATTGCAAAATTCACATGTAGGGTATGGAGGCTAGAACTCTAGGGGAGATGGAAGATAATATTTTCTCCTTGCTAGGTATTGAATTGGAAGATGGTGAAATTGAGTCTTCCTCCTCGGAGGGGGATGAAGACTTTGAACCTAAATCTGATCTTTTATTGGAGAATACTACAAAAGGTTTTGGTAAGTCAGACTCAACCAATGACAAACCAAATTTTAAGCCAAAAGGAGTGCGGGGGCGTAAGTAAAAAAAAATAATGCTAGCAATGGCTGGTGCTTCTTGTGGTCAAACCAAACTTAATTTAGGGAAGGGGAATGCCCTTCCCCAGGAGCAACGAAACTCTTATCTTGGAATGTCAGGGGCATCAATGCCCCTAACAAATGGCGCTTGATTAAGTGCTAGATGGATGATACCAAAGGAGATATTTGGCTACTGAAAGAAACTAAATGGAATAAGGCTAAGATTGATGCAAAAATGAGAGTTTGGAAACAGTGGAATGGTCTATTTAGGCAATCAAATGGAGTCTCTGGTGGCTTGGGAATAATCTGGAATCCCTTGAATGTTAGGATCTCTCTTGTTGTGGAAGATAAGTATTAGCAACATTGTCTGGTAACTATCCTAGGATGGAATGAGAATTTCAATCTTTTTAATGTGTACGGACCATCTTCTGCTGGTGATAAATGTGCTCTCTAGGATTTCTTAACCATCAGACTTAGCAGTATTACCAATGGAAGTTGTGTGGTAGTCGAGGACTTCAATGCGATCCTTTCCAGCAATGAGAAAAGTGGGGCATTCAGAGGATTGGTGCAGCCTAGAAGGAATTTTGGGAATTTGTTGAGAAGAATCACCTACTAGACATTGTTCCTAAAAATGGAGTTTTCACATGAACGAATAGAAGATCAGGTTTTACTAATATTGTTGAATGGGTAGACTAGTTTCTTGTTACTGGTGATTGGCTAGGACAAAATCTAGCATTAGAGTCATCAATTTTCCCACTTATTGGATCAGATCACTACTCGATCAGTTTGGAGGTCTCCATGGGTCAAGCGGAGGGAGGCACTCCTTTCCGGTTTGAGAAAATGTGGTATAGAGTGTCTGAGCTATATGATCTTATATCTGTTTGGTGGAATGAACTAGTTCTAGGGGAATAATTTGAGATTATTCATTCTCAATAAGAAGCTCAAGTATATTAAGGTTAAGATCAAAGAATGGAATAGGAGCCATTTCAAGAATATTCATATGGAGAAATTAAGAATTAAGGTTGAGTTGGAAGAAACAACCAATTATGTTATTACTTCAAGAATGAATGGGGATTTATTTACCAAAGAAAATACTCTCAAATCTGATCTAAATGAAATCCTTCGGTGTGAGGAAATCCATTGGTGTCAAAAATGAAGGGAGTTATGGCTTAAGGAAGGTGATAGAAACACCAAATTCTTCCATAGATCGGCCATTTCCATTCGTAATAGAAATAGAATATCGAAGATTATGATACCAGATGGAAACACTGTCAGGAACTATGAGGACATTATGTAAGAAGCTATAAGATTATTTGAATCTTTAATGGATGGTGGTTACCAGATTGATCATGAAGCAAGAGCCATAATTCTTAACTCAATCCCATCCATATACCTAATAGTCAAAATACAGCCCTCTTTAACTCTATTTCAATTGATGAAGGAAAACTACCTTCCAGCTGAAACTCGATAAGACTCTTGGCCCTAATGGCTTCCTTGCTACTTTCTTCCAATAATTCTGGGATATCATCGCTTGAGATCTACATCTTGAAATAGAAGAATCAAGAAAGAAAATGACTATGTTAGGTGCTATTAATCATACCTTTTTTACTTTAATCCCGAAAAAGCAAAACCTTCAACAGATGAGTGATTTTAGGCCCATTGCTTTATGCAACATGGTCTATAAGATTGTAACAAAGATCATAGCCAACAGATTGAAGCCCCTCCTTAAACACATCATATCAGATGAACAAAGTGGATTTGCCCCTGGAAGGTCCATTGTGGAAGGCATTATCATTTCCCATGAAACACTTCACACGGCCAGGAAAACCAATGATTCCTGCATGATTTTAAATCTGGATATTCTGAAAGCTTATGATATGGTGGATAGGGGTTTCTTAATTGATGTACTAAATAAATTTGGTTTTTGAAAGGAATGGATCTCATGGGTCACGAGTTGTTTATCTTCCCCCAAATTCTCTATTTTGGTTAATGGCTAATCTCATGGCTTCTTTTCCTCAATAAGAGGAATTCGACAAGGTGATCCAATGTCACCATTTTTGTTTATCATAATGGATGAAGCCTTAGGTTGATCAATAAGAGCTCTTCAACAAGATGATCGATGGATTGGAGTCAATGTGGCAATAGGGGTTGAAAAAATGACTCACTTGCAGCTTGTCGATGATACCATTATATTTGGTTCAACTTGTAGGAGAGAGGAAAGAACAATTAAATCATGCCTCGATGATTATTGTATGGCTTCCAGGCAGAAAATCAATTGGCACAAATCTAAAGTGTTTTTGGTCAACACTTCAATTAACTTGCAAGGTGTCTTATCAAGGATTCTTAATCTTAGTTGCAAACTTCCCAGGGAAATTTCTTGAAACCCCCCTCTTCATTGGCAGTAACAAAAATTACTATTGGAAGAATCTTATTGATAAGTGCAAATCCAAGCTTGCAATTTGGAAAGGCAAGTGGTTATCCTCTGCTTGGAAACTCACTATGATAAAATCGGTCCTCTCTGCGCTACCAGTTTTTTCCATGACTTGTCTGAGATTACCGATGACAATTGAAGATGAATTGATCTCTATAATGAGAAATTTCCTTTGGAATGGTTTAGATGACAAAGGGAAATTTCCTTTGGTAGCTTGGAAAAATATCTACCAACCAAAAAAGGCAAGGGGTGCTGGCATTCGACAAATCTTGATTATGAATTTAGCTATGGGTGCTAAATTGGTTTGGGAAATTTGTAGTGGTGGTAAACAAAAATGGGCAAGGCTTCTAAAACATAAATATCTAGACTCCCTGTAGCTAAAAAGGATTCTAGAAACAACCCCCTAGAGGTTCGGCTATCTGGAATTTTATTGTGGATAGGAGGGAAATCATAAGTGATCAGGTTACTTGGGATGTCAGGAATGGAAGGGATGCCTCCTTTGGATTGACTCTTGAGCTGGTGAAGTTGCCTTATGTCTCAATCCTTCACTACAACTTATTATGATAGAAATTTGTCACCTCTGGGGTCACAATATCTATGATTATGGTTATCCTATCCAAGAAAATAGCATTGCTAAGTGGAAATGGAACTCCTTGGATCCCTTGGAATTGGATCAACATCAGAAAGACTTGTTTGCTGACATTCTCAGCAAAAGGGTTATTTTCCCTGCCCATGAAAAGGACATTATTAGGTCGTGTGGTTCCTCTGATGGTAAATACAAAGTATGTTTTGGTTACAAATTGAAAGAAGTGGCTATAGACAATAAAGATTGGTCTATTAATCTTTTTTGGCATCGACATCTCCTTCCCAAAGCAGGCTCATTTGCCTAGTTGGCTTGTCAAAAAATGATTCTAACTAAAGAAAGGCTCTATTCAATGGGTATCAATGGACCCAATAGATGCCACTTATGTCAAGAACATGAAGAGACTGCAGATCATCTACTACTCCACTGCAAGTTCTCCAGTCACTATTGGTGGCATTTCATTGGTAAATTGAGAATATTTGGCCCCTTCCCATCATAGATGGATGAATGGTTTTTGGAATGGCCTAAACTGGTAGGAAAGGCTATTTTTGTTGATTTACTTTATATTTTACCATCTCTTCTGATTTGGAAAATTTGGAAAGAAAGGAATCGCATAATTTTCCAGGGTAAAGAGATGAGCTTAATGTCTCTATTTGGGAAAATTGAGAACCACCTGACTGAGCTCCTAAATGAGGTTGCTCAATCCAAATCATTAAAGAAAAATATGTATACGGACTGGGATTGGAATATTAAGCTGGCTCTTCCTAATCTGCTCATTCCACCACTTTTTGGCAAGGGAAACCCAGTGGATCATGTCAATCCAAGAGTGGGTGTTAAATGGGAAGCGCTAGAGCCTAGGTGGTGCAAAGTAAACTTTGATGGTGCTTCTGTAGGAAACTCGGGTCAAAGTGGTATTGGGTGTATATTGAGTAACTATGATGGTATTTGTATAAAAGAAATCTCTAAAAAGATTGGAGTTGCCACTAACAATGAAGTTGAATTCAGAGTGGCTTTAAGAGGTCTGCAGCTAGGGAAGGAGCTTGGGGTGTAGAGAATTCATCTGAAGGGAGACTCATTAAATATGGTTAATGCGGTCCACTATAACAACATCCCTAGTTGGCACCTTAACCAGTGGCTTCAACCAATTCTGGTGCTACTAGCCACTTTTGATGAATTTTGGATTAGACACATTTATAGGGAAGGTAATGGAGATGTTGATAGACTCTCTAAATTGGCAATAGCTGTTGGTGACCCCCCCTTGGCTCTCTAACTGGGTCTTTCTAACTAGTTTGTTACACCTATTGATCTTCCACTGGTTGATATGGCTCATTTTTCTTGCCAGTAATGGTTCTTTCCAGTTGAGTTTTTTGGTAGTGGTCTTTACTAATTGTCTTCTCCTTCCAGCTGATGTTTCTCTGATTGGCCAGTCGGTGATGGTGCTAACTAGTAGTATTGCCTCCATCGGTTGACATGGAATCCTGACTATCTCATTGATGGGGGTGCTTTCCTATTGAGTTTCTTGTCGGTTGTGTTCTCCTTTCTCCTTCTGGTTGAGGTTCTCTCTGTTTGAACCACTGGTTGTGGTTGAAACCTGTGCATTTCCTCCCCGGTTGCCACTTTATCTGTTCTTAGTCTAATGGTCATGGTTTCTGGTGGATTGATCGACTGATTGATTTGTTCACCTATTAAGGTTTCTTCTTATCACCGAGATATGGCACACTGTCATTATTATTGGTTTGTGTCGATTTGGGCGCTGTGGAAATTGGACATAGGTGTATTTTAATTAATATCTAGTTATGACTAGATCCTTTCAAGATTTTCTTATAATTACTTGATGGATAAATTTAATCAACATTAAGTTGATGAGCTTTGGCTCAGAAGATGGTTGGATACTGGCATTTCACAAGTTTGTGTATTCAATTGGCATGAACCACTTGTCTGGTGCACGTATCCCCTGGTTTGATGACTTGCTATTTAACAATGGAATGCCCTCATTTTTCCATCTAACATTTGCATTCTTCACTTGGTGACTTTCTATGGAGACCCCAATTCTCTTTGAAGCTACTTGTCAATAGATGGCCTTCCTGGGTGAAATCACTGACAGATGTCTGCAGCAGGTCCTCTACTCTCGACACACTCTTATTCTTCACAACCTTAAAAGGATACTGGGGAAGGAATTCCTTATGGCTTATCATAGGTACAGAGCCAATACCGATATCTCGGCCTTTTTCCTTGCAATGGTGATATACATGGGGACTAGCAAGAAGAGAGCAAATATTTTAACTCAAATGGTGTTTAAACATCGCCTGCTGGGGGAAATTGATGTTGCGGTGGACAATATTGATGCCAACCTGAGAATACCACTTCCCCAAAATTACTATATGTCCTTGCACAATGGGGTGAAGGTGAGGAAGTTTGTGATTGTGAACTCTTTTGACTTTGATGCTCTTCAAGAAACCTAGCCTGCCATTACCAGGAATATTGAATTTCTACTTAAGGTGGTTGGCATTCAAAGTGGCTTCACGTCGGAATGGAGGGAAAAAATTCTTTGAGACGAAGAGTTAGCAGGTATTGATGGATTTGGTATTCTCAAGAATGGAGATTTGGTTGATGGTAATGACTGAGGGTTTGGACTTGGTGAGGAGTGGTTCCCAAATGACTACCGACTCCCTAGGGAGAAGGCAAAATTGGTGGTTCACTCAAACTGTGGCACTAAATGCCCTATAGTCTTGGATGCGGCTCGTTCTCCTATGAATGTTGACTTTGAAGATTCCCATTGACTCCGGTTGTCACCCATCTCTCTAGTTTCTTTGTTTTGGTTATTGTCTTTTTTTTGTTTAAAGGCCTCTATTAGCTACTTCCAGAGGTTGGCAACTGATGTTTTGTACTTTTCCAGCCTCCATTGCTGGTTTTCTTTTTGTATAAGAAATAGTCCTAGGGTAGGGGGTTTTCTTCCTAGTTCTTTCCCACTACTACTCTCACTAAATCAGGCCTTGTATTCTCTTATTTTGATTAATACAACGATGTTGCTCCTCTACAGCTATTTACTTATTAAAAAAAAAAAATCTAATAACCCTCTTTGTACTTTGTGAGATAAAATGTACCAACAATTTGTAATACATGGGGCCAAAAATTTCTTTTAGACCATTGATTTTCATTGAGGTCAACAACTTAAAAACAACTTCAAACCTCATGAGCATTACAACTTGTAGGTACAATTTACCTCATGGAACACACTGAAGGTCATTAGATTATATTTTAAAATAATGGTGGCAAGTAAATATTGTTGATATAACCCTAAAGTAACTAACAATTATGATATATTATAGGTGAATTAATTTATATTTCTACAATAAATTATAAAAATATTGGTAAAATTGATCCAATCATGTATCAAATATTGTGGCGAGTCTTTGAGTAAAAAATTAATAAAATAAATTCTCTAGCAATTTATATAATAATATAATAAAAAATTATAAAAATGTGGCGATTCAGGTTACCTTAAAAGTTGAACTTATTAGCCAAATTTTGATTCCCAAATTTTAAAAAATTGCCAAATGGTGAATATTAGCCACTAAAAATTTCACTGTCAATGATCCAACATATACAACCAATGATCCAATGTTTCCAACCAACACAGCCAATGGTCCAACATATCCAACCAATACAATCAATGGTACAATTTCAACAATATACTCAACCAAATACACAATGTCAACAACTTGTTCAACCAATAGTCAAGTACCAACAACAACAATATCATTCAACAAGTCAGTATCAACAACTACAACCACCAATTCAAAAAAAAAAGTTGCAACTCACACCAAGACAAATTTCAAACATGTCAGACTAATTTGACGAGAACCCAATCTAAAATCAAAATGTAATATCAAACCAAAACCAAATCACCTTCAAAAAAGTCCAAAATCAAAACCCAACCATGTCAAAACCTTGCAAGGATTCAAGTGCGTCTCCAAAGAAAGGTGGCTCTATTACAAAGCTCTTAAAGAGAGTCCTAAGTGATTTTTTTTGAAAAAAGATCAAAATCATGTACCCATATCTAGTAATGGCTCATCCCCTCATAAACATATTGACTCTCCAATGGCCTCTATTCTTACACCTTTTGAAGCTTCACAAGAACCTCCCATATCATCACCTATAGCTTCACAAGAGAAATTTCCACCATTGCCTTCAATTGATACATCAAGTAATGCATCCTCCCAAGGACTGTCTACCATAGAAATACATGCTAATCAATGTATTTATACAAATCCCTTGTACTATTTGGAAATGCAAGATTTAATGCCACTAAATGCTTCTCTTTTAGAGAGTCGCATTCAAAGTCCATCTCCCTCATGTCAAAGCATTGATTCCTTTCCAGAATCCCCCGCACATATTCAAAGTCCAAACCCATGTCAAGAGGATGATTTAGAGCATGAAGAAATGAGTCCTAAAATAGATCAAGATCAAGTTCTTGAAACCTTATCATCCCATCCAATTATTGACTAGGATCCCATCTTCCCAGACACTCATGATTCCCCTATTCCTATCCAATCTATCCAAGAATGCAACACCTTTTTGAGTCCCATTGATATTCCACTCCTTGAGAAAGATCCAAATATTCCTCCCATTCTTTCTAATGATCCCATTAAAATTCAAGAGAAGAGAACCTTTAAAGAGGAATCCAATAATCTTCATCCTTGTCAAGATCGAATTATCCCTTTAAATCCTCCACAAGATCCCTTTGTTCTTCCATCTCCATGTTCTAATTCTCCATATACACTCCAAGATCTCATTTCCTTTGATGACCCCATTATTCCTCTTATTCCTTCTCATGAAGAGCTTGTCATTGATCCTGATCCCCCTCATGATTTTAACATGTTGGTGCAAGATGTTCATGAACCCCCTACATGCACACTGGATTCCTCCACTTTGGTCCAGTTTGATCCACTTCACGATCTCATTATTTTCATCATATCATATCCACCTCATAATGGACTTGTGTCTTCTTCCCAAAGAAAAGAGCATCCTACAGGTCATAAAGGAAAAGGGGTAGACCTTCATAAGCAAGAACCCCTCCATATTAAATAAAATCCTAATGGTCATGGCCTCAGTACCATTTCTCAAGATGTTGGTATCCTTGTCAAACCCAAATCCAAATATATGCTTTCCCCTTCATCTCTTCCATCCATCTTAGGTCCTTATATCCCTTCATCCTCTATGCAAGGTCCACAAAGGCACACATCTTTGAGCACCTTCCATTCATCCAAAAGACCTCCATATCATTCATATATATCCATATATTCCTTTCCCCTGCAAGCAATTTGCATGCCAAGCATAAAATTCATAAGTCTAGTAATCCACATGTAGTCAAGGATCAACATGTCCCATCTAATCGACATGTCAAAACAAAGAAAAATATGATCCAAAAAGAAAAATAAATGTCCAAAAGGCCACAAAGGCCAATCTCTCAAAAAGAAATTCAAAATCTATATGGGTTCCTAAATCCCTTGTTCAAGCAATGTGTTCTAAGGAGCTACAAAAGTATGAAAATAAAAAACCATGTGGATTCCCAAGTGGCTCCTTGAAGCACAATAGTCTAAAGAAACATCAAAATTCATATCCATTTCTATTCCTCCATCCAAACCTTTCAAATCTATTCCTCCATCACCTCCATCATCCATTTTGGGTCATTATATCACAAAATCCCTAGCCTTTCCTCCATGAAAATCTCAATATCCAAAATCTTTTTTTTTTCCATCAGTCCATTTCCCCTCAAGGTATGTGCCAATTTTGATATTTCCTGAATTTCCATCCACTCAAGCCTAATTATTCCAATACCCTATCCATTATCCAATGCATATTTTTCATCCTTGTGTCCCTCTAATCCAATCTTTTGCATAAACCCTTGCCTTAGTCTCATCTCATTTTCCATGTCATTATCTTATGAATGTCTCTAAGCATACTTTTAAAGGTCATGGTCCATTTTTCAAGTCTACTATCCAAACAACAATATGCTTGAGTCCTTCTTCCATCCCCTATCATGTGTCCATTTTCTACGAAAAAATAAAATAAAATAATTCATCCTCTGGTGAAAAACCTGGCAAACAGGCGCCTTGGGCAAGTACCATGATGAAAACCTGGAAAATAGGCATCATGTGTAATCTATGAACTTCTTGCATACCATAATTGGGGGCAAGTTTCATTTATACTATCCTATCACATTCCATTACCCCTGACATACCCTCTGTTATCCTATTGTACCCCTATCATACCATACATTATCATATCATCCCTCATATCCATATTTTGTTTTTCACCTTTGATCTTGACAAGGTTGAGGATCTTCATGAATGTCATACATATTGTTCATAGTTTTTTAGTCTATCACAGCTTTTGGTCTTTATCCATTGGCTTATTGCAACCTTTTTTCATTATCACTTAGCCTATCACATCCTTATCCTATTCTTGTCCCTTATCCACTCTTGGTCTTTCTCGTTTCGATCAATATATTATCACTGTCCATACACTTTTTTGTCCCTTGATCTTGATTCAACTTGAGGACATAAAATGAAAAACATGGTTTCAAAAATCTCTTGACATGCCCCTCATCCCATGTCATTGCTTTACATTGTCATGTCTAGTCCCCTATCCCATTGTGCGATAGCCCTTGGAAATTGAATTCGCTTTGTCTTCATAATAAATGGCCTCAACATTTTATCAAGCTTATTTATCTATTTGTCATATACCTTGCCTTTCTAGACACTAGGGGCAAATCCCTTTATCATGATCAATTTATAGAGTTATCATTGTGCACGATTCGAGAGCTATGATATGTATATAGCTATAAAGTGTTGAAAAAATCCATTAAAATCAAATTAAGTCCTTAAAAAAATCCATAAAATCTGCAAAATGTCCTAAAAAAAATCAATAAAAATTACAAAATGTCTTGAAATAATTACAAAAAGAACTGTAAAACGTCCTGAAAAAAGTCCAAAACATTCATAAAGTTTGTCCTGAAACAATCCAAAAACATTCATAAAATGTCATGATAAAAAAGCACAAAAAAAATCAAAAAGTTCAAACCCCTAAAAATTGGAAAACATCAAAATCTAAAATAAACGCTTTCATTTAATTTTGCCAATAAACTATCCCCTTTGTACATAGACAAAAATTTAAGTGGATGCCAAACATAAACATATTAAACATTGCGCTTAAACAAATCATGCATTAACAAATGAACTTTTCAACCAGCCAAGCATTGAAACTAATCGAACTTGTCTTATCAATCAATCAACATCAATATCATCAATCCTTTATCAACATTATCATGGGTCTTATACAGGGTGTGGTATACTTGAAACCAGACTGTGTCCTGTCTTAGATGGGGTACTCCATTCCCTAAAACCAGAAAACATGATAGTCTTATCATCAAAAGAAACCATTATCAATTTTGGCAACAAGATCATAATGGTTGTTTGACTTGTTTGAATTTGTGAATCTTATTTTTCATTGATTTATCTTTGATCATGTTCCTATGCTGCTCAATAATGTCACTAAGTAATTTAGAGTGGCCAGGATGGCTCATGGTCTTTCTTGTTTTTCATTTTTTGCTTGTGGAGTGTTTCATAACATTTTGGGGCACGTATGTCTTATAGGATGGTTGAATCATTCCTTGTCTGCAACATGTCATTTTTATGTAAAGGGATTGCATTATCGCCCTGACCTTCATTATCATGGTGTGGCACATCCATTTCACCATATCAAATAAAGGTTCTCACCTACCATTTGCATTTGTGAAATAAAGATTTCATCACACTAATCATTCTTCACTTCTCATTTGCATTTCTTCTAGCTAAAATTGCTTCTACATCATCAATCATTCTATCTATTCATCAGATCAATCATTGTCATGCTATCTATTCTATCAGATCAATCAAGAATTTCTTCATTTCATATCAATCAACCCTTTTCCTACTATCAATTAACATTCTTCACGTACTAACATTTTTCTCTTTCATCATATTGTCCTCTTTCATCTAACATTCTTCTCTTCTTTCGAGACATCATTCATTTCTTTCATACATAAACAATCTCTCAAGGGGGTATCCTACATACATCCCTCAATTTGTTGAGGCATGATTTTATTTTAATTTTAATTTTCCTTGAAACAACAATCAAAATCACATTGTCTCAAAGAGGGGCAAAATGTAGACTGTAAAAAATGGTCAACACCCATGTCTCCTATTTTTAACATATCATGTGCATAGTCTTTAATCAAAACCCCTTTCACTAACAATTCTTCAAAGTCCTAAATAAATAAATTTGATAATTTATTTATTTGTCTCCTTTGTCCTTTAATTAAATAAATTCATTTTATTTAATTAACTAATTCATAAATATGAAGCAATAAATTAATAAATCATTTTTATTAATTTTCATATTTATCTTCCTCCAAAATAAAGTTAATTAATAAATTTTATTTTTGAATTCATCTTTATTTCCTGCTTTTCTTAATTTTTTATTCTTATGTTTTATCCTCTTATGTGGAGATATTTAGTAACTTTTAATTATTAAATCTTCTCATAAATCCTCTTAATTTTCAAATTTGGAAACTAACATCTTTCCTTGATTTTTAAAAATCAATCTTTTTGGCAATATCTCATTAATCTTAATTTTTAAATTAAAAGATGAGGTATGCATCTTCAAAAATCTGGTTTTTGTGAGGATATTTTATTTATTTTTAGTTCTTCTATTTATCTTTTTGAATGAAGATATTTAATAATTTTTAATTATTAAAATCTTCCTGATATTTTCAACTTGCTAATTTGGTATTTAGGAGAAGCTAATTAAAGATTTTATTATTTATTCTCATAATATCTCCCTATTTGCTTTCTTCTATCTTCATCCTTTCTTGAATGGCAGCTCTATTGTGCACTCAATCGGGTCTGTCCATCTAACAAAAAATCTTTTCATTCTTAGCCATTCAATCAATTCCCAAATTTTCTATAAATTGAGCCCTTTTCTCATTGATTTTGAACCACATTTCGAGTATCCTTATGCTATCAATTTCAATTCATCTTGCTTGAATCACACTTGCTTTATAGGTGAGATCAACAATAATTTGAAGGAGAAAGAAATCCAATGGAGGAAAAATGAAGGGAATATATGCTTTGGTTTGCATTTTAAATTTAGTATTTTATCTTCATTTCCTTTATTGATTGTATTAGGACTCATTTTTATAACTTGTTAGTTTTTCTTGTTAGCTAACTCATATGTTATGATGCTTGTACTCAATTCCTAGTTACACTATGATAAATACATTAATGACAATGAGAGCACATATGATGACCGACAAATTGAAGAGTCATATGATTATGAAGATCATTTTAAAAAATTTACAAATCCTCTTTATAATGATGTAGATAGAAATAATGAAATGATATACTACCAAAATATATCGAAGAAGAAGAAATATCTCCAGATGATTAGGAGATCATATTGGGCAATGACATAAATAATAATAAGGATGGAATTGAGACACTTAACAAATAGGATTGTTGTTGTGAATCAGAAAAGTTGCATTCTCCAAAGAAAACTCAAATAGATGAAACTGGTGATATAATTTTTTCAGAAACAAAAGAAAGCGTTCATGAGGAAAATTTAGGATTGCCAAACAATTTGTCTCTCCAACGTAAGGTACAATTGAAAAATAAGCATAAGTATGAATTTTTTACTTTCGGTTTACATCAATCACATAAGGGAATAAAAAAGGAGAAAATGTTTTCACCCAACTCTAATGTTCATGTCACTAAAATAATTTTACCTAAAGATGGCATTAAAGGTGAAAATCAAAATCTTTTGAATAAAGTGGAAAGCCCCTACAAAATAGAGATGAATAAAGATGTATTCGTGAATAAGAGAATGCTTCAGAAAGAAAACCTTTGTGAAAATGAAAACCTAATAATTTATAAAGATTTAATAGCCTATGTGGTAAATAAAAGGAGGGGTAAAAAAAATATGTTCAAGATGATTTGGAATGTGTCCATAAAGTAAGGAGAGACAATATGATATTTGAAAACATTGGAAAATCCCAAAAGTTAAAACTTTATAAATTAAATGATACGAGGGTTTATAAAAGTTTGATGTCCTGTGCAGTGAAAACAAAAGGAGATTGTTGTGATTCAGTTAGCATAGAATATCAAGACAAAATAAAAGACATTGTAACATATATGGTAAACATGCAAAGATGAAAATTGATAAGCCTTATGATGAAATTGGATTGGTCAATGATATGTGTCGAATTGGAATATTTTTGCATGATGAGAACCAGGTGTTTGATCTAGGAAAAAAAAAGAGTTCACCTTTGAGGGCCCGGGGCCACCAGATATAGTTTTAACATAACCTATAGAAGGGCGGTGATTGGCAATGGTATACTTATACGAGAGATGTTGGATTCTTGCTATGCCCATTAGTGGCATACATACCCAAATAGAGCCACTGTTGAAACCCTAAGTTTTCATAACAATACCCCTAACATGATTACCAAGCTTTTGTATTCAAAGTGGTGAAAGGTTGAAGCTACAAAAGTTTTCTTTTACTTAACATAGAATCCCACATATTGTCTCCATTATGTCCTAATGATATATGAAAAATTCCTGATAAACCAAAGAAAGATCAGTAAGATAACCTCACTAAGCAAACATTTCATGTACATATCAGGATAGCTAATCCAATCCAATAAATTAATGTTAGATATCGATATCGGGATAGAAATGTCCAACATGAAATCTTGAATGCCTATTAGAGTAACCAATGAGGTCGGAATAGCATGTCAACAAGATTTCAATTACTAGAACTATCCCAATTATGAACATATGATCAATGAATCGACATCGGTAAAACCTATGATGATAAAGGAAAATGAAGATGATACCCCTATCAATATAACTAATAAGATCAAAATAATGGATCATATATGATTCGATAGAATAAATTTTCCGAAAAATAAGTATATGAAGTGACATCAGAACAATTACTCTAATAGCACACTCTTGATTGGACTACTTGTATCGGAATAATTCATAGCGAAAGGTGGAGTCAACGATAAAACTACCATCAGCATAACTTGTGAAGTTGAGCATACTATTTTTTGGTATGCTGATAGTTAAAACAATCTTGATAAACACCATCCAAGATGCATTCAGCATAGGTAACCCAAAGAGAAAATACAAATAAAACAAATGATATTAGATGAACTAACAAGATAAAAAATGAACCTTTAAGGGGTCTTCGATAGAGAAAGTTCTACCGATAAAGAATATGAATGGAATAATCGGTGCAAGTTAAATTTATGATAAAATGAAGTGAAGGATTGGCTAGATGATCGAAATAAGTTTTTCCAATGAAGCAAAAAACAACAAAAGTGACATGAACATATCAAAGAGACATCATGAATAGACACCTCTATTGGGTCTTCTTCATATATATAGGATTTAAAATGTAAATCGAGAAAGGGGGAAAAATCAATTGTAATATATATATATATAAAAAGGGATGTAATATATCATCAGAATGAATAAATAAAAATACAATCAATGTTCCTTCTTCTCTATTATGTTGTAGTAAATTTCTTTGCAGATCAGTTCTTTGCAATAGCCATTTAAAGCAAGTGGTTGTTATCTTAAATCCTTGTGTGAAGATTTTATGTTATAATTGCAATTCATAAAAATATAGAGTGCATCTGAGACAAAAAGGCGGCTATTTCCATTTTATTCTTATTGGTATTTTTGTGAGAGTTAAATTAAATCAAACAACAGAGGTAGAAAGTACAATATACATATCTTCTATAAAAAGCACCAAGTAAGAAGATTAGTTGGTGAGTAGGTACACCCGCCTAGGTTCTGCAGAGCCTGAAGTGAGGAAGTTAGCAACCTTGAAAGGTCCACTCTATTAGCTAGCCAAATCAATTGGAAGGTTCAAAGATAGGATCAAGCATAACTTTAGAACTTTTCCAATCTATTGATTTGAGGACCAACACATTGGAGATGACATTCATGTTCTATGTTTTATGAAGACTACATGAAACCCTAATTATTTGTGAATCCAAACAAAACTTCATAAAAAAGGTATATCATTAGTGCTTCAGACATTTTTAGCATTTCCCTCAAAAGGAAATCATTTTCCTTACATCAATAAATGTACATTTTATTTCTATATCATGGTTAATTCCAAAATTGGGTTTTGACCTAAGACAAACCCCTATTCCCAACCAATTTCCCTTCTCTACTATGCACGAGAATGGGCATGAAGCTACAATTCTCATAATCGACTTTACTCACAGAGACGAATAGATGCCCCTTTGGATGATGAAAAGTACAGAGGACTAGAGAGATGGGCATTGAGGTTCTGATAATTCAAGATGACATTTTGGGAATTGATCCAAACACTCACATATTGCTCAGATCCAAGTTTGTGGCTCATTCCTATGTCTACATCCATGCCTAGTGTTCCTATATTCACATATTTTATCATGACTACTTCCACACAAAATATTAATCCTACACATGTTAGTCAAGGGGGAAATTTTTTTAACCAAAACGAAAAAGCTTAATTCATTGTTGTGAAAACATTCCCTCTTTTTCGGAGAGTTTGAATGGGGAGTTTAGGTGAGAGTTGTGGGTAGGGAGATCGACCGGGGAAGTCTACAACTAAGTTTGCTGGTAGTCGACAGGGCGTGCAGGATGCTGGATAGGAAGGAGAAGGGACAACAATTTGATAGCGAGGAGATGCAATCATCTATCGTGAAAGGGGTTCAAAGACTTTTGTCTACCGATTCTACGGTTTTGTCAAATGCCACCATCGGTTCTAGTGTGGCTATGTTCATTGGGCAGAGGTAGACTAGTGAGGCTCTGAGGTCACGGCAAGGGAGATAGTCATTCGATGGTGGGTTCATTCCTGTTGCAAATACCATCTCTGTTAATCTGAAAGCGGAGATAGAAGAGAAAATAAATCATAATTTTTTTGTTTTTTCCAGACAAGGTGTGATATGTCAATTTAGGGGTTTTTGCCCTAGCCTCCCTCAACTACATACCTAGATCTCAGAACATTGGGAGCCTCTTATTACTGGTAAAGTTCATATTTTCCCCATGGCTAAGGGGTTTTTTATTGCAAAGATTGATAATTCTCAGGATAGAAATAAAATCTTATGTGATCATTATTTTAGGTAGGAGGATAGATTTTCGTTGATGATTAAGCCTTGGCACTTTGATTTCAACCCTTCTTCTAAAACATTTAACAAAATCCAGATTTGGGTTCAGCTTCCTAATCTCCCCTTCATTTATGGGTTGATCCTCTTCTAGAGGAAGTGGGTGATGCCCTTGGAGATTTTTTTATGGTGGATGATGAATCATCTAGTATTTTTCACTCCACCTTTGCCTACATTCTAGTTGAAATGGATGTTTCAAAAGGGCTTCCTACTGAGATATTACTCAAATTTTCTAAGGGTTGTGTTGGAATCAAGGGAACATTGAGAGGGGGGGTGAATCAGTGTTCAACAAAATTGATTTCAATAACTTGATCATACAACCAAATTTTGTAAATGAAGTAAAGTAAATGTAGAAACAAAAAGCCAAGATCATCAATACCATAACACCAAGATTTTTAAATGGAAAATTGGATAAGGGAAAAAACATGGTGGGATTGAGACCCACAATATTATAATACTGTGATCAATAGTATAATAATATTACAGAGGGGAATGCACATGCCTTCAGGCATACTACCTAGAGCTCACTGATCAATTACAATAGAGGGCTACAACTCGGAGGAAGGCACACTACCTTACAAGTAATTACAAATAAGAAAAAGAATGTCTAAAATGAATAGTATCATCTACAAATGCCAAAAAAAAGTTTCGGTTAAGGACAATTAGTCTTATGCCACTATTTTATATCTTTGCTTTGTCTAGTTGCTCTATCATATACTGGAACACAAAACTTTCAATCACTCACACAAAACTTTGAACAATCATTCATACAATCTTCCTCATTCATTACTTGCTTACGAAATGATCATGTCAATCAGACTAATATATCTGCACCATCAAATTAGATCAATTCCATGTCAGCCTAAAAACCGCATAACATGCAACATGAAATGTGTAATCCAAGTCAGCTCAATCCAACCCAAAAACAACTATTCAAACCAAAACAAGATGTCCACACACTTCCAATATGTTGCCTCATCAACCTCGAACACATAAACAACCATCAAAATTACTACGCACGATTCGGACAACAAATCTTTACACATTACTATAGCAAAACACTGTTATACTAGAAAAATGGTCTACCAGATCTTCCAAACTTAACACTGGAGGCTACAAACCTAGAATAAGGTGAATTGCATATCCACAACACATCTCCCAGGTCTGCAAAGAAAAATACTTAACCAAAATAATTCACTGACCACCAAACTGTATACTCTGTCGATTACACTATTCTTCTTACCGGACCTTATTGAACCTCAATCAATCTTTCAAAATGAAGGAATCATGAACTGCGAATTGGATATCTGACTCACCAGAGGCCAGTTGCCATCAATGACAACAACTAATCATCAATGCAGGATCTCATGCCAACAATCTCTCCCTTTAGCATTGATGGCAACACTTAGTGAAAAATGACTAAGTGTCGATATCAAACTTCTAGACTCAAAAGAATCAAAGAATATATCATCTCCCCCCTAAGATCAACATTTTTCACTCATCTATTCTCCCCCTTTGACATAAACAATAAAGGTAGAGTTCTAGAGAACAAAAATTCTATCTACACATTGCACACACAGTCCTTATATATTCACAAAAAATTGAAGATATCAGCATAAGAGTTATTCAATGAGTCCAAGTGATTATCCCAACCTTTTTGTAGATTCTCCAATACAATTTTAAACCCACTAAGTAAGTAAGATTGTGCCTTTTTTGTCTTCACATCACTTCGACCACCACTAGCTAGAGCATCTTAGGAATCTTTGAAAGCACTTTGCATAATGTCTAGCTTAGGAGTAATAAGACTCCTAACTTCACTAACTCTCCCAATTATTTTCTCTCGATCATGGTTCAGGCTCCTGATTTTATCAAGTACAGATGTTACCTAATTCTCATGACTACTCAATGATGTTGTCAAGGAGTCTACTGATTGAGATGTTCATTCAAGCTCATTCTCATGCATCTTAGAATTCTACTCAATATCTGTAGTGAACTTGTTCAAAGATAGACATGGCTTGTACAAGTTTCCACTTGCGGATAGTGCATCTTGAATGCTCTTCACACATTCTCCTAACATGGCTTTATCTTTGACAATCATTCTATTCAGATTTTGAAGCCTCTTTGCATTAAATTCATTTAGGACTTTTTCTTCGGCTTACCCTTTAAAAGACTCAAAATGTTTGTCAACAAAATTAATCAAAATCTTTAATTGCATAGATGGAGTATCTGAAGTATCCTTTTGAAATGAGGGCATCAATTTCTCAATAACACTAGTTGCCAAATTTATCACATATTATCCTTAGCATGGAACTTCAAAATATCTTTGCTGGCGTTGGCTTGCGCAAATGATGCAAGTTGTAGCTTTTGAATTGGGGAAAAATAATCTAGGTTGATAGGACATTGAATGAGTTCTAGATCATCAATGATTGTCTTTCCCTTTACTTAATCTGTTGTATCTTTTGCTTCAGTCTTGATTTCAACCTTGACATCCACTTTTTCTTTTTCTACATTCAGAACTAGAGGGTCAACTGCAATAGCTGGAGGATTCTCAACCTTATCCTTTCCTTCGTTAGCTTTCCCTATAACCTCTTCTCCAACTTCATCTTGTACATTAACTTTTGAATGCTCAGAAGTATCATCTGTTGTCTTCTCAGCTTCTAGATTGACTTGAGATGACATATTTTGTTCTTCTAAATGATGTTCTACTAGTCCTTTAGCCTTATTTACCTCATACCGATTGTCTAAAAAAACTTTTGTCAAAATATTTTCAGTCTCCTTAGAAACTTCATCAATCTTCCCTAACATGATTTTGTTTACCCTATGTTTGCTCCTGAATTCAATTTTTGTTAGTTTCAGCATTCTATCTATCTCCTCTATAGTGATAACCAAACATAAGTTAACCAACACATATTCCTTCAGTCTTTCATCTTCCTTACTAGTTGTTTGTCTTTTGGCATCCAAGATGTCATACAATCTTTTGGGTATGACAGATATTAGTTCAATCAATGCTTTACTATACACATTAAGATATTCTATAGTAGCCTCTTCTAGAGTTCTCTTACCAGAGTCACCAAAATTGTCATACCACTCAGATAGTGGTTTCAAATTGTTGTTCTTAACAAATTCATTTACAATCTTCTCTAATGTCATAGGAGGAACAATAGTAAATTTTCTTTGCTTCAAAGCTTCACCAAACTCAGATTTTTTAGGTTTCTTACCAGATCTTGTTTTATCAGTAGGCTTCTCCTTTGAGATCTTGGTGACTTTAGGAATTTGAGCCTTCACTTCCTTCACGGTTTCATTAGTTTTCATTTCTTCTTCATCCACAGTCACAAATTTGACTATCTTCCTCTTCTTCTCCCCACCAAATGGATTGATTGAAGATTTAGGTTGTCTTGCTGACTTTCTAGGACCAAGGGAGGGAGTTGTGCTTCTGACTTGCCTTGGCTTAGGCTTAGATACTTCTGGTTTGGCTTCCTTCTTCACAGACTGCTCCTCAAAGAGAATTTTTTCTTCTTCTCTATCTTTCCAAACAACTTCCTTAATTATTCCCATTCTCTCTACAAAAGCCTCTACTTCCTTCAAAACCTTCTTCTAAATTACCAGTTTCTTAAACTGTTGAATTTGTTTTAAATATTTCTCTTTGTATGTTCTGAATCTTTCCACACTAGGATCCATTGGTTTGATCGACATATGTTGTGCATGCAGTTCCTAATTTTTTCTTTGACCTTATAGCCCATAGGTATGTTTCATACGGTTTGGGTCTCTACAACTTCCATCAAACATTGATCAGTATCTACAATGATGCAAATAGTATCTTGATATTTTTCTACAATAGACTTAGGTATCCTTTACCTATCATGCATTTCCTTCTGAAAATTCTTGAAATAACCCCATAAATTATTTCTTCAGACCTTAGAATCATTTGAATTGTACATATATTCCCAGATCTAAACTCCTATAGGTCTCTCAAATTCCCATTCTACTAGACCAACACCAGGAACCTCCTTCATAAAGTAGAAAAATAGGCATAGAAGAAGTGTTCCAAAATTGAAAGGATGTTTCTTATTTTCTTTGATCTTCTTAATATTTTTCTAAGCTCACTCTGGAGCAATTCATAGAGATCATATTTCTTGTTCTCTCTCATTATCTCATATGCAGTATAAATGGCAATACCAAATAAATAATTTTCTGTGCTAGAAAATTAGATTTTGTACCCAATGATCGTTGATGCAAACCTAGTGTCATTGATTGTCATTGCCTATTTGTCAAATTTAGATTCAGTTGCATTGATCATAATTTCATTCTTCACTACTTTCAAGGATGGAAGTTCTCTAGTTGCACATAATCCAGTTACAACCTGAATAACTGACTTGGTAATTTTGTAGGGCTTATCCAACAAGAAAATTCATCATGAACTATGCTCAGGATATGCCAGATCCATTCTTGCTCATAGAACATCAAAAATATGACAAACTACACAAAAGCCTTGCTCTTCAAATCTTGAAATTCTAGTTTCATTATCGAACTCTTGTCTGCTAGTTGATTTTTGTACAAATTCAGCATTTGTGTGCTACCCAATTCCTCAATGGGACAGTGCATATATACCCTAATGTCCTTAATATGTGTAACTTTGTAGGGAATAGATGAAAATGCAATGTCAGGATCATCTTCCATTGAAATGAATGGATGATTCTTGAAATTTGAAATGCACACTCAGTGATTTCTACAACCAAGGGAGTTGCAATGCCAGATGCAATCACCCTATCGAATCCAAACTTCAAACTTCAACCAGAAAAGGGGTTTCAAAATTAAATACCTTTCAACTGGACTCAAGATCACACACCAAATGTGGATATCACTTCAGAATATTTGTAAGCTCTCCTTTATTGAGCTCTTTTTCTCTTCCGCTTCAAATGCAAGGTGAGAAAAATTATTAACTCTCCTTTTATCCTTCACATACCTAGCTTTTTACTGCAATAAATGCTTGTAACCCTAATATTTTTGAATACCCTAAATTTCACAAAGATCTTCTACAAACCTACAAATTATTCCAAAAATTTATCATGGATACCTGCAATCATCATATATACCTTTGTAACCTACTAGAATTAGGCACAAATCTCAGACAGGGGGTTTGAAAGATTTTCATGAAAGTTTCCCCCAAGGCTAAATGCCTTAGTTTAGTTACCGGATAAGGTTCCAGCACCGAAATCAAGTGTGGACCCATCTCTTACCTCAGAGTCACTCTTCTTGACCCATTTCTTTTTATACTACTCTCTGATTTCTTCAACTTTCTCCTTCCCTTTATCATAAAATATGTTCTGGTTTGCTAGAGCATTCTTAACATTCTTGCTTCTATAGTGTTTTGCATTGTGATTGATTTTGTTACAAGCATAGCAATTAATGTTGTTTCTCTGATAAGGCTTGAAATTACTTTGATTTCCCTTTAATTTGCATTGTTTATCAATATGTCCAAATCTTCCACAAGCATAGCATATTACATTCCTCCTATTTACCATACTTTTGCATTCAACTGACTTATGATCATATTTATTGCAATTAAAACATTGACCAGTGAATGATGAATTATTCTAATTTATTCTATTTATGCATTGACTTGACATATGACCAAATTTATTGCAAACAAAGAATTTACCATTGAATTTATAAGTTTTAGGTTGTCTTACTGGAGGCCTTTTGTTCTTCTATTGATTGCTTTGATCAAATCTAGAGCTTTCTCCCTTTTCAAATCCAATTCCTTCCATATCACCTTTATTCTTCTAACTATGTAGCATCTCATCTAGATTGGTTGAGCTAGCACTTAATTTTTCTTTGTACTCATTAGAAGTGGTAAGTTTATCTCTTAGAATTATGATCCATCTCTCAAGCTCTTGCTCATTGTTTTTGGATTCCATCAATTCTAGCTTCAACGGATCATTTTCATGATTTAGTCTACAACACTCATTAGATCTATTCTTTAGTGATTTAATCAAGCTTTCCTCAATCTTCTTCCACTTTTCAATCTCCTTTGTCAATTTCATCACAATAGCTTCCATCTCATTCTTTAGGACTGCATTATCTCTAGCAATTTTTTCACATTCATCTATCTTGACTTTGAGAACTTGATCATCAATGCTTTGGCTTTCTTTCTCCTAAAGTTTCTCCATCAACTCCTTTCTCTTCTCTTTAGATGCATTCACTTGATCTTTCAATGACTCTATGAAATTTTCAGCATCTTTGAGATTTATCTTTAATTCCCAGACTTTGGCTTTGGACTGATCTAGATCATCAAGTGTAACAAATAACTATTGTCTAAAACCACTTGAATCCATTAAGACACCTTCCCAGATTTCCCTCAAGTTGTTAGGCTCCTTCCAACGTACTAGGCTCTAATACCAATTGTTGGAATCAAGGGAACACTGAGAGGGGGGGTTAATCAGTGTTCAGAAAAATTGACTTCAATCACTTGATCATACAACCATATTATGCAAATGAAGTAAAGTAAATGTAGAGCACAAAGCCAAGATCATCAACACCAGAACACCAAGATTTTTATGTGGAAACCCAGTTAAGGGAAAAACAATGGTGGGATTGAGACCCACAATATTATAATACTATGATCAGGAGTATAATAATATTACAGAGGGAAATGCACATGCATTCATGCACATTGCCTAGAGCTCATTGCTCAATTAAAAAAGAGGGCTACAACCCAGAGGAAGGAACACTACCTTACAAGTGATTATAAATAAGATCAAGAATGTCTAAACTAAATAGTAGCATCTACAAATGCCAAAAACTAGTTCCGATTAAGCGCAATTAGTCTTCTACCACTATTATGTCTCTCTTCTCTATTTTGTTGCACTATCATATATCGGAGCACAAAACTTTCAATCACTCACACAAAACTTTGCACAATCATTCATACAATCTTCCTCCTTCATTAATTTCTTAACAAATGATCATGTCAATAGGACTAATATATATGCACCATCAAATTAGATCAATTCTATGTCGGCCTAAAAATCGCATAACACACAACATGAAATGTGTAATCCAAGTCGGCTCAATCTAACACAAAAACAACTATCTGAACCAAAACAAGATGTCCACATGCTTCCCATATGTCAACTCATCAACCTCAAACACACAAACAACCATCAAAATTACTCTGCATGATCCACATAGTGAATCTTTATACGTTACTACACCAAAACATTGTTATACCGGAAAAATGGTCTAACGGATCTTCCAAACTTAACATCGGAGGCCACAAACCTAGAATAAGGTGAATTGCATATCAACAACACATCTCCTAGATCTGCAAAGAAAAATACTTAACCAAAATAATCCACTAACCACCATACTGCATACTCTGTTGGTTACACAATTCTTCTTACCAGACCTTACTGAGCCTCAATCAATCTTCCAAAATGAAGGAATCATGAACTACGGATTGGATATTTGACTCACTAGATGTCAGTTGTCATCAATGACAACAACTGATCATTAATGCAATGTCTCATGCCAACAGGTTATTGGGTTCAATCTTTGGACTGTGAAGGGATTCCCTTTCGGTGTAGAAGATGTTTTAAAATAGGTCATACAGCTGCCCAATATGGATTTGAGAAAAAGGCGATGATGGATACATGGTGGAAAGGCGCTTCTCAACAACATTATATGATTGAGAGTAAAGCTAAGCAACATAGGAGTTTTTCTTAGGTGGTTGCGATGGACTCACAGGGTCTTAGGGCATCCTCTCCAAATGTCACAAATGGTGGGGTCATTGAAGTTGTGCAATATTATCATGTTGAAACCCTAAAGAGAGAGAATGGGCCTAAGGCTGCAATTTATAGTGATAGAATTTTGGCTACCAAATCTGGTGGCTTTTCTGACACTACCATGCTTGTAGGGAGGAAAGCTGATGATATCTCTAAGACAGTGGAGACTCTTTCTACAGGCTTTCATTCTCAAGAAAATGGTGTTCTTTCGTTAGCTTGGCATGGTAAGGCAGCACAATCAGAAGAGGGTTGGATTTCTATTGAGGGTAAGAAAGCTAAGTTCTCTAAGCCCTCTTTTGATATGACTCGTTGCTCCCATAAGAGTAGCTCTAAATGTAAATCTTGATGGTTCTTGGTTGGGGGTTGGCTATTGGTTGTTCTTTTTGTAGCTTTTGTTTTTGGTTGTGGGAGCCTATTTTTAAAACCCATGGTTGTCTGGTACTTTCATGTTCCTTTTGTTAGGACAACTTTCTAGTTGAGGGTTCCAAATCCATTCAAAATCTAATTGTAAAGGGTTTCAGGTCCCTTCAAAACCTTTTTTGCCTTAATCAAAAACTTTGTTAACCAAAACTCTTTTATACCTCCTTTCGTGAGTCTTCCATTTGTGACCCACACCTACATATCATAGTGTTCCACCTCCTTACTCTCAACCTCAACCTACATACAGAAATGTTACTCCTCCATCCCAATCCAATATGTCCAATTTCAATCCATCCACCAAAGCAACCATCAACAACTTAGCCCAAACCATGTCATCCTTACAACAACAACTATCTTCTATTACCTAATCTAGGTTTAATGTGCCCACATTTGATGTAGCGAGACCATTATCCAATGACATTGTTTGTCTTGTCCCTCCTAAACATATGGAAGTCCCTCAATTGGAGATTTACAATAGAAAAAGTGATCCCTTAACTCATGTGAAAAAAATTCAAACTTTGTGTAGGGACTTTGCTCATGATCAAATACTTATGGCTAAGTTGTTTACTCAAACCTTTTGGGAAAATCTTTGCAATGGTATTTTTCTATGCCTCCTTATTCTATTACATCATTTCAACAATTAGCTAATGCTTTTTTTCAACAATTTTACAATAATATTGGTCCTAAAATTACTTTGATTGATTTGATTCATTGTAAGCAAGGTGTAAAGAAAAAGTGACTAATTTTATTGGTAAAAATAAACATTTGTATTCTCAAATTGCTTATCCTATACCTGATCAAGAAGTTCAAAGAATTTTTATTGCTAATTTACAAAAAGATATTAGGGATAAGCTTCTCTTTTCTAAGTTTACTTCCTTTACACAGTTGTGTGCAATGCTTCATAATTTTCAACTTCAAGTGAGTCAATTTGAATCATAGCCTTCAATGGCTCCAATTGATAAGAATGAAAGCACTCAACAATATTTCATTAAGTTTAAACCGAACAAGGGATATATCATGATCAATGACAACATCAATACTCGAGTGGTAGCTATGACACCATGTGTGGCTCCTTTATCCAAATACTTTAGAAAGGAATTTACTCCTCTTTCTGAGTCTTTATATAGCATTATGAAACAATTGATAAATAAAAATATGTTGAAACTTCCTCCCATCAAGCCAATAGATACCTCCAAACCTTTACCATCTTATCATGATCCCAAATCATTTTGCCAATTTCATTGTCAACTTGGTCATGACATTGAGAAGTGTTATACCTAAGGAGTAGGATCCAAGACCTTATTGATAACAATACCATATATGTGGCTAGTGTGAATGACAAAGGAAAACAATTGTAGCTCCTACTTATCAAAATTTTTAAATCTTTACTAATCCTTTGTCTTCCCATTCTACTAATGGTTTAAATCAGAGCATCTTTATTTTTTTCCCAATGACCTTGGCCTTGAATCTAACAATGTGGTGAATATTCTTGATACAATTATACCTCCTAAGGACCTATGCATTATCTTTGATCCTAGTGAGACTATTGATGCACTTGATGGCCCACTATATATCACTGTGAAGATCAAAGACAAACTCTCATGAGGGGTTCTCATTGATCCAATGTGTATAGTGAATGTGATCACTGATGAATATCTCTATACTTTACAATTGTATCAAGTAACATATGATAAATCTGATGTAGTGGTTAAGGTGTATGACAGTTTCTCTTTCCCTACTATTGGTTCTATTACTCTTTCCATTGAGGTTGGTACTAAGTTCTTAGATACCATTGTTTCTATCATTACTACATTTGATCAATTTCGTGTGAATTTGGGACATCATTGGCTCTCTTCTATGAAATTGATTCCTTCTACTATTCATAAATGTCTCAAACTACCTCATAATGACAAAATCATAACAATTAATCATAGCACGTATCAACCCATGGTGAGGTTGTGATGTCAACCTTGATTACTTTTGGCCTAAATAATTTAAACCGCTTAAGCCTCATAGTGATGCTCTTTTTCAATCTTATCAAAAGTGGAAGAATGAGATGATCTTATCTTTGAGTAAGCCTAGAAATCCTATACCTATTCCTCCTCATGATGGGCCCCGTCTTCTCCCTACACCTTCCATTCTTCCTTTATATGTTATAGTCACACCTCTTACATATTACAAAGGAAAGCATTTGACATCTCCTATCTTTCAACCTAGTAAACCTTCTCTCATTCATCCTTCTTTAAAGGAAGAGAAGAAGCCTATGTCTATTGATTATAAACATTCATAACCATTGGCTAAAACTAAAAGAAATTGTTGTGTGAGAGAACATCGATGGAGACATTATGCTAAGGCCTATGAGCTTTCTTTTCAACCCACTTCCTCCCCAAAGACACCAAATGTTGACTTAGTCCTGTATGCGAGAAAATGTGGTGACAAAAACAGATAAATCAAATCCAAAAGACCCACACACCAATGAGACTCTTGGTGAAAGTATATGAACTAATCCAATTAGTTAAACTTCCCAAGGGGTGTCCCATTGTTCTCTATCTCACAGGATCCCTAAAGTCAATGTTTTGCTCTCAGATCATTGAGAAAATGACTTAGGAATGACAACTCCAAGAACAAGTGATATTTGATGTATATGCGTGAATGCATTCTAAGATATATATGATGTTAAAACTATGATGATTAATCTAGTATAAAGATGATGATATGATAAAAGATTAGCAAATTATCCTAGCATGAATATCTTATGATATTAAAATATTCCTAAATGCTATGATGATGTTCTAACAAAGAGAAGCTAAAATGTCTAGTAAATTGGACTATAATGTAGATGCATAAAAGATTGTTGATATGAAAATGAGGAATGAGAGCTCTATTTATAGGGAAAATATTGCAATGGATGGTTAAGATTGAATAATCTTAAAAAGGCCTAGGATTCAAAGTTAATCAATCCATGTTTACAATTCTCATCAATAAAATGGTGACAATTATCAACAAAGGGTTGCTTGAGAGGAGATGCATGAAGCGTTAAATGTCTGAGAAGACATGAAGGTTATCCTAGAAGGTATGGGTTATCCAATGGATAAATATTTTACACAAGGGTTAAACTCTTGTACAAGGGTTAATAGGATAACCAAGGTTAAAGCCATGAATGCTTGATGAGACCCTTGGGTCAAAAGGATAGTTAAGTTAGAAGAAAGTATCTAACTAGAGGTCAAAGATGAGTTAACCATAAATGGTTATGTAAGAGCCTTTAATGGTTTGGAAGACTTATAGAGGTTAACCATTTGAAGACACAAAGCCTTTAATGGTTATTGAAGACTTTGGACACTTTGAGAAGTGACTTCTCTTTGCTTAGGAATGTGGAAATAATTAGGAGATGAATTAGGCTAAATTGGAAGTGATTAGAAGAATCTAGAAGGGGTTTAGGAGACAAGTGGGAGATGTAGGAAAATACAAGTGGATGAGGAAAAGGGATTTTAATTAAAATAAAATTACTTTATTTCAACTAAAATATGTGCAACTTGCATAAATACAAGTGGGGGATTTAATAAATAAATTAGATTTATTTGTTTGCAAGGATCAATTTAATTAAAAGGGAGAAAGGGGAATTAATTAAATAAACTGATTTTTTTAATTAAAGGCTAAAAAATGTTTAGGTGAATTTAATTAAATAAATTGAGTAATTCATTTAATCAAATAGATGAAAATAAAGAAACTAATTAAATAGAATTTAATTAATAGGGGGAATGGGGTTAAAATATATATTAAATATTTATTTCGGAAAGTGGTCAGATTTATACGTCTACATTTTTCCCCTCTTTGAAGTGGTGTGTGTGCACATGTTGATTTAAAGAAAATTTGTTGGATATGCTACCAAAGTTTGATCGATATGATGTTTGTGTGTCGAAATGTCGATATGATGCCCCATATGTAGATTTGATGAATGATATTGATGATGCCCCCTCAGGGGATGAATCAAGGATTTAGTTAAAAATTGTCGAGTTGATGAGCATTTTTTAATTAAATTTTAATATGAGAATATTGACTATGTTGAATGCACATTATGGATTCATCTCTCGAAAATGATGTTGATTAGGTTAAAAATTAAAAAGTAGGATTAAAATACATGCACCCCTTATGAACCTTTTTTATTTTACCCTATTAAAAGGTAAAAAGTAACTTTGAAAAATCATTTGCACACTTGTCTCTTTGTGATTGTGACATTTGGAGCTTTGACAATGATGTCAATTACATACTCCTCGCATCGATTTGAGCGTGTTAGGCAACACTAGAGATCCACCGCCTATGGCCCACTAGTAAGTGGACAAAATCCATGTTCATTTTTTATTAATTTTATTTATTTTGATAACATTTTTTAATTTTGGGTCATATTTTTGCCAGTTTAGCATGTTGGGTAGGTTGTCTAGCACATACAATAGGAAGGTTAGCGCGTAGAAAACCCTAGGTAGGTTTAGCATCTAAGGGTTAAATGATAGTGCAGTTGGGGGGTAGGTTAGTGCGTAGGATGGTTTTAGCGAATAGGATATGCATAGCAGTGCAATGGGTAGGTCAGTTAGCACGTAGGAGAGCTTAGCGCGTTGGGTAAACAGGGTAGCACAAATGGTGTCTTAGCTAGCGCATAGGATAGGTTTAGCACATTGAGTGTGTTTTATAGTGCATTGATGGAACATATTAATGCATAGGTGGCATCTTAGCACTTCGGGGCCCTGATTTATCATGTAGGGTCCAAAGTTGGTAAAAACACATTGTGAAGAATGCGTCGTGAGTCAAACAGATTAGATAGATTATGTAAATGTTGATATGGGTCTGTTGATTGTTTTGATATGGTTCATGATCCAATGTGAGTCCTATTTTGTGATGATGTCAGATTATGATATATTGATGTATTACGATATGAGTTTGTGTTTGATATGGATCTTGTTACTTTTGATATGAATTGATTTCGATATGAGTTGCTGAGTTGATTTGAGTCTTGATTTTGATATGGTCTAATTCTGATTTCGATATGGATCCTTGATTTTCGATATGAGTCTTGATTTTTCTTTCGATATGGGTCCTGATTTTGATATGGATTCTTGATTTTTGATATGGGTCCTGATTTATTTTTGATATGAGATTTTCAATATGGGTCTTTGATTTGATGCACTGATTGATGTGAATATGTTTCTGATGTGCTCTTGAGATGCTTCACTTTTTCAAGTTGATTTATTTTGATTATTGATAGAGTAGATGGAATTGAGAACTGATGATGGATACTTTGTTGATTTGTAGGTAGATATTGGTGTGCTCCAGTCTTGAGAGCAATTTCTAAGGCCATGGACACTTATCCCATGTTTGTCACAGGCTAACAGAGATGTGATTGAGAGATTGGGTTATCATCTTTGTTAGACATGCCCTAGTATATCATTAACCAGACGTTATTGACATCTTTGGTTGAGAGGTGGCACAGTGATACGAACACCTTTCAGTTGGTGACTGGTGAGATGACAGTCACACCAGAGGACTATTATCAGATTCTATGGATTCTTGTGGTTGGGGCTTTGTTGCCTTATGAGAAGACCGAGGAGGGTGGCACAAAGGCTCTCAACCACATCTTTTAGGATGATGAGATTAGTGGCTACGAGATCCCATGGCAAGATTTTTTGGATTTAGGTTATGCTTCGTTGCCATCAGTATTAGCAGGTTTTATTGGTGGGTTTCTGTGTCCCGACCATAGGTCAAAGGGATTAGCCATTGGATGGGGATTAGTTCTGGAGGACATGGTGATGCAGGGACACAGGTTTGCATGGGGGTCATTTATGTTGGCCCATATATACAAAGAGCTTCATCAGGTGGTATATCTAGGATATACTAGTTTATCATCTGGGGTGACATTGTTACAGGTGTGGGCCTAGGATCATATACTAGTGTTGAGACTGCTTGCATAAAGGAATAGGCTAGTTGGTTGAACCTATATTTATGGGTATACAAGTGTAGTTATCCAGCATAAGATGGGCAAACTAAAGCATTGGTGGAGGGCACTGGATGATATTGATACGGTCATTTGGAGACTGTATATGGATTGTGAGGTGTGGGCAAAGGATGGGCTAGAGATTCCCTATGTATATATGTTGAGGTACCTGATTAGGCGGACACCTTTTGTTATTTAGTGATTCTTGCATAGCCATGTTCATTGGTAGTATGGTAGACAACAGGGGATGCCACAGGGAGCCTGTTTGTATGTTTGTCGATGATAGGATGTGTTAGAGTGGGGACCTATCCTAGATAGTGGAGCAGCTGTAGATGAGTACATGTCCTTGGTGAGATAGATCTGGGATTATGGGGCTGGAGTTGTGGATGCTGGGATGATGGAGGAGTTATCAACCTACTTCATGGCACATGTAGTGGCACATATATCTGATCTGGTAGAGCTGTTTCCTACCTTTGATGATGATGATGAGGAGAAGCCACAGAGGTAAGGGGGAGCCAAACAGAGAGATTTGGATAAGGGAGAGGAGTTGAGGGAGGTGGAGGTGGTGGTGGAGGAGATAGGGGTGGAGGAGGAGGAGCTAGAGGTGGAGGAGGAGCTAGAGGTGGAGATAGAAGAGGTCTTGTTCTTGGTGCTGGCAGGGGTGGTAGGGTAGGTGTGGTGCTAGCTACTATGGGAGGGATAGAGGATGATAGGCTACCTGCCTAGAGGAAGAGATCTGATGTTCTACCTCCATCAGTGCCTCAGACAGGGACAAGTGTGGGTGGGACCATGACACAGGTACCCATTCAAATCAGGGTGCCCACCCATCGATAGGATTCTTAGATCAGAGTGCTATAGGTCTTGGTGCAGGAGCTACAGGAATAGGTGCTAGCATAACAATGATAGATTATGTAGGTTATTGCAGAGTGGGATACAAAGATAGAGTGTCAGGGTCGGCCAAAGGCCCTTACTGACAGGTTAGAGAGAGCCACGATTGGTGCCCCAGTTTGGGACACACTAAGAGAGATATAGTACTCAGCCAAGAAGGCTGAGTATTATAGGCATTTATACGAGGAGGTGGTCTCTTGATATCACAGAGCTCCTAGCTATGTTGCAATGGTGTCCAGTCAATCTGGCCATAGTCATATGAGGATAGAGAGTAGAAGTGTTACGGGGCCTGTCCGACGTGATCCACCTGGTGGAGATCTAGGAGCTGGGACATCTACTGTTAGACTGTCTGCCTCAGGAGATAGTCATACCTGAGAGACCTATCTCTGTTGTTTTTTATCACTTTTGTTGTATTTTGACATACATGATATCCCTTGTACATTTCAACCATTTTTGAGATATATATATATATATATATATATATATATTTATATATATATATATATATATATATATTTATATATATATATATATATATATATATATATATATATATATATATATGGCACTAATTTCTCTGATCCACATGTGATGTGCTTATTCATGATTATTGATTTATGATGTGAATTATCTTTTGAAATGATGATACTATGAGGATGATTATATGCTTAGATAATGATGATCTTGATCTTTTGATTTTAATTTTATGTGAATGCATTATTCATGATGGAATGGGTGATAATGCGATGATGTATTATTGTGATTACTTTGATATGAGATGTAATGTTATTTGAATGTTATGATTTGTGAGATGTATCTTAAAAATGAGATGTATATTGAAAATGAGATGTATATTGAAAATGAGATGTATGATAATGATATGAGAGACTAATGCAAGTTAAAATGATATGCAACTAAAAGCAAGGTTTAAAATGATATGCAACTAAATGCAAGTTTAAAAATGATATGCAACTAAATGCAATATTAAGAATGATATGTAACTGTAGTCACATAAATTTGTCCACTTAATTAAATAAATACTTAGTATTTATTTGATTATTTAACCATCAATTAATAATTAATTAAATTAATATATTTAATTAATTCATCTTAACCCTCTTCTCCTATTAATTAAATAAATTATTCAATTTATTTGATTTAATTCACTTAACCAAATTCAGACCATTAATTAAATAAATAAATCATATTTGTTTAATTAAATCTTCTCTCACATTTAAATAAATTAATATTTATTTAAATCCCCCAAAATCCCACCTCTCACATTTAAATAAATTAACATTTATTTAAATCACCTTTATCCTCCACCCACTTGTATTTTCCTACAAATGCAAGTTGCACAATTATTTTAAATAAATAATTTATTTAAATCACCTTTATCCTCCACCCACTTGTATTTTCCTACAAAAGCAAGTTGCACAATTATTTTAAATAAATAATTAATTTAAATCACCTTTATCCTCCACCCACTCGTATTTTCCTACAAAAGCAAGTTGCACAACTATTTTAAATAAATTATTTATTTAAAATCCTATTTATCCTCACCCACTTGAAACCTTTAATGGTTTCCCTTAAAGTATTCAAACTTGATGGCTTTAAAGTCTTCAAACTTGGTGGCTTCCTTCTATAGTCTTCTTAAGACTTTAATGGTTTTCCTTAAAGTCTTCAAGCCTTTAATGGTTTCCCTCAAAGTCTTCAAGCATTTTAATGCTTTATCTTCATTTTTCTCATTTAAATAAATTAATATTTATTTGAATATTTATCCAAATGCAAATTACACCATTTAATTGAAATAAATGATTTTATTTTAATTGAAAATACCAAAATTTCTCCCACTTGCATTTTCCTACAAAATCCACTTACATGCTTAAACCCCTTCTAGAATTTTCTAATCACTTCTAAATAACCTAACCCCTTCCCTAAATATTGTCACATTCCTAAGCAAATTGGAGTCACTTCTCAAAGACTCCAAAGTCTTTGAAAAACAATTAATGCTTTGTGTGTTCAACAAATTAACCTCTAAAGTCTTCCAAACCACTTATGGCTCTTACATGACCATTAATGGTTAATTCCACTTGCACCCATGGTTAAGGACTTTGACCCCTAACTTAACCCTCATGTAACCCATGTGTCTCTTCAAAGCATTTATTTCTTTGACTAGGGTAACCATCATGTCCCCTCAAGCATTTAATGCTCCTTATCTCTCCTCTCAAGCCTCCTCATGGTGACACTTGTCAACATGGGATTGGGTTGAAATTCTCACATGGATTGAATATCTTTCAATCCTAACCCTTGTTAAGATTACTCAATCTTAACCCTTCATTTCCCCATTTCTTCTATAAATAGAACCCTTCTCCTCAAGCAAAGAAAGAAGCATTAGAGTATTGTTGTTATACTGGCATTAGTTTCTCATAGCATCACTATCTACACTTGCATAGCATTTGCTTATCATATTCAACTATCTTGAATCTCCATATGGCATCCATGGCTAGTGCTAAAAGTTGAGAGCTACACTCATTTGGGACTTGGAGAGGAGAGGAACAAGGGAGGAGCAACTATGAGCATCTTGATTAGCTATTTTATTCTATGTTTATATGCTTTCTATTTCATGCTTAATATCTCTCTTGATATGCATGTTTAGGATAATCTTTTGTTGCTAACACTAACATTTGTTTCTTGTGCTCTTGTGTGTGTTGCCATCAAGCAGATTTTCTAATCCTTTTTGCAGAGCATCAGTAACTAAATGCAAGATTTAAGAATGATATGCAACTAAATGATCACTTTAATTTTGTCATTATCATTATCGTTTAGTCTCTTGTTTGTGCTCTTTTTGTCATCATTGAGCTTTTGATATGTTGAAAGTTAATACAAGAATCATGGTATAATTGAACCATAATGACCTGAGTAAAACTTACATGGATTTTTGATATTGCAAGGTGGCACAAGCGTTGAGGTATAATTGAACCAAGACAACCTGAGTGTTACTTGCATAAAACAGACAAGAGAAACCATTTGCATGTGCAAAGTGGAAAATATCTTCAATGATATGTTTCCAATCATGTCTCGAGACAAATTTGCACCATACGAATGATCGCCTCATAGACAGAAAACCAAAGAAAATGTCAAATTCCTCTGTTGCTTCTCTAGCTCAGTGCATCCTTGAGTAGCTCCAGAGATCAAATGATTTAGAAATCGAGATACAAATAGTCAAAACTTCATGCTAAATGTAATCAAATCATAATTCAGAAAAATCATCCATTGTGTGTGTGTTGAAGTTACAGTTGGATAATGATCCTATTTTCTAGCTCGATGAGTAGTTTGACATTGGTTCCCTATTGTAATCCTCATTTGTTGTTTGAATGCTAAAGTAAGAGGAATTATACCCCCAGTTATGGATATTCGTTGATGTGGATATATATAATGATCGCCAAGCCATGGTGGGATATGATACAAATAACTGTTTTAGATAATCAAGAACACTGGCTACGCTAAGTATGTTCAGGATAATGTTGCATGTATAAGTGTTTGGTGATGGCTATTAGCTGATACTAGATGGATCAAAGATATGAAAAATGATAGATAGAGGAGATGTTTTCTCACAAATAGCGCATGTTTCTAGGTTTTCACCACTTGTTTTTATTGCACTTTTTCATTTGTTTTTTATTTTTTTATTTTATTTTAATTTTTTTGTTTTTGCTTGATCCGTGCATTGGACGACTCAAGTGTAGAACCTCTTCAGATGGATGTTGTTGGTTGGTTCATCGAGCACGTCCCCTTCTAAAGTTGATAACTAATATGCTCCTGATTTGTAGGCTGATATGATGACAAAGGTCCCAACCAGTTAGGTTCAAACTTCCCCTTCTTTTCTCGATCTTGCTGATTTCTGGGAATTTCTTTTAGGACAAGATCATCGACTTTGAAAGCCCTTGGGATGACTTTGTGATTATAGCTTCTGCATATTCATTGTTGATATGCTTTGAGATGGTCATAGGAAGGTTGTCAGTTTTCATCAAGAAGTTCTAGTTCCTGCAACCTGTTTACTCGATATTCCTCATCTGGTATGAGGCCTTTCAAAGATACTCGAAGAGATGGGATTTCTACCTCAAGAGGTAGAATTTATTATGAACCATACACCAATGAATATGGTGTAGTCCTTGTAGGTGTCTGGATACTTGTTCTGTAGGCCCAAAGTGCCAAATTGAGTTGTACATGCCAATCCTTGACAACATCATTTACTATTTTCTTGAGGATTTTTTAGGATTGTTTTGTTTCGTGCTTCAGCTTGGCCATTCCCTTGTGGGTAGTATGGTATGGAGAAGCGATGTTGTATTTTGAATCGTTCGCTAGCTCTTGCACATCTTGATTCTTGAAAGGATGTCTGTTGTCTATGATGATGGAACTGGGAATGCCATATCTGCAAATAAGATAGTTGAGAATGAATGATGAGATCTATTTTCTAGTTATGGTGGTCATCTGGACTGCTTCAATCCACTTGGTGAAGTACTTTGTGGTAGTGATAATGAACTTATTCCCATTTGAAGAGGAAGGATGAATTTTCCCTACCAAATCAAGTCCCCATTAACAAAAAGGCAAAGATGTGGTGAACGACTGCAGCTCATGTGTTGGTGCATGGATAAGGTTGTCATGAACTTGACATTTAGGACATTTCTTAGAAAATTGATAGGCCTCTCTTTCCATTGTCGGCCAGTAATATCCCATTCTTAGAAATTTCTTGGCGAGAGTAGGACCACTTGAATGCGTACCATAGATACCTTCGTGAAGCTCGTGTAAGGTAGAGTCAAATTTGTTATTATTGAAGCATCAAACAAGAGTACCATCTAGACCTTGGTGGTAAAGTGTGTTAGTGGTTAAGGTATAGTGAGCGACTTGCTAGATGAAGCTGCATTTTTGGTTGCAAGATAGGTCAGAAGGGAGAGTGTTTATTTTCTAGATAATAATAGATCGTCTCATATAGAGGTGAATCTGAACCAGTTAGGACATAGACGACTTGGGATGCTAAATTGTCATACGCTAGGGAAAACAATTACTTTACTAAGAACTCGTAATGACTTTGTTTATCTAGAATTTGCAGTGGTGAAGTGATAGTGGCCATTGCATTGACAACTCCGTTGTCCAATCTTGGGATTTTCTCAAAGGTGATGTGCACAAAGGATTGTTTGAAATCATCCACCATTCTCTTGTAAGGCATTAGCTTATCATGGTTTGTCTAATAGTCATCATTGGTTTGGTTGATAACTAATTGAGAATCCCCATAGACTCTCAATTCTATGATTCTCCATTCCACAGCTACCTTGATTCCTATTACCAAGGCTTCATATACAACAAGGTTGTTCGTGCATGGAAACATTAGTCTATACAATCTTGGAATTGTGTGCCCCTCTACAGCGACGAACAGGATGTCGGCACCCAATCCATGTTGTGTATAGGATCCACAAAAGTATAGGGTCCATTTCTTGGGTGTGACAATGAGTACATCCATGTCCAAAAATTCCACCTACAGTGGTTGTTGGTCTAGTAGTGGTGCTTCTGCTAGTTGATTTGCAATTACCTATCCTTTGATAGCCCGATGTTCTATGTACTAGATATCAAACTCACTCAGAATCATGACCCATTTAGCTAACCGTCATGTGAGAGCTACCTTGTTGAGTAGATATTTAAGAAGATCAATTTTTTCTACTAGCTTGATTATGTGGGCTAGCATATAGTGGCAAAAATTTTGAGAAGAAAACACCACTCCTATTCAAGCCTTTTCGATGAATGTGTAATTTAGTTCATATATGTTAAAATTCCTACTGATGTAATAGATTTCCCTTTATTTTCCTATTGGATCTTCTTGTGCTAGCAGTGCCCCCAATGATACTTTTGTTGTTGTCATATAAAGAATGAGTGGCTTGCCTACTATCAGAGGTACCAAAACTGGTGGATTCATCAGATATTGTTTGAGCTAGTGAAATGATTTTGCACACTTGTCTTCTCATCTGAAAGGTATATTCTTATGAGGTAGATGACTGAATGGGATAAATTTATATGCTAGCTGAGTGATGAATCATCTGATGGATTGTAGTCATCCCTGTAGAGATCTGAGTTAGCTAATGTTCTTAGGAGGTGGCATCCCCATGATAGCCTAAACCTTTGCTGGATCTACTTTAATGCCATTTTCTGATACAATGTAGCCTAACAGTTTAATGGATGTGACCCCAAAGACACACTTCTTAGGGTTTAGTCTGACTTTGAATTGCTCCAATCATTGAAAGATTTTATCTAGTATGTCTAGGTGTTCTTCTCAAGTGAATGATTTAGCAAGAAAATCATCCACATAATCCTCCATGAAAGTATGCATCATATTGTGAAAGATTGTTGTCATGGCTCTTTGATAAGTTGCCCCAGCATTTTTCAAGCAAAAAGGCATGATGTTCCAAGAATATGTTCCCCATGGATAGGTGAATGCAATTTCATCTTGATCCTTTGGGGCTATCTTGATTTGAGTATAGCCGGATAAGTCATCCATTAATGATAACATTGTGTGGCTTGTTGTTAGATCCACAATAATGTCAATGCTTGGCAAAGGAAAGTCATCCTTCGAACATGCTTTGTTGACATCCCTAAAGTCTATGCATATTCTGATGCTTTTATCTAGTTTGGAAACTGGTATAATTTTTTAGATCCATTCAACATAGTCTATAGGTCAGATGAATCCGACATCTAATAACTTCTTTAGTTCTACTTTGACCAACAACGCCACATGTGGATTCATTTTTATTAGTTTTTCTTGACCGGTTTAGCTCCAGGAGAGATAGATAAGTGATGCATGATTAGATTGAAATCTATCCCTGGCATATCATCATAAGACCAAGAAAAATTGATTTTCTTTTCTTTGAATAATTTGATAAAATATGGTTGTTCTTCTTCTGTGAGTGATTCCCACTAGATGTATGGTTTTGACTGCCACTTTAGTGTTGATGTTTATTGATTGAGTTGGCTCAATCAATATTGGTGACCTTTCTTGATAATGTTCAGGAAGAGTGTCAAGTCTCCCATCTTTAGGTGCCTCAAAAAGGTTTTCACCTTCAGATGCATCCTTTATTTTAACTTTTTATGATTTAATACTGCCATTGACTGGTTTTCACCATTAGATCCTTTGTTTATTTATTTTTGCGACTGAGAGACTTGGTACTCCCCTAATTGTAGATATCATTATTTTGTTCACTGATGGAGCACATTTTTAGTTTGACTGAGCATAGGTATTGGACAATTGTTTTAGGAATATGGGCATATCATGATGTTCAAGTTCTTCCCAGTCTATGAGATCAGGATATATGAGTGATAAGGAGTCATTTGGTGGGTTGAGATCAACTTCTATAATTGTCATGATAGAGTCATCCTTATAGTTGTTTGGGATATTGGTGAGGTCTATGATATTTTTGAGGTCTTCGATGGTATTATCTGTGATATTTCCTTATTCATATTGTCATCACTCGTTCTCACTAGCCTTGTAGATATATCATGGTCTGAATTCAAGCGGTCGAGGTTTTGAGCTTCGTCCCTCCTAAGAAATGGGTCTGTATGTGTGGATGGTATTCACTTCAATGTCTTCAGTAACATCAGAATAACTACCCCACTCATATTCGTTAGAATTAGTTTCAGAATCACTATCCTAGGTTATCTTGCTATATCTGACAGGTATGTTATATGATGAGAAAAGATCACTGATGATTGACACTAGTTTAGCAGCTTTTTCTAATTCGGGATCGGTGTTGGCTTGTACTCTTTCCATTTGTTTGTACACCATTCCTTTTTTGTAAGTAAAAATTTATTTAGGTTGCAGCTCAACCTTAGTTTGATCAGGTTCTTGTACATGATGTACTCTTTTATAAGCTTCCTCCTTTTGAATGGTAAGTTCTTCTTGGCATTTTTCATTTTCTTGATGCTTTTGCTCCTTCTTTGTCATTTCTTCTGCTTGGTGTAGTGCTTCTTACCATGTGTCTTCATTATATTTTTTCTTTTCTCTTCACTGAGGTTTTTATTAGTGATTTTGTTTTCGCCTAGGTGAAACATGTTGTTCATACCCAAGCCCTGTTTTGTCTTTTTCAAATTGTGAAGGAAGTTGTAGAGGTTCTATAATGCCTTCTTGGCACTTGCCAATAGGTCCTTTTCCTTTGTATCCCATTCATTGCATGATCCAGAACCCATTTCCATATTGTTTTGTTGATACGACCACTTCTATGGTATCAGCCCTGACTTCTTCTTCATCTTTGTGTAGCTAGCTAAGGATATCTTTCTCTTCTGATTCATCAGCCAATGTGACCAGTTGGATAAATGTACCATCAAACTTGGTGATGAGTTGTGTTTCCTGATATCTTGATGTGGAAGGTTTTCCATTAGTTTTTGGTGATGTTGGCAATTTAGATAGACATAAGGGTTCAAAAGAGTACTCCCCCATGCCTTGGCCCTTAATTTTCATCTTTTTCTTGAAGTTTATGGATAGAGACTCAAGTTCTTCTTGATGATTGGATTATGAGGAAGCTTGGGCCTCCCTGTTGTGTGGAACCAGGCTATCTTGACCTACCCCCATGGCATTACAATACTCAAAAGGGTTATTATTTGCAGATATTGAAATTTTGTGTGTGTTGTAGGGGAACTTGATACATTGATGGTACATGGAAGGCACTCCTTGAATTTCATGGATCCATGGACAATCCAATAGTATATTGTATGTTAAGTCTATGTCCAAGACTTGGCACATGGTGTCTCCTTGTAGAGGACCAACCTAAATGGGTAATATTACAGTTCCTTCAAATGATCTCTCTTCATCATCATAGGCTTTGATGGTGATTTGCTTTTTGGGATCAATAGACTTCCCAAAGAAGCCCAATGCACAGATAAGTTTTAGAGTACAAATATTGAGACCACCTCCTCCATAAATTAACACTCTTTTTAATCGATGTTTATAGACCAAGACTTCGATATGGAGTGGGGTGTTATGCAGATGATTCACGGAAACATCATCATGTTTAGAAAAAAGATATGTTGTGTGGTACCGTCATATGGACCACCATGGCTTGTAATCGATCAATATCCAGATTATTTGGAATGGCTGTTTTGATAAGTGATTTTTCTAAGATATCCTTTTGTTTTGGCAAAAGTTTGAGTAAATCAAGTACAGATATCTGAGCGGGAGTTCTCCATAGTTGATCCACCAAGTTATATTGAGTCTTGGGGAGAGTTGTCGATGTTGATGTGTTCCCTTTAAAGACATATTTTTGTGCTCTGGTTGTCATGTTTATTGACACATGTTCTTGTTTATCTTTGATTTTTATGATATTTACTTGATTTTCATATGCCAATATGTGATTGATGATGTTTTCATATATGTGATTAATATGAGCTCCCTTGGTATTGTTTTATGTTGAAGCTCCTCCTTTGTCATAAGTTGGAAGAGGATTTTTGAAGGCTTCATGGTCATCATTCATTTTATGACCATCAACTGTTAAATTGCCCTTGTCTATCATGTCCTGAACTATGTTCTTCAGCCTCATGCAATCATTTGTGTTATGCCCTTTGTTTTGATGAAAATCATAATAATGTGAGTCATTCCACCAAGGTGGTTTGACTTGGGGTTCAAAGTTTCTTGTGGCTAACAATGTGATGATTTTATTTGCCAATAGCTCTCAAAACATTGATTTTAAGGTTTGTCCTGATGGCGTGTATATGCATCGATATGGGAAAGTATTAGTGTTGTCTCTTTGCTTTGTGTTGTTTCCTTGGTTGGTGTTGTTGTTGCCTTGATGATTTTTGTTGGTGTTTTACATCGAAGCTCCTTGGTTGGTATTTCACTGATAAGTGTTACTGCCATGATTAGCACTCTTTTGATCATTATTGGAGGGTGGGTTGCTTGATAAAGTTAACACTGGTTGTTTAGACTTCACATTGTTGGCATCAATTACCCCATCATTAATAATGTTTTTGTTTTGTGTCCAAAATCAAGATTTGTCTAAAGTGTTGTTATTGTTTTGATTATTAAAGGTGGTAGTGTTTGACGAATTAACTTCCTTAAAGAACTTCTATGTTCCTTTATTGATGCAAGCTTCCTCTACTTGGATACCATTTTATATCAATTTTGCAAAAGATAGTATGCATTGGAGTTTGAGTTGATAACTCATCTCACTATTCAAATTATTAATGAAGATTTCCATCTTTTCCTTTTCAGGCACATCTCGGCGATATCTCGAGACCATGCACCTCCACCATTGTAGAAATACCATGAATATTTCATTTCTCTTTTGTTTTGTGTTACACACATCTAGCATGGTGATTGTGTGTTGAATGTTATAGGAGTATTGTGCTATGAATTTGTTTACCAACTCATAAAATGATCTAATGGGAGGTGTAAGTTTAGACAACCACTCCATTGTTTGCCCTCTCAAACTTCTTGGGAATAATCTCATTAAGTATGTGTTGTCATGAGCAAACTCTAAGCTCATGGTACAAAATTCTTGAATGTGATCATGGGGATCACTCTTACCATCATATTTGTTGTACTTTGGTATATCTGAATTTGGGGGAAAAGGTACCATGTTCAATCTCCTATCCAAAGGACAAGGATAGATTCCGTCCAAGGAGTATCATACTGTGGTTCCTTGTTGCATGTCCTGCATTTGTCTTTGCAGTGTTTGGAGTTATTGTGTAAGAGAATCCATGGGTGCATTTGTCCTTTGATGGGGAGCTTCCCCTTGTTCATTAATATTATCCTGATTGTGGGCATGGTCTTGTTCATGGGTGTTGTCTTGTTCATGGGTGTGATCTTGGTTGCGTATGTTTTCTTGATCATGTGCCTCCTCTTCTCTTCATTGTTCTTGATAAGCATAGTTTCTTGTTCTGGTTCTTGGCATTCTTTCATCTATATTCCTTAAGTTTTCTGTGTCGAAATCCTCAGGAATGTTGACCCCTTTCCTAGTTAGCACGAGTAGATATTTTTCCTTATCTACTTCTATAAGTCTTTCTACGAGTTTTTGGAAAGATGCATTCTCTTGACATTCTTCAAGAAGTTCTTCGGTGATCTTTGTTTCTCCCATATTTGCATATTCATCAAAAGGATTGGACAGTCTACGACCCATACTCAATTCTGGTTGTGATTCCTTCTTTTTGTTTCTTTGAGATTGAGTGACCATGGGCATTAATATATCTCTATCGTGATGAATTCTTCTTACTCTATTGGGGTTCTTGGTGGAGTTAGTGGCTCAAGTCGAGCTTCATTGTAAGTGATAAGAAATTTTGGAAATAAAGCGGGGTTAATCCTTCCTCCACTATTAAGGCATTGCCTGAATGTTTCTTTTTGAATGTAAGCCCTACTTCTCAAAAGCTCTTTGTCAAATTTGTTTGTTTTTCCTTGGATATACAACCGCATATGATGCAAGAATATGTGATGTGATGCAAAGAGTTGATGGTTGATATAGAGAAATTTAATCCTTTTGATAAGTGCCTTAAAACTAGGTTGTCTCTTCTTCAACTTAGTTTTTTGATGAAGACTTATTCTTCTCAAAATATGAGGAGTGGTCATACACAAATGATCAAATGTTTATGTTGGATATGGATACTTCGTTTAAAAACTCAAGTTTACTTTATCAAGTAGAGGTTTAGTTTGATTCGCCTCCACGACAAAGTGTGTCAAATGATATGAGTCAAGTTTCTTGATGTAGAAACTTAATTTGACAACTTGAGGACCTAACTAGGTATTATTTTGATAGGATTTGTTGGATGGTGGAACTTTGATCACTGTTCAAAATTTGATCTCAAGCTTAGTTGATGATTAGAAAACTCTTTCTAAGAGTGCTTTGTTGGATTCAGAATTTTCTCACTTATGATCCTTTTCCGAAGTTTTGTTGCTAAATTTGTCAGAGGACCCAAAAGGGTATTTGAAACTATTGATAAATTTTTTTGAAAGTGACTGGCTTGCTCTTTGTTCTCACTAATATTGACCATGTGCTAAGATAGAGACCTGATGCGCTAAAGTATGTTCTCAAAGCACTACAAAATGTTCCCTATGCACTATGTTTCCTCTCTGACACATTATTTTAGACTATTTGATAATACAATTGTAGGATAGGTTATGCACTAATATGTCCCTTTTATGCACTGATGTTTGGTATGAAAGCGCTATAATATGCTTTCAATGTGCTAGGCTAATGCTCGTATGCACTATAGTGATGTTGATAAGCGCTATCTAAAATTTTACTAGTATGATACTGGTCATGCACTAATTTGATTGATGAAAGCACTAAGTTTTGGTTTGAATGCACTACTGAATGTTTGAGATGCTCTAGGTTGTTGCTCCTATGCATTAACTGTCATGATTTCTCCATTTGATTCTTTTATTGGGATATTGAAAAATAACACTTGTGATTTGATGGATGATTTTCTAAAAATGACTTGAAAATATGACATATAGAAGAGATAACAACTTGCCTATGCTAAACAAATAGTGTATGTTCTTTTGAGGATGTTTTCAAATCCCTGATGTTTCCACTGGTTTGGATTACAAAGAAGACATATCAAGTAGACTCTTTATTCAAAGGTCATTGACAATATCATAGCCCACTAGTCTCGATACTCTGTCAGCTCAAATAGCCTTGTCACCCCCTAGGGGGTGCCCATTTTTTTGCCTTCTGCCAGAAATTAACCCAAAGTGAATTTCTTCACAATTGAGTAGTTATCTTGGGAGATATATGGTGAGTGATCTTGGGGTGGATTCTTCCCCACCCTTGCACTATGATATTACCAATATTTTGGCAATTGATTCGGTTCAAAGTTTCTAATGCTAAGGTTCTTAGTCAAGCTTTCATTCGATCTTCAGTGATAAACTCCCTCAAGAGGCTTCCCAACCTTTAGAACAAAGGCTTTACATATCTTAAAGATACAAGGGGAAGACTAATCACTAAGCAAAATTGTTGAAGGGGAATTTTGTCAGCCTCCACATTTGATTATAGTGGGTTGGAACACTTGGTGATAATGTCATTTCCGACTTAGATCATTCCCCTCTCACCAGCCATGAATGGCACCCTAAGGACAACTCGAGAGGTCAGACCTTCTAAAGGTTTTAAGTTCTTGAAGTAACAGAAAGCATGGAAGAGTGGTTTGGTTTTTTGGTCACCCAATTAAGGGGAGAGCATATACCTTTCACTTTTGAGACAAGGAAAACAATGTTCTTTTTAACTTTCAAGGCAATGATTAACTAAGATCTATTTGGAGATGTTGCTCCAACAAGCATGGTGTTCTTTTTACCTCACAAAGCAATTTGTTGTCTAACTAGGAAGTTGAAATCCTAGTCAACAAAAGTTAAAGCACATTTACTTGAAATGGAAATAGCTTTGTAAAATAAATGGAAAAATTGATTGCTTCTTTTACTTTTGCAAGGAAATGAAAATTTGTTGTTATTTTTATAGCCCAAATGAAGTGTTTTCCCTAATCTTGCAAGAAAGTAAATGTGTTTGATTTGTTGTTCTTTTTACCTTGCAATGAGGTTCTTTTTAAGTCCAAAAGAAAATTTGATTTGTTTTAAGCCCAAAATAAAATGAGATTTTTTTTAACCAATGGGAAATGAGTTCTTTTAATCCAGCTTAAAAATCTAGAAAGAAATCAAAATTCCTAAATCTAACTCCTCCAACCTCCAAGAAATGATTAATAACCTGCAATAAAAGGAAGTTAGGGAGAAATCAAAACTTTAGGTGGGCTTACACAAGCCTCATTTTTCTAACTCTATTACAAACTTTCTTTTTCTCCGTTGGAGTCATGCACTAAAATTCTACACAAATGCACTAAAGAATGGTATAAAAGCGCTAAAACATGACTCCAATGCACTACCCTAATGCTTAAATGCGCTATGTTGATACTTCAATGCGTAAGAAAGAAATAGAGAAGGTTATGAGCTAAAAGGAAGTTTAAAAGTGCTAGAAGATGGGTCATATGTGCTAAATAGTGCTATGAATGCTCTACTATTTGCCACAAATGTGCTAAAGTATACTCTAGATTTGCTAAAAGGGTATTCCAGCATGCTTGTAATCCTTAGCGTGCACAAAAAATGATGTTATTTATGGGGACATGCCCCATAGTAGGTGCCAGAAATGTATGCAGGAAAATGTGATGACAAAAATGAATAAAACGAATCCAAAAGACCCACACACCAATGAGACTCTTGGTGCAAGTATATGAACTAATCCAGTTTGTTCAACTTCCCAAGGGGTGTCCCATTGTTCTCTATCTCATAGGATCCCTAAAGTCAATGTTTTTCTCTCAGATCATTGAGCAAATAACTTAGGAATGACAACTCCAAGAATGAGTGATATTTGATTTATATGCGTGTATGCATTCTAAGATATATATGATGTTAAAACTATGATGATTAAGCTAGTATAAAGATGATGATATGATAAAAGATTAGCAAATTATCCTAGCTTGAATATCTTATGATATTAAAATATTCCTAAATGCTATGATGATGTTCTAACAAAGAGAGGCTAGAATGTCTAGTAAATTGGACTATAATGTAGATGCATAAAAGATTGTTGATATGAAAATGAGGAATGAGAGCTCTATTTATAGGGAAAATAGGGCAATGTATGGTTAAGATTTAATAATCTTAACAAGGGCTAGGATTGAAAGTTAATCAATCCATGTTTACAATTCTCATCAATAAAATGGTGACAATTATCAACAAAGGGTTGCTTGAGAGGAGATGCATGAAGCGTTAAATGTCTGAGAAGACATGAAGGTTTCCCTAGGAGGTAAGGGTTATCCAATGGATAAAGTTTTTACCCAACGGGTAAACTATTGTGCAAGGGTTACTGGGATAACCAAGGTTAAAGCCATGAATGCTTGATGAGACCCTTGAGTCAAAAGGATAGTTAAGTTAGAAGAAAGTCTCTAACTAGAGGTCAAAGATGAGTTAGCCATAAATGGTTATGTAAGAGCCTTTAATGATTTGGAAGAATTTTAGAGGTTAACCATTTGAAGACACAAAGCCTTTAATGGTTATTGAAGACTTTGGAGGCTTTGAGAAGTGACTTCTTTTTACTTAGGAATGTGACAATAATTAGGAGATGAATTAGGCTAAATTGGAAGTGATTAGAAGAATCTAGAAGGGGTTTAGGAGACAAGTGGGAGATGTAGGAAATTGTAAGTGGATGAGGAAAAATGATTTTAATTAAAATAAAATTACTTTATTTCAACTAAAATAGATGCAACTTGCATAAATACAAGTGGGGGATTTAATAAATAAATTAGATATATTTGTTTGCAAGGATCAATTTAATTAAATGTAAATTTAATTTAAAAGGGAGAAAGGGGAATTAATTAAATAAAGTGATTTATTTAATTGAAGGCTAGAAAATATTTAGATGAATTTAATTAAATAAATTGAGTAATTCATTTAATCAAATAGATGTAAATGAATAAATTAATTAAATATAATTTAATTAATAGGGGGAATGGGGTTTAGATATATAAATATTTATTTAGGAAAGTGGTCATATTTATACATCTACAAGTCCCATTTATCTAGCCTTCACCTAACCCTAGGGAGGAAGTTTGATCTAAATCACCAAGATTAAAAATTCTTAAGAAAGATGATGGTTCATGTTCTATTAATATTAGAGATCCCATTTTTATTAATATTGATGAAGAAATTGATGAAAATAATGTTCATGATAGCAATGTTGATTCTAATGATTCTGGTGATATGTATGAGCTTGTTTCAATGTTGACAATGGTTTATCTAAACAATTTTAAAAAGCATTAATCCTATCTCCTAGTGACAAACAAAGTGACTCATCCTTAGAGCATGGTCCTCATTTGGAACTTGCAGTAGCTCCATCTATTGTGCTCAAAGTTTCTCCTCTTGCATCTTGTCCACCTTCCCAAAAATATGTTCAACAATATTGGGAGGTGGATGATTTGCTTCATTAGCTTCATTTGTGTCATAGATTCTCTCTCTCTCCTCTCTTTCTTGTTTGTAACATTCCTGTAGCGTCCTAAAATTGTGACACTTGCAATTTTGACTGCATTTCGGTCTTCACGATGGCGACGCAACACGCAACCTGAATGGAGACCCCGAAACCTGATTACGACACTAAAAACTGCATTTTTCAAGCACCCTGGCCTAAACCTCCTTTGCACCCTGCTATCCCGGGAGGTGGGACCAGAGCGCCCAGCGCCCTGGTCCTTCAGGACCAGGGCGCCCAGCACCCTGGTCCCTGGGCCTATTTTGGGCCCGGTCTCCTATGGGGTCTCGGGTCTTTTTGTTTGCAAATTGGAAATTAACTTTCCTGGTTGGCCTAAGGTTGGGAAAATCGGTCTTTCAACCCTAATTGACAAGTATATAAACTACATTTCCTCTCCCATTTTGGTAGATGGAAAAAAGGCGAAAATGATATTCAAGCATTCAAGCATTCAAGCATTCCTTCAAGCAATTGAGCATTCTAAGTCTCCATTCAAGGCTAAGTGTTGCATTCAAGACAAGGATTCAACCATTGAAGAGGAGATCACTTACTACATACAACATACAACATACAACAAACAACAACATCTATACCTTTGCACATAAGGATACAAACATCCTTACAACAAGGTATTAGTACTTGTTTTACATTACATTTACAGCATTTCTCATTTCTTGGTTAATTCCAAAACTGGGGTTTGACCTAAAGGCAAACCCCTAATCCCTAACCTCCCAATCGTCTTCGCTTTTCTGTGTGTAGGTTGCAGGTACGCAGCTGAAATTGAAGATCTGGAATCCTTGTGCAGAGACGAACAGATCCCCCTTCGTTTCGCGGATTTTTCGGAGGACCGTGGCGCCGGGCGCCATCGTCCCAACAACTTTTGCTCAAATTTGCAGGACAGTGCCGTATCGACATTTTACTACTAATTCCAGGTCCGCAGCTTCATCCTATATCCCTATCTCAGTTTATAAGCGAATCTTTGTCACTTTCTATGCATTCCTAGCTTAATTCTTCTATCAACATTCTTTACAAAAGAGGGTAGCCTTGCTGTCTTAACCCTTGAAACGCATTTAGCATCCAATCTTGCATTGTGTGGGATTGGATCTTGTGGGTTTCAACCCCTCTTTTGAATGTAAAGTCTCTCCCTTAAGTGAAAACCATCAACCCTAGCGACCTCCCTTCTCTCTCCTTGGAGTTGGAAGAGGGGAGAGCAACTAGGGTTCGATTGCGATTTTCCGCTTTACATTTTGGTGAACCCGACGTGAACATCCTTTCTGATTATTCATAATTAGATCTGAAAATTGGATTCTTTGATTACATTTCCATGTTTGATCTTTGGCAAAATTTTAGAGGTTAATTGCATAAAAACCCTAAATTTTCTTTTTAAGTAATTAAACTTGTGAAATGTTTAATTGTTGATGCTTGTTTCAGATCTACCCTTCTATTACAAATTATCAATTCATATTTGTGCTTTGATTTTGAAAATTAAGTGGTTAAGTGTCAAAACCCTAATTTTTGAAACCCTCTTGATTCAAACTTTGACTGATAATTTCACTAATCAAAACATCTCCAAATCAGCTGTAACTTTGGATTCCACAATAAAATCATAATATCTTTCATCCCTGAAAATTTGGAAAAAAGTTGCGAGGACCGTGTGCACTCCGAGCGCCATCATCCCCGACATTTTTTCCAAAATTTCGGGAGCGAGATCTTACTATATTTTCCTGCTAAAATCCAAAATTTTGGCTGATTTTATCAATTTTAACACCTTCAAAATTACAGTCAAAGTTGGTCTAGCGATTGCTTGGTTTAGGGCTTCTAATCATTCAAAAATCATCAAAATTGAAATTTTGTGTCAAAATTGTGTTCTTACTGTCCTAAATCTGAAAATTGTGTTAGCATTCATTCGAAATTTCAGTGCTTTATTCAAATTCTTGCAATTTGTGACTTTTGAAATTAAATGCTTAATTACAACAACTTTGATTTCCGCTTTCAAAATTGAATTTTGCGTGAAATTGAGTCAACTTTCAAATTTCAAAACTTGCATTACTTTTGGTATTCCCTCTAAAACCATAAAATTCGAAATTTCAGTTTCCCTCTCTTTTTCAAAATTCAAATTTTGCATTTTTCGACAATCTTGGTAGGGTTCAATTTTGAGATTGCAACTTTAATTTGGCCTATCTACGGATCGTAAAATCACTCAATTTTTTCAGGTTAGCTGCAAAATCATCATAACTTTCATCCCTACAAATTTCGAAAAAAGTTGCGAGGACTGTGTGCACCCCAAGCGCCACGGTCCCAGATATTTTTTCCGAAATTTCGGGAGACTGTCGTGATTGCATTTAACAGCTTAAATCTAGAAGATTGGCTGATTTTACTGAAAATTGCTACCTCTAAAATTCAAAATCTTTTCTCCCTCTCTAGTGCATGAGTTTTACAACAACAAGCCCTACTTACACTATTCCCGTTAGACGAAGCCGTAGAATTAAGTCTTTCCGAGGTTTAATTACTGAGGAGATGGAACCTAATTTGAATGGTCTTTTTAACGAGGACATGGGTAATTCCTCTAATCCTCTTAATGATGAAGAAGCTCTCCATGAGGTTTCTGTAGAACAACTTTAAAAATTGGATAACCAATTTGACGATTTTCGACAATGGATGTCTCATGAGTATCCCGATAGTCAAGCTCTTCCTTTAATTGAGGGTCTAAAACGTATGCTTCAAAGTGATAAGAATGGAATTGATATTTTGTGTGGTATTGCACACATTGTGGATTCAAATGTGATGCCTATGAAAAGTTGTGCCGAAACCTTAGGTTATACACAACCTCCTACTCAAGACAATCATTCTATTCCTTTGACGACTCCTATTGCTAGTATACCTACTTTTACATCAAACATAATGACTACTTCTATACAAGACATTCCCCCTGTGATCACCAGTCATGGGGGAAATCCTCCCTCTTCAATTAACCCTCTTCCTTCATTCAATCCGACTTCTTCATTCATTCCTTCAATGAGTGTTCCTATTACATCTCCACAAATGAACATAACACAAGGGGGCAATTCATTTAACCATTCCATTCCTCCTTGTAGTGTTCCTCCTGTCCAATCATCTCCTATGACTAACTATCATAGTGTCCCACCACCTTACTCTCTACCTTCTTTCAATAACATAACACCTCCATCACAATCTAACGTGTCTAATATGAATTCTTCGACTGAAGCGACTATTAACAATCTTGCACAAACTGTCTCTTCTTTACAGCAACAAATTGCCTCTATGAATCAATCTAAGTTTAGTGTGCCCACATTTGATGTTGCGAGCCCACTTTCTCTTGATATTGTCCGAGCTATTCCCCCTAAACATGTTGAAATTCCGCATTTGGAGCTTTATAATGGTAAGGGTGATCCTCTAACACATGTTAAGACCTTTCAAACAATATGTACTGATTTTGCTTATGACCAAAGGTTGCTTGCAAAACTGTTTACTAGAACATTAAGAGATAAAGCCCTACAATGGTATTGCTCATTGCCTTCTTATTCTATTACTTCTTTCGAACAACTTGCAAATGCTTTTATTCAACAATTTCAAAACAATATAAGTCCTAAAGTTACTTTGATTGATTTAATGCATTGTAAACAAGGTGTTAAAGAAAAAGTGACTGATCTCATTGGTAGATATAAGCATTTGTATGCTCAAATTTCCTTTCCAGTGCCTGACAATGATATTCAAAGAATCTTTATTTCTAATTTACAAAAAAACATTAGAGAAAAACTCCTATTTTCTGAGTTTACTTCTTTCCAACAGTTGTGCGCAACTCTTCACAATTATCAATTGACTGTGAGTCAAATGGAACAATCACATCCTATGGCTCCAAGTGATAAGGGTGATAGTAGTCAACAACCCTTTGGGAAGTTTAAACCGAATAGAGAGTCCATCAAATTCAATGAAAACATCATCAACAACAATGTGAATGCAGCATCAGGTGTGCCTCCTATTTCTAAATTTTTCAAGAAAGAAAGAAAGTATACTCCTTTGAATGAATCATTGCATAGTATTATGAATAAGTTATTGGAACAAAATGTGCTTACTCTTCCTCCTATAAGGCAAATTGATCCTGCAAAGATTACTTCACCTTATTTTGATAACAAATCTTTTTGTCACTTTCATCGTCAGCCTGGGCATGATACTGAAAAATGTTTTTCTTTAAAGGGTAAAATTCAAGATTTGATTGATAATAATACTATCTCTGTTTCTGGAGTGAATGATAAAGGCAACACATCTGTAGCTCCTCCTAACCAAAATCTTCAAATTTTTACTGATCCATTTCCTTCTCATACTTCTAATGCAATTGAGGCTAATGATTCCTCTCTCTCATCTGATGGTCTTGTGTCTATGACTCCGAATCTGATTAACTTCGTAGAGCAGCAAGAAATCCCTAAAGAACCTTCCATCACATTTGATTCTAGTGAAACTATCAGGGCACCTGATGGTCCTTTATACATAGTTGCAAAAGTTAAGGATACACCTTGTCGTGGAGTGCTTATTGATCCTTCGTGCATGGTTAATGTTATTACTGAAGAATTTCTTTTTACTTTGCAATTGAATCAAGTGATCTATGACAAAATAGATGTGGTTGTGAAATTATTTGATGCATTTACTTCTCCTGCAATTGGTTCTATTACATTACCTATTGAGGTCCGTAACAAATCCCTTGATGTGGACTTTGCTATTATTCCATCATCCGAACAATTTTGTGTGAAGCTTTGCTATCCTTGGCTATCTTCCATGAAAGCTATTGCTTCTCCTATACATAAGTGTTTGAAATTTCCCCATAATGGTGAAGTTGTTACTGTCAATCATAGTCTCTTTAAACCAGCTGAAAGAACTTCTAGCGTTCCTATTGATTACTTTTGGCCTAAACAATTCCAATCTCTTCCTCCATGAAGTGATCATCTTTTCAAATCTTATCAAAAGTGGAAAAAAGACATGATCCTATCTCTAAGTGAACCTAGAACACCCAAACTTGACATTCCTATCATTCTTGAGAAGGAAGTTCTTCCTTTGAAAGATAAAACTAATGTGTTTCCTCAAGAAGATTCCCAACCCATTCCTATGGATGTGACTATGTCTATGCCTAATAAACCTTCTAAGAGTAGACCTATACCTCCTCATCATGATGGACTTGGTCTTCTTCCTAAACCAAAAATTTCTCCTCTATATGGAGCAGTTCCTCCTCCTTCCTTTTATAGAGAGAAGAGACCTTCCTCTTCTCCTATTGTTCAACCTAAGAGACCACAACCTAAACACCCAAGTGATAAGGATGAGAGCATTCCTCCTCCTCAATCTTCTCAACTTCCTACTAAGACTAGACGAAATCGTTCTGCACGTGAATGCCGACGAAAGCGTCGTCTTAGAGCTCAGGCAGCTGCTTCTCAAACTTTGCAATCCCCAAAAACACCTTCAGCTAGCATTATTCCATTTTCTCCTCAGCCGACGATTGAGCCGAAATCTCCTAAACATAAGATGCATGATGGTCTTGATCCAGTGCAAGTTAAAGATCCTATTTTTATAAATCTTGATGATGATATAGATGAAAATATTATTCATGATGAACATGTTACTCCTCTCACTTCTGATAGTGAATATGAACTTGTTGATATTGATAAACATTTATCTAACAAATTTTCTAAAGCACTTATCCTAGCTCCTAGACAAGAACAACGTGGCTCGGAACATGAACATAGCCCTTGTTTGGATCTTGTGATAGCTCCATCTGCTGTGTTGGATGTTCCTCCTCTAGCGTGTTCCCTGCCTTCCCGAAACATTGATCAGCAAGATCGGGGGGTAGATGACGTGCTAGACTAGTTACATTAGCATAGCAGATTCTCTCCTCCTCTCTTTTGTTACTTCTTCTATGTGTTATTCTCATTCTTCTATTTGTTGTCCTTAGAGTTGTCTACTTGAGGACGATGCAAAGCATTGAGATCTCTCGATCTCTCTCATGTTGACTCAAAAGACACATGTGTTCCCTTCTTCTAGGTGACCTTCCTTGATTGGGGAATGAAGAACAATTATGCATACATACATATGATATACATGAATTATCATACAGCATACTGACCCCAAGGAAAGCGAAGTCACCTCGTGCTTTGTGTCTATTATCCTTGGGTTTATCTCACACTTGGGGGCTAAATCTTTGTGATAATGTGCTCCTTTCCCTTCTCATTTCTTATGTGTATCACTACGTTAAAATAATCACCCCCATTGAGGCATGTGCGATCGCTTTAACATAGGGGGGCATACATCCTATCTATCCTTTCAAGATACTTGAAAATTTCTTGGCGAACTTAGCCTTGCCTTGAAAATTTTTGGTATTTCTTTTGCATGACTCATAGTGAGGGAACCTTACTACTGACAGTCATGGTCCTCCCTCGTGATCTTCCCTTTTACTTTGTCAATCGAAGTCATAAGATCCTTAGTCCACTGGGGGCTTGGTGTATCTTGCCTCCTTGACGTGGTGAAAGTCTTTCAATATTGTTTCCTTGTACTTTATCGGAAGTATGAGCATACATACTCCCGCTAAAGTGGGGGCTAAATGTAGCATCCTAAAATTGTGACACTTGCAGTTTTGACTGCATTTCGGTCTTCACGACGGCGACGCAACACGCAACCTGAATGGAGACCCCGAAACCTGATTACGACACTAAAAACTGCATTTTTCAAGCACCCTGGCCTGAACCTCCTTTGCACCCTGCTGTCCCGGGAGGTGGGACCAGAGCGCCCACCGCCCTGGTCCTTTAGGACCAGGGCGCCCAGCGCCCTGGTCCCTGGGCCTATTTTGGGCCCGGTCTCCTATGGGGTCTCAGGTCTTTTTGTTTGCAAATTGGAAATTAACTTTCCTGGTTGGCCTAAGGTCGGGAAAATCAGTCTTTCAACCCTAATTGACAAGTATATAAACTACATTTCCTCTCCCATTTTGGTAGATGGAAAAAAGGTGAAAACGATATTCAAGCATTCAAGCATTCAAGCATTCCTTCAAGCAATTGAGCATTCTAAGTCTCCATTCAAGGCTAAGTGTTGCATTCAAGACAAGGATTCAACCATTGAAGAGGAGATCACTTACTACATACAACATACAACATACAACAAACAACAACATCTATACCTTCGCACATAAGGATACAAACATCCTTACAACAAGGTATTAGTACTTGTTTTACATTACATTTACAACATTTCTCATTTCTTGGTTAATTCCAAAACCGGGGTTTGACCTAAAGGCAAACCCCTAATCCCTAACCCCCTAATCGTCTTCGCTTTTCTGTGTGTAGGTTGCAGGTACGCGGCCGAAATTGAAGATCTAGAATCCTTGTGCAGAGACAAAAAGATCCCCCTTCATTTCGCGGATTTTTCGGAGGACCGTGGCGCCGGGCGCCATCGTCTTGACAATTTTTGCTCAAATTTGCAGGACAGCGCCGTATCGACATTTTACTGCTAATTCCAAGTCCGCAGCTTCATCCTATATCCCTATCTCAGTTTATAAGCGAATCTTTATCACTTTCTATGCATTCCTAGCTTAATTCTTCTATCAGCATTCTTTACAAAAGAGGGTAGCCTTGCTGTCTTAACCCTTGAAACACATTTAGCATCCAATCTTGCATTGTGTGGGATTGGATCTTGTGGGTTTCAACCCCTCTTTTGAATGTAAAGTCTCTCCCTTAAGTGAAAACCATCAACCCTAGCGACCTCCCTTCTCTCTCCTTGGAGTTGGAAGAGGGGAGAGCAACTAGGGTTCGATTGCGATTTTCCGCTTTACAATTCCTTTATTTGTTTCTCAATTCTTCTATTTGTTGTTACTTGTGTTGTCTACTTGGAGACTATGCAAAGCATTGAGATCTCTTTTGGTCTCTTCCATGTTGACTCAAAAGATACATGTGCCCTTCTTCCATTGTGGTTCTACTTCCTTTGGGGGATGAGGTGAATTCAATGCAAATATATTTTATGATATACATTATTTATCATAAGAGCATACTAACCCCAGAGCTAGTAGAACCCTTATGTATTTTATGTGACCATTATCCTTTGATTTGTCCTTTCTTGGGGGCATATCATTGTGGTAACTTGCTTGTCTTTCAGATGCATGCTATCTTAAAGCAATTTCTCTCAGTAAGGTGTATGTATTCTCTTTAACATGGGGACATACACTTCACTCAATGTTTCACTTTATGCACACACTATCACATATCTTGATACTCAAGTTACTTTGCAAATTGAGCCTTTTTCTTTGTAATTTGGTATTTTTCTTTTTCATGACTCGTAGTAAGTGAACCTTACTAGGCTAGCAATCATGATTCTTTCTCTCTCTCTTATGATGTCCCCTTTATCTTGATATTGAAGTAGTAAGATTCTACAGTCCACTGGGGGCTTGGTGTATCTTAGCTCTTTGATGACTTGATGAATTTTTTTGATGCAAACCTTTTGTACTTTATCGAGAGTATGCCTAGTCTCACACTTCTTCTAAAGTGGGGGCTAAATTTAGTGTCCTAAATTGTACCCTCTTATAATTTTGTCCTCATTTGGGCCCTCAACTTGGTATTCATGTGTCAAGGCCTAATCGGAGCCCTGATTCTACTCACATCATGCACCAAAATCCTTTTTTTCAACACACACACCTTCTCCCCAAATTTTATGTGTCCCTGATTGGTTAGGACTAGCACCCTAGTTCCCTAGTCCTCCCAATTAGGGCTCATTTTGGGGCCCCTTAATAGTCATTTGAAATAAGTAGGAATCCTAATCTTGTGTCTGCTCATGTCAAAAAATTAAGTTGTTTTTCGACTAGCATGTATAAAAGGAGGTCTACCCTTCTCATTTTGAGATCACCTATCACATCCATCAAGTAATCAAGCATTCAAATTCAAGTGAGCAAGAAATCGGTCTTCTTTCAAGCATTGGAGTATAATTGAAGTTAAGATTCAAGCATTGGAGATGACATTCATGTTCTATGTTTTATGAAGACTAGATGAAACCCTAATTCCTTGTGAAAACAAATAAAACTTCATAAAAAGGTATATCATTTGTGCTTCAGACATTTTCAGCATTTCCCTCAAAAGGAAATCATTTCCATTACAACAACTCATTTACATTTCATTTATATTTCATGGTTAATTCCAAAATCAGGGTTTGACCTAAGAAAAACCCATATTCCCTACCAATTTCCCTTCTCTACTATGCGCAGGAATATGTGTGGAGCTACAATTCTTAGAATTGGCTTTATTCACATAAACAAACAAATTCCCCTTCAGATGGCAAAAAGTGTAGAGGACAAAGCAATGGGCATTTTGGTCCTGACAATTTAGGATGACCTTTTGGGAATAGATCTAAACACTCACATATTGCTCAAATCCAGGTTCATGGCTCTATCTGACATCTGTAGCTCACTATTTATGCATAACTGCATCAATTTCAACACATTTACCTTAATTTCAGCAACATTAATCAAATTAATTCAAATTAAAGGGAAAGAAGAGTCACATCTAAAACCCTTCGAATTTGATCACAATCTATATCTATCAAATTTCTCTTTCCCTAATGTAATTGGTCCCTAAGCAAAAATTAAGGGTTTTGTTACATCTTGTGGTGGAAACCCTAATTTTCACCATTACAATATTAATGATTATGTTGTTCTTTATAATGGTATTTGATTTAAGCATGTCCATTGCTCATTATTAGAAAAATATTATTAGCTTACAGACAAGCATACAAAAGATAAAAGTAGACATAAATACAACAAAACACATGTCATGATTATAAGGTGAAATCATATGTTGTGTCAAAACATACATCCAAAATATATTATGGGAGTACTCTCAAGGACACCTCTCCTACTTCACTCCTTGAAACTTTCTTGGGCATCGTCCCAATGGGTCAATGTATCTTAGATCTAGTGTGTGCCCTGCTACAAGTAGAAACTCTTTTCAACAATGGTGTCTCATCATATTTCATAATTCCTATAAAATCTCAAGTATGTACTTGTATGACTGATTTAGACATGAATTTCATCTTTCAACAAAAGATTTTTTTTATTTAGTCATAATCATTATCAATATTCATACATGTTTTCTTTTTCAAAATGAATGAAAGTGTACAAATTTGATAACATAATGTAAAGAACCAAAAACTTTAAGTCAAAATCACAAATTAAAACCAATCAAAATCATTTTGAAAAAAAAAACAATAATTCATAATTTCTATAAACTTTCAAGTATGTGCTTGTGTACTTTAAACATGGGTTTCATCTTTCAACTGAAATATTTTTTTTCATTTAATCATAATCATCATCAATATGCATAATAACGTTTTTTTTTTAAATTGAATAAAAATGTACAAATTTGATAACATGATGTAAACGAGCAAAAACTTTAAGTCAAAATGACAAATTAAAACTAATCAAAATCATTAAAAACAATCATATTTCATAATTCTTATAAAATTTCAAGTATGTATTTGTGTGACTACTTTAGACATGAATTTCATCTTTCAACAAAAAAAAAAAATTGTTCATTTTAATTATAATAATTATCAATATGCATACATATTTTCTTTTTTAAAATGAATCAAAGTTTACAAACTTGATAATATAATGTAAAGAACCAAAAATTTTAAGTCAAAATCACAAATTAAAACCAATCAAAATCATTTAAAGACAAAAACATGATTCATAATTCCTATAAACTCTCAAGTGTGTGCTTGTGTTGCTACTTTAGACATGGGTTTCAACTTTCAACAAAGAATATTTTTTTTCACAATAATTATCAATATGCATACATAATTTCTTTTTGAAAATAATTGAAAGTGTGCAAAAATGATAACATTATGTAAAGGACCAAAAACTCTAAGTCAAAATGACAAATTAAAACCAATCAAAATCATTTAAAAAAAAAATTCATAACTCATAATTCCTATAAACTCTCAAGTATGTGTTTCTATGGCTACTTTAGAGATGGATTTCATCTTTCAATAGAAAGATTTTTTTTCATTCAATCATAATAATTAATAATGTGCATACATAATTTCTTTTTGAAAATGAATGAAAGTATGCGAAATCGATAAAATAATGTAAAAGACTAATTCAAACCAATCAAAATCATATAAAAAAAACCATAATTCATAATTTCTATAAACTCTTAAGTATGTGTTTGTGTGACTATTTCAAACAGCGAAATTTTTTCCATTTAATCAATAATCATTATCAATATACATACATAATTTATTTTTGAAAATAAATAAAAACATACAACCAAAAACTTTAAGTCAATTTCAACTAAAACCAATCAAAATCATTTAAAAAAAAAATAAAAACTATAAAAATAAAAACAAAATATGGCTGATTGAACTCACTTTTCTAAGCTAATTTTGTACAATTTTTGAGAATTTAAAAAAAAAATAGTTAGAATTTTACATTTTCTATTCAAAGCATTGATTTACTAAGTCTAAATCCTTTCCTATGGTTATTTGAGTGCTTAGGATCTTTTTGTGTGTTGAGCAAGCAATCAGCCCTTGTTGATGTGACATGTTTGTTTAATTATTACTTGTAGAAAACATGAGATAATTATTTCACAATGGTCTACTATATTGGAGACGATTTGTTTTTCATGAGGAATTAGTACATAGATTTTTTCCATGAGGAACTAGTACATACATTGTTTTCATGAGGAATTAGTACATGATATTTTTTTGGTAAACATCACACGTCATGATGATATAGTGCTTATGAAAAAATTTCATTATATAGAATTCTTTTTGGGTTACTTAATATGGGTATAGATTCTTGTACAAACTTTAAAGATATTTTTTTATATCTATGGATGTTATTTAGTTAATGATAATAAGGGGTAAATAATTATATGTTGTCTTAGTAATGATATTTAGTTTCAATTTTATGTGTTTAGAGAGTATTTAGTTATAAGAGTAGTTGATTTATGGATTTAATATAGTATATTGATTTTGAAAAATCTTATGGCTCATTTCCTTCTTTCATGAATGACTTGTTAATATATTTGTCTTTCATTGTTATTTCTTTGGTGTTAGTCTTAATCTATTTGTATTTCATTATTATTTCCTTGGTGTTATGTGACCTTATCCTTGGGCTTTTTATGTTCATATCTTACAATATATTGTTTCATGTGTTGGTATTTTGGTATGGTTTTGTCATTGATGTCAACACCTATTGAAACACTAGCACTTTGGAAAAATAGAACTATCTTGGATGCAGCAAGAAGTATGTTATCTGAAGCAAATCTACCACATGTGTATTGGAGAGAAGCAGTCAGCACTGTTGTCTATACATTCAACAAAGTTCACATCTAAAGACTTTAATACATTCTGTGAAGTAAATGAAATAAAGCAAGACTAGTGTGTAAGGGATACTCTCAGAAAGAAGGAGTTGATTACAATGAAACCTTTGCATCGGTAGCCAGAATTGAGGCAATCAGATTATTCTTGGCTTTTGCAGCTCACAAGGACTATAAATTTTATCAAATGGATATTAAATGTGCATTTTTGATGGAGATCTTGAAGAAGAAGTATATATTGAACAACCTGATGGATTTTCTTTAACAGATGACAATGATATGGTTTGCAGGTTAAGAAAAGCTCTGTATGGATTAAAACAAGCCCCAAGAGCTTGGTATGCAAGGTTGGATAAGTATCTTTTAAAGATTGGATTTACTAAAGGTAATGCAGATAGCAATTTATATTACAGAATAACTAATGATGACATCTTGATTATTGAAGTATTTGTTGATGATATAATCTTTGGAGGAGAAGATGGATTATGTAAATAATTTTCTATTAAAATGCAGCAAGAATTTGAAATGTCTATGATTGGAGAAATAAAATTCTTTTTAGGATTGCAGATTTCACAGACTAATAAAGGTATATTTTTTAGTCAATCCAAGTACTTGAAAGAATTACTAAGGAAATTTGGGATGGAGAACTCTAAACCAGTAAGCACGCCTATGACTACAAATGACAAATTATCTCAAAGGGATGAATCTACACCTGTTAATCCAACTAGATACAAATCTATGATAGGAGGTTTACTGTATTTGACACAAACCAGGCCTGATATTATGAATGCAGTATGTATTGTTTCTAGATTTCAAAGTAATCCTAAAGAAAATCATGAATCAGCTGTAAAAAGGATTTTCCAGTACTTACAAGGCACAACAAATCTTGGATTATGGTATCCTAGAGATGAAAATTTTGACCTATGTGCATACACAGATGCAAATTGGGCCAGAGATGTGGATGATAGAAAAAGCACCACTGGAGGAGCATTCTTTCTTGGAAAAAGATTAGTTTCTTGGTTGAGTAAGAAACATAGTTGTACATCTTTATCAACAGCAGAATCAGAATATGTTGCAGCAACAACTAACTGTACACAGGTACTATGGCTTAAACAAATGTTGAAAGACATAAAGGTAAAATGCAAGGAACCCATTACTATATATTGTGATAACACTGCAACAATTGATATATCTAAGAATCCGGTATTACATTCTAAAACAAAACATGTTTCTATAAAACTTAATTTTCTAAGGGAAAAAGTTGAAGAAAAAGAGATAAAACTGGTTTATGTGAATACTAAATAACAACTTGCAGATATTTTCACAAAACCTTTGCCTAAGGAGACTTTTGAATATCTCAGAGATCAGCTTGGAGTCATACCACCACCGGTAGAGACTTAGACAGTTGATGATTATCATCAACCGGCAGAATTGAAAGACAAATCTTTTACTCAGGTCTTTTGATGTGGAAGTTACTTCTCAGGGGGAGTAGTTGGTATTTTGTATGAACTTGATTTTTGTAACTTTGGCATTTGATGTCAAAGTGGGAGAGATATCTATGGAAAAACACATTATCTTACACATTATCCTTTGAGGAGAGATTGGTATTAAAGATTAATCTTTGGATAAACACATGTTGCTCCCAGAGGGAGAAATTATGGTTTAAAGAAGATTGTTGGTTTTTAGCATTTGGCATTTCTGTTTTGACACTTTGATGGTTTTTCCATCTTGTGTTGCCATCAATACCAAAGGGGGAGATTGTTGGTATTTTGGTATGGTTTTGTCATTGATGTCAACACCTACTAAAACACTAGCACTTTGGAGATCCAACAACATTCACTGGCAAGCAAGTAACTATTGCACAGTTACTGGTATATGGTTCACCGACAGGATATAATGTTCACCGGTACCTGGAATGATATGGAAGACACTTGGTAATGTCTAAGACATCGTGTGGATACTTTGTTTTGAAGAATTAATCATTGGTATATTCATATTTGCATATTTGCTTTTACCAACAAATAGGTCCAAGGTTATCTAGGGTTACACCAACAGGTTTATCTTTTCCAGATCAGCATGGCACACTATGGAGATGATTTATTATTGTTGTAAATGCATTAAACCAACATGTTCAATCGATTATTGCATCAAATATTATATTGTATGTAAAATGTTTTTATTGTAATATCTTGTAGAGCCGACCTACTAAAATTGGTCTTAGGTTATGGTATAAATATAAGATCTTAATTGTGAGATCGAATGTGGAATGCGAAAAAGAATTGTGTGAAAGTATATGCGAGATTAAGCAGAGGTATACATGAAGACATCATTTGAAGGTGAAGCTAGGTTTTTGTAGAAGCATATCAGCATTACACCGGTACTGAATCCAACATATGAAGATGTTATTTTGTGCAGTACATTCTTATTGGATTTAACCATCCAACTGTAGTCAGTGTGTCTCCCATTTTGTGTTTGAGCAATGAGCGCTAGGCTGTTGGCCTTTCTGCATGTGCAGACCCCATTTATGTACACTTACTATCTACACTAGTATCATCTAATTGTGGGTAAGGTTTCCCATCGTGGTTTTTCCCCTTACATGGTTTCCACGTACAAATATTGGTGTTATGTATTGTGGATGACTTTATGTTTATGTTTCATGCACTAATCCTTACCGATATAGAAATTTACTGTTAACACTATCTACCGGCATACTTAACTAGTTTACCAGTATTAAGCATTAAGCTAGTTAAATGGTTTTTGGTTTAAATTTATTAGACAACTAATTCACCCCCCCCCCCCCCCTCTCAGTTGTCTCTGAGACCTAACATCATGTCTATATATACTTGTTTGGATAGATTATATGGCAGTGCCTATGCTTATCCATTCAAAATGTTAACTATTACTTATTGTCCTCGCTATGGGAGACAACATTAGGGGAAAGTGGACCCTGTTAATGTGTTGGGGCAAGATATTAGGGATGAGGGGGATGAGGAAAATGAAGGGGACGGTTTGAGTGGTGTGGTGGAGAAGAAAGACAAGGGAAGGATAGCTGGCAAGAAAAAGGGGGAAAGGAAAGGGGAAAAGAGGAGTTGCCAAATTTTTGTTGATGTACAACAAATTGTGAGGGTGGATGAGAATGTTGAGATGAATGACTAGCTAAGAGATGGTGAAATGTAAGTTCTGAAATGTGAGGTTTGTGAGCTGAGGATAGAGATTAAAGAGATGAAGAACAATTGAGAGACCTGGGACATGTAGATAGCAAGCATCAACAAGTTTTGCATTAGGGTGATGCACAACTTGGCAATGACCCTCTGTTTGTTGCAGGACAACGTCCTGAAGGATGAGGATGCTGACAAGAAGGTGTGTAAGGAAATCTTCAAGTTCCTCACAGATGACTAGGATAATGTCCTTGGGCAATCGGGGCTCTGCAAGCCAGGTCTCTAGGTCTAGGTTCTTTCTAGTTTTATGTTTCAATGGTTTTTGGCTACTTTGGACTCACCCCAGTGTACCCCCTACTGTTACTATTTACTACTTTGTTGTCAGGACTTTAATTCAGTTTTGATCTTTTAGTTACAAATGTGCTACAGTCCTTGGGATATGTAAAGGGTTAGCACCCTAGTTCACATTGCTTTTAATATAAAAAACATTAGGGAAATCTCTAACATTTGATATATGTACTTATATTATTATATTTTGATATCATATATATTGATTTGCAAACAATACAATGATATATATAAGACTTTCATATACATGATTGAATATATTTTTATGTGTCACTTTTTAAGGTTATATTATAGCCCTATACTTTTTCCTAATTGTGATGGGTCATTCATAGTGTTATATCATTTTTTCTTAGATATAATGGAACTTTCACAACCTTATAGTGTTCTATCATGGTGTATCCTTCACAAATTGATAAACATTATACATATAACAAGGGACGCGATGTGTCAAGTTCTTGCTAATAGTGTTGATAGAAGAGGCAAGAGAGAGATAAATATATAGAGGGAAAGATGTCAAGAAGGAAGACTAAGAGGGATATGAGAAATAGAGATAGAGAGAGGGAGATAATGAGAGAGGAGGAGATAGAGAGATAGAAAGGTAAAGATATAGGAAGTGATATATATAGATAAATAGAGAGAGTAGATATATATGTAGAGAGAGGGAGAGAGAAAGAGAGGTAGGGGAGAGCTGGAGTGAATGAGAGAGAGATATCTAGATAATGAGATATAAATAGAGAGGGAGAGGGGGGATTTGAAGAAAGAGATAGAGGGATAGAGATAGAGATAGAGATAGAGATAGAGATAGAGATAGGGAAGGATAAACACAAAGTTTGTGTGTGAGAGAGCTATAGAGATAGAAATAGCGAGTGCAAAACATGGTGTTTGTGCACATGCATGTGTGTGTGTGTGTGTGTGTGTGTGTGTGTGTGAGAGAGAGAGAGAGAGAGAGAGAGAGAATACATAAATAATACAATTATATTGAAGGTGATTATTGCACTCACTCACTATTATAGCATTCAATAAATAAAATAAATAATACCTATACTATTATTTTTAAAATAAATTTACATTATAAAAAATAGAAATAAAATATAAAATTAAGCATTTCTTTATATAAAATTAAACCAATTATTTAGTTAAAGAATAAGATATTTTTTTTAAATATATAGAAAATATAATAAATAATAAAATGATGTAAATGTTCAGGCCCATTAAGGGGCTTAGTTGGGTGCAAACCAACCAGGTTGAGGTGCCTATGAAGTGGGAAAAATTGTTGGAGGGTTGGTTGAAAGCAAATTTTGACGGGGCTTCTAAAGGTAACTCGGGACCTTAAGAGGTAGGAGTTATAGTGTGGAATTGGAAGGGGGATACTTTGGCCATAGGGGCCAAGAGGTTGGGAAATGGCTTGAATAATTTGGCTGAAGTAACAAAAACCCTTCTTGCTATTAGGATGTGCAAGATGCTTGGCGCTAGGAAAGTGCACTTAGAAAGTGACTCTTTAATTATCATCCTTGATTTAATGAAGAAAGGTATAGACGCATGGCACTTACAAGGGTGGATTCATACTATCCTGGAGGAGTTGGAAAATTTTGAGGAAGTCCAATTAAGCCACATTAAATGTGTTGGCAATGCCGAAGCAAACACTCTATCCAAGTAGGCTCTCACCTTTACGAAAGTGGGTGATTTCAGGTGGGAGGATTTTCGTAATGTCAGACTGGAGGTGGAAGCAGACGTTCTTATTAATGACATCGCGAATGAAGTGTACGATTTCAAAAGTCAGTGAAAGGATGGCGACGCTTGAGTTTAGTGTGGAGTCTTCTTGTTGATGCCTGTATTATTGCATGGGAAGTCATTTATTCCATTTTCATTATCTTCGAAGTATTGGTATGAAGGATTTTACTCTAGAATCAGATTCTTGTGAAGTTCTTGTATGCCATTTTGCTTTGTAGGGTTGTGGTCTTGAAGCTTATATGGAGGCTAATTTCTCTTTGAGAAGTAGGTGACAGATTTTTTCTTTCTTTGGAGACATTACCATCATCTAGCTTTAGAATTTGTTCAAATTTCATGATGAATTGCTTGCATAGAGCGTAGCCCATGTGATTGGGGGGTCTTTTAGCCAACTCAAATTCTGTTTTAAAACCAAAATGGATATTTATGCCCTTATTATGGCTTGGGGGCTAGAATTGGGTGAGGACACAACAATGGTGAAGAAAGTTATGCAGACAATCATTCACGAGGACTATCTGATAGGTCTAGATTCTTTCTTGGAATGGGCGGAACCAAGAGTGGGTTTTGATGCCTACGAGAGTGTAGAGGATGGAGGGTAGGGTGAAAATGTGGGTTTATTCCCATTTCTGAGGTGGGCGAAAGGTATGTGCAAATATCACCTCTCTCAAGAGGCCAAAAGGGGTTGGGACGCCATCAAATTGTATGTGGAAATCAAAGACTTGGAAGATGTCATTTCACAGGCGAAGGGAGAAGCGGAGTAGGAGCCGAGACAGATACTATGGCCAAGGTTGGAAAGGTCATTGGAGAGCAATGGAGCTAGGGTGACGAGAGGCAACCGATGGAGGAAAGTTCAGTGAGTTGTCAATTTCTGCTTTTACGAGCAATGTACCCTATTTTGTATGGTGTTTTTTAGTCCAGTTTTAGTATCATTGGGTGCTTCTAGTCAGACAGGTAGTTGGCTAGTTAAAGTCATTTTTTGGTGGGATGGTTTTTTGTTTACAGTTCTATCTTTTCAGGATTCCATGTTTGTATAAACTTTAATGTGGACCTTATTTTGAATTTCATTAAAATATAAATTATTACCGAGCAAAAAAAAATGATGTAAATGTTTTTGATTGAAAAAGAAGTGAGAATGAGGGCACTGACCCTTAACATAGCAGAACTATTAACAAAACCACAGTGCACCAACAACACTATAACAACATTAACAATAATAGAACTAGTCTTTGAAAATAAAAAACAACAAAGCAAAAAAAACACAAAACACACTACAAGGTCGCCTTGCGCACCCCAATAGCATCAATGGCATTGTTCCATTCAGTAAATAGGAACTTGTACAGATCCTTAGCCTCTTGCTTCTCATCCTCCCTATTCGCAGTATGCTCCCTCAGCAAAGAGAGGGTGATCTCTGAGCTATGTAAAATCTGCAGATAAAATTTGTTAAGGCCCGCAATTTCAGCATCCTTGGCCTCCACCTTTCTCTTAAGCCGCCTGACATCATCCATAATAGCTTGTAGTTCAAGCACAAGGCCCAAGTTCTCGATCTTCTGCATGATGCCCAACACATTTGTGCACAACTTTTCCATTTTCTCCAAGGTAGGGACGCCCTGAGGGTTCACAATATCCTTGTCATCCATAGTCATATCCGCCGCCTTGGCTCCATCTTCAGCAGGGGAATAGCCTATTTCAGTGCCCACGCTCATCAAAGGATTAGTGTTCATCACCTATTTCGCCATCTTTAGGACCGAGTCCATGTCCCCACAGTCCAATGCTTTAGTATCAGAATTTTCCTCACTCGCAATACCCATGTTCATAGGAGCCCTATCCATAACATCAATAGAGTCCTGGGTTTGCATCTCAACATTCCCCTTGCTAGCGACGCCAATAGTGCCCAAATCCATGGGGTCCCTAGTCTTATCCACTTCAGCAACAACCTCACCAGGGGCCCCCGTAGTGGTTTTAGGGTCCTCTTCTTCCTTGTCCTCAATGGGTTCCTCCTCCGAGTCAATTGTTTCAATCACAAGGGTCTTCTTTTTGTGTGAGCTTTTGAAAGTCAATCTAGAGGACCTCCTTTTTCCCTCAGATTTAGGGGAAGGTTTTTCATTCTCAACATCCTCAAAAGATGAATTTTCATCAAAGACAATTCGTTTGTGTTTAAAAAGGGTTTTGCCTTTACCCTTAGACAGGGAGCAGGAAGCCTAGGGAGAGGCAAGCAGACTCAAGCTAGGGGAGCCCGCAAATAAAGAAATAGTGGAGGCAAAAGCAAGCAGAGACGTGGAAAAGTTGGTCATAGCAAAGCCTTCATGTGAAAATTGAAAAAAATTGGGGAAGGCCATAGAAAGGGCAGCAAGCTATTGTGGAGTTGGCATAGGGGGCTGAGAGAGCTAGAGGTTCTTGGGGGGGCAAACAACCTCATGAAACTTGTATTTCCTATAAATGAGACCATGATGAAGGAGGTAGGGTGGCTTGTCCCTATGCTTGGGGTCCATAGTGTCTTTAATAGAGCTTTCAATAGAATGCAGTAAATAAAATGATAGACAAAGCAAATCATTATTACGAAAATGATTCAGAAGGGGCAAATGATAGTAATAAATTACCTTGTGTCTGCCCTTGAGTGTGAAGTATTTCATAATCATAAGGCATATCACATTCCAAGGATGTTTAAGCTCTTCCTGAGCAAATCCATCCTGGAGTTTGGCAGGTTCCTCATGATTGCGGAAGAAGCATTTATAGCCTTCATTGTTGGCAACATGGTTGGTGCGCTTCTAGCACCGTCCGTCAAGGACCAATCTCGTGGCCTGGGAAACTATTTCCTCAAAGATATTGAAAGAAATTCCACCCACCAAAACACACCTCCCATACTAGGAGAAGGTAAAGGCAACTGAGAGCTACTCATCATGTCCCTGCAGATACTCCAAAAAATTGGCGACACCACCTTCAACACAGTAATTCCAAACCTAGGGGTCATTCTTGAAGTCATCCGGTTTATCCAGTTCATATCTGACTCTTTCACCCCCCATATACTCCACCAAAATAACTTCTTTAGACATGAAAATATTATCACAAAGAAAATTGCAGAGACCCTTCGAGAAGCAAGCCATGGAAAAATAATGGGAAGTGTGTGAGCCCAGCATCATTAAGTGAGACATGAAGTTGGGCGCATGGGAAATATTAAAATCACTTTTGAAAATGATTTCCAGATTACAAGGCATGAAAAGCCAAGAAATACTGGCAGCAATCAATACATTATCTTCCCAATTGTACTTCATCATAATGTGGTAAGCCCAAAGGATTTGCAAACAAAGCATAACATCCATCACCGCCAACCTGGCCAAATGAGACACCGCCACACCGTCATTAATCAACGAAATATTCTCATAATATGAATTATAAAATCAACACCTCTGGATGACCCCAAGGGAAGAGAGGACAGTAAGGAAAAAACTTAGCAATAGTTCAATCATTGATAGGAATTTTATATTTCTGTTCCTGAAGAAGGAAGTTAACATGGTTCGGGAGGGAATTATGGTTCCTCTAGCATCTCAAACTAGAAAAATTTAGGCCAAGGGTATGCAGAGCATCTACCACTTTGTTGCCTTCCCTGCAAACATGCATAATTTTGAACAAATCAAGCCTGGAGATGAGCCTCAGGTTGTCCATGATGGTTCCCTCAATGGTCCAATTGATTTTGAAATGGGAGGTTGGAGGGGACCAAACTGTGCTTTGCCTTAGGAGTCTCTTAGAGCATTTGACAAGAGAGAACAAGGGGGGGATGTTCCAGCATCTAGAAATTTCCCAGTCCTAGGTAGAGGGAGGTTTGGAGGCTAGTTGGATTTTTGAAACCAAGATATTCTCAAGAAGCAACTTAAGGAATCGAGCAAACACAGTTTCCAAAGAGGCCTCTTTGTCCCTAAATAATATGTCATTCCTCTCCTTCCAGATACTCCAACACAAATGAGGGGGGATTTGCTTCCATAATTGTTGGATAAGGGGGTCGAATAAGGGGCCCTGGAACTCAAGGGACAAACTTAACAAAATTGTCATTCCTAATCCAATAGATATTGAGCTTGTTGTAGACCATCCCCTAAAGCTCCTGAAAAAAGACATAGTGGAGAAAGAGATGAGCAGGGATTTCCTCATATTTTTAACAAAGGATGCATGTATTAAGTAATTGTAATCCCCACTTGATCAAATTGGATAGAGTCAAAATTTTGTTGAGTAGAGCAGTCCACCAGAAGAAATTGATATTGCGGATGAGTTGGGGAGACCAAACCTCTTTCCAAATAGTGGTGTTATTAGGTTCTCTTAGCAAGTTGTTGTAGATAGTTTTGACAGAGAAGTCCCCAGAAGGATCCCACTTCCAAATGAATCTATCTTACCTGGGAAAGAGGGGGAGAAAGGTGTCAGCCAAGAGATTTCGGAGCTCTCTAGCAGTAGGGAGGAGGAAGGATGATCAATGCAATAGTCCTCCAAAGCCCTCCAAGTGTTGATGAAATAATCACTGACCCTCTCTCCAAAGAAACTTTTGGCAACATCTTGTAGCCTTCTAAGGGAGGGGGAGGAAGCAAGGGGCTTCTCTCCCAACCACCAGTCCTCCCATAAAAGAATATTACTTCCATTTCCAATGTGCCACCTCATACCATGGGATAAAGGGTCCCTGCAGCTCAAGATGTTGTTCCAAATTTTGGAACCCCTGGGGAAGCCCCCCTCCTTAAGAGTAGAGGAAAAATCCCCATTACCCAAGTATTTAGCCCCGATGATCCTACTCCAATCCACATCCTTATTCAAAAACTTCTAGGTAGTTTTGGGCATAAGGGCCTTATTGAACCTAGAGATCTTGTGGGTTCTCAATCTGCCCATGGCCTTAGGGAGACAAACTCTGTCGTAGCCCACCGAAGAAAGCTTCTTCTTTCCTTCCATCCCCATCCAAAGGAAAGTCTTTTGGAGATTCTCTAGTTTAACAACCTAGCCGCTGAAATCTTAAAAAGGGAGAGGAAGTAGACAGGGATCCCCTGAAGGGAGGAGGAGAGTAGCTACAATTTTCCAACACTACTAAGGAATCTACCTTTCCAACCAACCAGCTTCTTCTGCATTCTATCAAGAATTGAGATCCAAAAGGAATTAGAGACATCTTTGATAGTCAAAGGGAAACCAAGGTAGGTATCAGGGAGGGAGGCCCTTTAACAACCAAGGATTCTAGAGACCTTATCTTGGAGTTGAACATGAGTGTGAAAGAAGTAGATGCTACTCTTCTCATAGTTAATGTGTTGACTAGAGGCCTAAGCATAAGAGTTAAGAAAATATTTCCAAGTAGTAGATTCTATCACAGAGAAGATACCAAAGAGAATAGTATCATTGACAAACTACTATAGAACATTAGGAGGCATCATTGATGCAGGTTTAATGCCCAGGAGAGCTCTTCTGTTGACCATGGAGTTCATATTAGAAGCTAACACTTCAGAAAGGATGATGAAAATCTAGGGGGGGAGAGGATCCCCTTGTCTTAGACCTCTAGAGGCCTTGAACTTCTCTAGGGGATTCCCATTGAGAAGCATAGAGTAGGTGATCGTAGATATGGATTCCCCAATAAGTTTAATAAGTTTATCTCCAAACCCCATAGTCTTCAGAACTTTGAAGAGAAAGTTTGAGTTAACTTTGTCATAAGCCTTAGAGATATCAAGCTTGAGCACCATCCCTGGCTGATGGTACTTATCCATGGAATGTATTATCTCATGAGTAGGGATGGCTGCATGAAGAATTTGTCTACCAGGGACAAAACCTTTATGGGTAGAGCTAATCAGAGAATCTAGGAAAGGTTTGAGCGTATTAACAAGAAATTTTCTAAATATTTAATAAATAGTGTTGTAAAGACTGATAGGGTGGAATTCCTTGAGCCTGGTCATCTCCTACACTTTAGGAGCAAGGGCAATGAAGGTTTTATTGAGCTTGTTGAGAAGCCTTCCAGATCTTGTTATTGAGCTTGTTATTGAGCTTGTTGAGTGGCAAGGATAACATCAGGGCCCACCACCTCCCATAAATCTTGGAATAAAGTCGGGGGGAACCATTAGGACTCAGGGATTTGAAGGCACCCATAGAAAAACAACATAATTTACTTCCTCCTCAAAAATAGGGGCCAAAATGAGGTTGTTGTCTTCCACCGAGAGGGGGGGCGGGAGGTAGTTGAGAAGGTCCTCCCTAGTAGGGGCCCCAGAGTTACCATCCTCCCTAAACAAAGTGGAAAAAATGTTAGTAGTCAGTCTACCCAAACTGTCCTCATCTTTGACCTCATGATTATTATCATCCATGAGGGAGGAGATGTGGTTTCTTCACTTGTGGATATTAGCAGATTTGTGGAAGAAAGTCATATTCTTATCACCCTTTTTGAGCCATTGTACCTGGGATTTCTATTTCCAGTAGAGTTCTTCTTTGTAGGAGTTCTCCTTCCATTTTCTGTGGAGAGCACCCTCCTCCATATGAGTAGCTTCAAGGGAGTCACCTTGATCTATGCGCTCTTGGATAGTAGTCAGTTTACTATTGAGATCCTTTTTTTTCTTGAAGATGTCCCTGAAGGTATTTTTGTTCCAACCCCAGACATTCCTTTTCATCAAATCTAGCTTCTAGGCAATCTAGAACATAGGAGTGCCAGGGATTCAAGTGCTCCACCATCTTTTCATGTAGCCCTTGAATTCAAGATGAGAATTCCACATAATTTCATACCTAAAAGGGTGATTTTTCCTTACAAGAATCATGGTACTCCAAAGGAGCAGGGGGTTGTGATCAGAGACCATTTTGGAGAGGGTAGTGAACTTCAAGGAAGGACCAATTCCCCAATTGCCCGATATGAGAAATATGTCAAGTTTTAATTGAATAAGATCCTTTCCCTTTATAATATTGGACCAAGTGAATTTTTTCCCCGTTATTTCCACATCCATTAACCCATTCTTACCAATGAAGTTAGCAAGATCAGTCATGCTATCAGAGTACTCCCGGAGGCCCCCCAACTTCTCAGAGGGGATAAAAGGAGAGTTGAAATCAGCCATGATCAACCAATGGGCATTAGCATTATTTTGCAATAAAGAAGTTATCTCATTCAAGGATTCAATCTACCTGATCTAACATTGGGGGCATAAAAATTAATGAGAAGGTATGAGTCCATCGGGAAAGAGAGTTTAGCATGTAAAAGGTTGGCAAAGGAGGAGAGAAGACTACCAGAGAAATGGGAGGGGTCCCACATGGTAAACAAGCCACCAGAGGCTCCAGTAGAATCATTGATAACAAACTTAGTGCTAGGCCAAATTTTTACAGCAACAAGGGAAAAGGAAGACATGGACATCTTAACTTCTTGGAGGAGAAGGACCATGATTTTATTTTCAAAAATATAATTCTCAAGAGCATATTGCTTTTGGGGGTTGTTGAGGCCCCTCATATTCCAAGAGAGAACCTTCATATCTTACCTTCCATGGACATCTCCAAGGTCTGTTTCCTACCATTGGCAATATCCCTTGTTGATTCCTTCTTTCTTGATAGTCTTTATGATGGTCAGCCCTCTTTAAGGTCCATCCCCACACTAGGCTTTGCATTCCTAGGTTTGTGTCTCTAAGTTTTCCATCCCTCATCATCAGGAGTCTTGCAACCACTGGATGAAGCTCTAGGTACACCAAGAGTGAGGGAACCTTGGTACGAAGTAGGGTGAGTTAACACCGTCGGGGAACGAGCCATCTCCGGGGCAAGAATAGGGCCCCTAGCAATCTCACCATCTTCAAGAAGATCAATGAGTGGGACCGAGATGGCCATCAGGGAGATGCATTGTTCCTTCAAGGCCGACTTAGGGGCCTCGTCCTCATTCTTTGTAGGAGATTTGAGAAGGTTGATAATACTCTTAGCAAAGGGCTACTCTTCCATAACCAGGTCATCAACTACAGGGGGGCCAGATCTAGGCCAAAAGTAGGAGCCACATCATGCCCCTATGTCGGGACATTATGCGTGGGAGGAACATCTGGCACAGGACATTCATCCAAGAATGGAACCTTAAGATTAAAAAGCCTGGGAGCTGGAGCATTGCATTGGGAAATAATATGCCCAACTTTTGGCATTTTTTGCAGAAAAGGGTGGCATTGTCATAAACAAGGGCCTGAGTCCAGCTTCCTAGTTTGGACTTGAGAGCTATAAAGTTGGGGAGGCACATGCTCACAGTAGCTTGAACATAGAAACATGCATAAACCAGGTGAGATTTGGTTTTAGTAATCTAATCAACACCAACAAAATGACCAAAGGTATTCCCAATCCATTTAAAGATGGACTCATCCCAATACTCAAGGGGGAGCCCTGGGAGCTAAACCCAAACCGGCGTAGTTTTCTATAAATCAGCCACTGGGTCAAAACCGACCTTCCATCGACAAAGGGAAAGATTGCTATGACCATAGGACCAACAACCAAAAAGGAAAAGAGCGACATCCTCCTCAACAGTAAATTTAAAGAGGAAGAGGGATCCAAGCATAGCGCTAATAGAGACACTCCCTTTTAGTTTCCATTTGTCCTTGACCCATTTTCTAACCTGTTGGCATTGTGATGTCATTGATGTCAACCGATATAGAAGAACAATCAGTATGGGGATATAGTTGATATGCAGTCTTTAATGTCAACTAGTCTAGCAGGTTACTAGTATAAGATATCACCAGTAAGGGATAGAATGTCATTCAGTACAATGACCATTAGAGTCATTGGTACACAAGTTAGTGGTTGACTTTTTTGGAAGATACGGACAGGTTACCAATATAGTCTGTCACCGGTAAGGAGAGGATGTCAAATGGTAAGTGATGTGTTGACAGTGAGCAGTTGCCAACCGACAAGGTTATGACTAGTGTATATGTAGGGTGAGCAAGGTGCTTGGATGTTGATTGTGATGAAGAGGTGGAATGTTATCAAGAATCACATTAACATTGGAGGAGAAGGATGTATAGGCCACTGATACATTGTGTGGATGCATAATAACAAGACTCCCACCGGATAATGATGCAGTCACCAATTGAAGAGAAGACTGACAATGAGTTTGCCCAATCGGATCACATGTGCCTACTTGAAGATATGCTGCACAAATAGGGAAACCACATGAGTGCATTTCAAGATGCAGATGATAAGGATCCACTCCCATCGATAAGTGGAGCTTATCTCCTATTATGCAAAGTATGTATCTTAGTTCTATAAGATATGAAAGAAGTAAAAGGCGGGTGATTTAAGTCTCACACCAGAACTACCAGTAAAACAAAAGAATGCCTCAATTGCATGAAATCATGGATATGCATTGGACCGACAGAGAAGGCATGATGAGTTGTCGAGACAAATGAAGAGTGATGGGTTTGTCACTTTAACAAATTGGTTGAGATGATGTCTGGACTGATAATGGAGAAAGGTTGAGCAGTTGCAGATAGAGAGTGCAATCAGTATGCAGATGCCTCAGATGGAAATAGTTGAAGGTTGATGACATGGTGCCATCAAGGGGTTTACTAGTAAGTATGTTCATCGGTAATGCTAACAAAGTGTAGACACAAAAGACTTCCATCTAATAAGGATGTGCATAAGGTAGGTTAGCAAATGTGTTGACCGATTGAGTGTTCCACCATAAGAGAAGTAGAGTACAAGGTTGATTGCAAACTGGTTAGGGTATAACTGACAGGGCTTGTGCACCAGTAGATGAATCTGGTATTGTGTGTTGGTCAGTGACCAACACAAATGACCTAGAAAAGGTGGATGTTGACAAAGGGGCCACGTGGAGGTGAAGAGGAAAGCATGCACAGGTCGGTGTGATGTTTCAGTGAGGTAGTTGGCAAAAATTGATATTTATGTCGACTGTGTGATTCACGGGATGCACAACAGAGGTTTTGTGACTCGAGGTCAGATGGAAAATAGAGATCCAACACAAACTATTTGAGCAAATTGAGGTAACTGAAGGAAACCACAAAGTCATTCTTGGTGATCGACCAAGAAATCCACTGATAGGTTAAAAAGAAGATTGCTAAATATAGAAGGCATGTCCTAGAAGACACGATTATGGTGGGATTGATTGATGAGTTACAGTTCATCAATCTAGGTGATCAGATCTGATTAGATTTGGTTTACCTCAAGATCGATGTGGAAACCCTAACCACATGAAATTTGAATTGTCCATTAGCAGGAAAACTAGTCTATAAATATGCAAGCCAAGATCGATGAAGGTTGTCGCTGGATGAGAGGGTGTTGTTGCTGAAGAAGTGAAATTAGTCAAGTGCTCACCAAGAAGAAGAAGAAGAGACTAAGTTTGAGGAAGAATAGGGTTGAAGTGTTTAACCGGCAATAGTGAGGTAACCAGTAGTTAGCCACTGGGTCTGATAGAAGAGAGAACTGACAGTGACCATACTAGTAGAGGACTACAATGAAGGAAAACATAAAATTGACAGAGTCTAGTACCGGTGGAGAGTAGCAGAGTAGCTGAGAGAAGAGAGAACCAATAGAGAGAAGAACTGACAGAGAAGGAGAAGAGGTTGAACTAGAAAGGGTGCAATAGAGAGCTAGGTGCAGCAGAGAGTGGGTTGTAGCAGGAGTTAAGGTTGTTGCAGAGTAAAGGTGAATAGAGAACCGACATAGATCTATAGAGAGGAGAACTAGTGGAGAGACATACTTGAGAGTTACAAAGTTATTTTGTAACAAGAAGATAAATTTGGTATCAAAATATTTTTTGCAATCACTGAGTTGGATCTCAGTGCAGGGGTTGATTCTACTTGGTTTGGTACCCTAAATCAAGGGTTCTAGCTCCTTGGGTTGGTTCCCTAAATCAGGGGTTGGTTCTCCTTGGGTTGGTGCCCTAAATATTATAATCAGATATTCATTATGAGGCTAGATTGGAGCAGTAGACTCCAGTAGCATTTCTCACCAAAGTTTTTTCCCATCTTGGGTTTTCTTCGTATATGTTGGTGTTATGTGATGTCTCCTTCTGTGTGATTGCATTGAGTAATCTCTCTTTATCATACCGATAGGTTATCTTGGCTTTAGTATGTTAACCGATACACACAATTAGGAGTTTAAGGGAAAATAAATTGAGTACCACTGATTCACCCCCCTCTTAGTGGCACATTGTGTCTAATAATTGGTATTAGAGCCTAGGTTCCTAGTTTGAAAAGCTTTCTCCACCTTAGGTGGATTCTAGCTTAAGGACACAATGGTTTGTTTAGTGTCAATCCCAACTCCGGTATTTAATGGGTCTAACTATTCCATTTTGGAGTTGTAGAATTGAATTTCACCTATCATCTCTAGGGTATGATGTCTGGATGTCTATTGTAAATGGATTCCCTAGTAAAGTCAATCCTCCCACCGATCCCTATGCAGAAAGAAGAAACCAATGTAGTGATGCAACAATGAAGGCTATACTCTATAGGTTATCAAATGATATCTCCTCACAAGTGGATAGATGCAGATCGACATAAAGCTAATGAGACAGACTAAAGAAGCTCTATAGAAATGAGCCTACTACTGTAAAACCGGTTTGTGAAGATGGGATGAGAAATGCATCTCATGTATCTACAGATGATGAAGGAAGACTTGTTAGCAGTCGCAACAATGATGAAGAAGGAATCCACCTCTTCATGGCTGAAGAATCACAGGATGCAAGGCACGCATCTAAAACTGATCATGTAGATCACTCCTACCAACAATATGTGTTTGGCAGTGATAGTGAAGGTGAAGAAGAAGAAGAAGAAGAAGTTGATCTTGAAGGAGAACTTGTAACTGCACTTGAGGAGCTTGGCGGAGTGAGGAATGAATACAAGCTATTCAAGAATGCTGCTATTGTGGAGCAGAACCAGTTGATAAAATGCCTTGAAGAATCTGAGAAATATGTCTTAGAATTAAAGACTCAACCAGAAGACACCAAGTTGTGCTAGTGTAAAGATCTAGCATTTGAGCTAGAAGTCAAGGAAAAAGAATATCAGTAGCTAGTTGGAGAAATGGAGATTCTCTTAAATGACCTTGAGAAATGTCAGGATGAGCTCAAGGTAAGAATCAAGTTTGATGGCAGCAGTGATACCTTGGACAACATGTTGGAAAAAAAAAAGCATGCCAAGGACACTGAAGGATTAGGAAGTGGTGTCGGTGAATGCTCCACTAGCAAGAATGTCCCCGAAAATGACATTTTGTTTGTCTCCTCAAATGGAAAGAATAAGGGACATAATTTCACTATCTAGAATAGTCCCTGGAAGAAGGTTGATCTAACCACTACTAGTGAAGACATGTAGGTAAGGATGAAGACTAATGCTGCAAGAAGGAGGAACAATGCAGATCCCAAAGGAAAAGGGAAGATGGGAGAAGACAACTTCATTAGAAGTAAGAACATCAAAAGATAGTAGAGAAGACCTCCAACCGGTAGAAGACAAGGAAGTGTCACTACCCACAAGATAAAGAAAGTGTGGGAGAAGAAGAGATCAGATGGAAGAGCTGTAGAGGGTGGACAATCCAGGGTCAATCCCCGGAGAAGCTGAAATTTAGATACTAGACCGGTAAGATCTCCCCATGCATGGAAGAATAAGTTTGTAAGTTATAAACCTTCATTCTTTGGTTATTTCTTTGCATGTAATGGTTTTGGCCATAGGGAAGAAGAATGTAGAAAGGGATCTAGGAGGAATAATCTAGGATCTCATAGAAATCATGCATATGAGAAAAATGCATAAAAGAGTAGAAACATGCATATTCCCTCTCCTGGTTATGCAAATAGTGCTTGTTATAACTGCAATAGAATTGTCCATAGAGAGTTCGAATGCAAGAAGAAGATCTTGCAGTCATATGGAAGCCGATATAGTTGTTATGCTCAAAGTAGAAATGAATATAGAGCATATGGAAGTCAAAGACCTGCATGGAACCAAAGGAGAAATGTCCCTACAGGATCAAGAGGTCCACCAGTTCTAGTAGCCAGTCACAACAACATGACTAGAAGAAGATGATCAAACCGACATGTTAGAAGGTTCCCCAATCATGAGATTGGCATGGATGTTGTGTGCTACTGTAGTACTACTTCTGATTATGATGTAGAATCTGGAAATGTAAGGACTAATCAGAAAAAGAGGGTAAAACCTACTCCCAAGATTGAAAATGGGAAGAGAAATGAGACTAAGAAGGTATGGAGAAAGAAGCAAAAAGATGCAACCATGGACCGACACTATACATTCAATGCACAGGTGATATCTCCTATGGCTTAAAGGAGATGCAAGAACTTAGGGAGAGTAGTACACTAACTATATCATTCACACCCTCAGTGAAAAATGACACATGGAAGAACAAGCTGCTGCCGGTATGAAGGAAGGAAATGAAAAGATAACTATGTGTAGTGGCTGCCTTGGCTACACACCTGCAGATGAAAGATGGATCACTATTGCATGTGTCAATGGTTGGCATATTCATAATTGGCATCAGATGTATTTGACACAAGATGTCAGAAGTTATAGTAAGGTGTTCTGGTAGTGATGATGGACTGGTACAAGGAACCGGTATGTGCAGAATGTTACCGATAAGAATGCTAATAGGTACTTGCAAGTTAGGTAAGACAATGAGGTTCAAGATCATTGCATTAGCCTCGGTAGCATGGAATGAGGATTTTATGTCTCAGGTGGTGCTGATGAAGACTTGAATGACATATGAAGACCCGGTTGTTGATTATGTATGCATGCATCCTTTGAGGGCTAACTGGATTGATTTATGGGATGATGATGATATTGTATGGCATTGTGTACATACAAGATCATGTCATAGGATGTGGTGGAGATGATGGAGTTGAAAGATCGTCAGATGATCACATTTGCACGACTCAAATAGTCTATGGAGATGATTGGAGCCTCGGTATTGGACCTAGCCGACAATGTGAACCTGAGATGTATGACTCAGCGGGAGTTCAATTGCTCATGATGCAAAACTGACATGCTTGAACTTGTGAGGGTACTGGCTGTATAAACTGCAGATGATGGAAATTTCTATAAGAATACCTAGGAGAATTTCATAATTTAGGGTATCTACTTTCCCAATTGGTTGCATTCATAGAACAATCACATTGGATTCTAAAGATAAATTGGGATCAAATAGGGGAAGATGCAGTTTGACCGATAGTGAGCAATATAAACTGACACATCTTTCATCAATTGGTTGATTCAACAATTGGTATCAAACTAGTATACACAATTAGTGTCAGTTGATGGTCAAGCCCCTCCATCTAAAGTACTGTGACTTGAGAATATGTAACAAATGATAGTTGAAGGAGGAGATGCATCCAGTAAAGAAATGGAAGAGAAATATTTATGTCTGTGCTTGGTAGATACAAGGAAGAGTGAATCCTTGACAGTGCCCTTTTCCATTGTTATCAAAGGGCGAGAGAGATTTTGTAGTATACCGCATACTACATTTGTGAGAATCCATGGATCACACAAAGGGGGAGAGAGAAAATATGTAATATGTCGATACTACATGTGTTGACATCAATGCCAAAGGGGGAGATTGTTGGAATTATGTTGTCATTGATGTCAACTGGTATAGAAGAACAACCAGTATGGGGGTATAGTTGATATGCAGTCTTTAATGTCAACTATTCTAGAAGGTTACCAGCATAGGCTATCACTAGTAAGGGAGAGAATATCATTCAGTACAATGATCATTGGAGTCACTGGTACACAAGTTAGCGGTTGACTTGTGTGGAAGATATGGACAAGTTACCGGTATAGTTTGTCACCGATAAGGAGAGGATGTCAACTGGTAAGTGATGTGTTGATAGTGAGTAGTTGCCAACCAACAAGCTTATGACCAATGTACAAGAAGGGTGAGCAAGGTGCTTGGATGTTGATTGTGATGAAGATGCAAAATGTTATCAAGAATCACAGTAACACTAGAGAAGAAGGATGTAAAGGCCACCGGTACACTATGTGGATGCAGAACAATAGGTTTCCCACCGGATAATGATGTAGTCACCAATTGAAGAGAAGACTAATAATGAGTGTGCTCAAATAGATCACATGTTCCTTCTTGAAGATATGTTGCACAAATAGGGAAACCACATGAGTGCATTTCAGGATGCAGATGACAAGGATCCACTCCCACCGATAAGTGGAGCTTATCTCCTATTATGCAAAGTATGCATCTTGGTTCTGTAAGATATGACAAAAGTAGAAGGAAGGTGATTGAAGGCTCACACTGGATCTACCAGTGAAACAAAAGAATGCCTCAAGTGCATGAAATTAGGGATATGCATTGGACTGATAGAGAAGGCATGATGAGTTGTCGAGATAAATGAAGAGTGATGGGTTTGTCACTTTGACAAACCGGTTAAGATGATGTCCAGACTGATAATGGAGAAAGGTTGAGTAGTTGCAGATAAAGAGTGCAATCGGTATGCAGATACCTCAGATGGAAACAGTTAAAGGTTGACGACATGGTGTCATCAAAGGGTTTACTAGTAGGTATGTCCACCAGTAATGTTAACCAAGTGCAGATGTAAAAGACTCCCATCTATTGAGGATGTGCATAAGGTAGGTTAGAAAATGTGCTGACTGATTCAATGTTCCACCAAAAGAGAAGCATAGTGCAAGGTTGATTACAGACTAGTTAGGGTATAATCGGAAAGGCTTGTGAACTGGTAGATGAATCCAGTATTGTGTGTTGGTCGGTGACTGACATAGATGAACTAGCAAAGGTGGATGCTGACAAAGGGGACATGTGGAGCTAAAGTGGAAAGCATGCATAGGTTGATGTGATGTGTTAGTGAGGTAGTTGGTGACATGTCGATATTTATGCGACTGCATGATTCACGGGCTGCGCTGCAGAGGTTTGCGGCTCGAGGTCAGATGGACAACAAAGATCCAACACAGACTATTTGAGCAGATTAAAAAGAAGATTGCTAAATATAGAAGGCATGTTCTGGAAGGCACTACTATGGCGGGATTGATTGATGATTTACAGTTCATCAATCTAGGCTATCAGATATGATAAGATCTGATTATATTTGGTTTACCTCGAGGTTGATGAGGAAACCCTAACTACTTGAAATTTGAATTATCTTTTGGTAGGAAAACCAGTCTATAAATATGCAAGCCAAGATCGATGAAGGTTGTCACTGGATGAGAGGGTGTTGTTGCTAAAGAAGTGAAATCAATCAGGTGCTCACCAAGAAGAAGAAGAAGAAGAAGAAGAAGAAGAGACTGAGTGTAAGGAAGAACAGGGTTGAAGTGTTCAACCAACAACAGTGAGGGAACCGGTAGTCAACCACTGGGTCTGATAGAAGAGAGAACTGATAGTGACCATACTGGTAGTGAAGAGTTGCAGAAGACTACAAAGAAGGAATGCATATAACCGATAGAGTCTGGTACCAGTGGAGAGCAACAGAGTAGCTAAGAGAAGAGAGAACCGATAAAGAGCAGAACCTACAGAGAAGGAGAAAAGGCTGAAACAACAAGGGTGCAACAGAGAGATAGGTACATAAAAGAGTGGGTTGCAATAGGAGTTAAGGTTGATGTAGAGTAAAGGTGAATAGAGAACCGACAGAGATCTGTAGAGAGGAGAACCGATGGAGAGAGATAATTGAGAGTTACAAAGTTCTTTTGTAACAAGAAGATAACTTTGGTATCAAAATATATTTTTGTAATCACTGAGTTGGAGCTCAGTGTAGGGGTAGGTGCTCCTGGGGTTGATGCCCTAAATCAAGGGTTGGTGCTCCTTGGGTTGGTGCCCTAAACATTGTAATCAGAGATTCATTATGAGGCTGGATTGGAGTAGTAGACTCCAACAACATTTCTCACCGAGGTTTTTCCCATATTGGGTTTTCCTGGTAAATGTTGGTGTTATGTGATGTCTCCTTGTGTGTGATTGCATTGAGTAATCTCTCCTTATCATACCAGTAGGTTATCTTGGCTTTAGTATGTTAACCGATACAAATACTTAGGAGTTTAAGGGAAAATAAATTGAGTACCACTGATTCACCCCCCTCTTAGTGGCACATTGTGTCTAACATAACCATCTCCATCGTGGGGCATAGGGAGAAATTTTTTCCCACTAGGGTGTTAGCCATCTTGTGCAAATACGGTTGAGAACAATGTCAGGGATCTCTAAAGATGTTCCCTCCTTATTTTTTGAGTAGACGGGGATGATGTTGGGGTCAACAGTCTTAGTGTTTCTGACCAAAACATTTTTCCAGCCTTTTAGATTCGTGATATAAGCAAGAGGCTCAGTGATAGATTTCTTGTCATGAACAACTGACACATCGGGTTTAGGAACATAAACCATGGGCATGACCAGTGAACTCCCCACAATAGAACTTTCAAGTTGAATCACAGTCAGACCGAAAGGAGAATCCACCAAGGAACTAGGGGGGGATGTGACAAACATTGTTAGCATCATAGAGTCCAAAGAGGGGCCCAAAGGAGGTGGGGGAAGATCCCCACCAGCAGAATCCACCATGAATGGCAAGAGTTTGAATTTTGAAACTTGCAGAGCGGGAACTTACAGACTAATGATGTAAATGTTACTATGAAAAACTATATTTTAAAATCAACATTATTTGTGAGATAAATTTTTAATACTTTTTAAAATTATTATTTCTATTTTTTACAATATCTATAATATCTTGTCTTAAAATTTTGATTCTATTGTATACATTTTGATTGTATTTTACATATTAAATATTGCATGACCATCATATTTAGGCCCTATTTCTTCTTCCAATAAAAAAAATTAAAATTTTAGGCCCTTTTTACCATCACAATTCTCTTATGACAAAATCAAATATAGGAATGGTGAAGGTGAGTAGATATACTATTGCAACATCACACTAGTTCAAATCTACACAACATTAACCAAACTAATAAATAAGTTGATATTTGTAACACTCGAGACAACATATGAAATTGTTATGTTATATTCTAAAAACAACCTAATTTAAATTTCACCATTATACTTTTCATATAGATAATAAAATGTAATTCTCAATTACGATTAAAAGATTGCAATGATAATACCATAAAAATATTTATTAACCATTTATATCAACTAGATACTTTTATTATTATTGCTGATTACAAATTTAAAAAATTAAATTAATTAATTATCTTATTTATATATCCTAATTATAATTAAAAACTATTTATTTCTTTAAAACTCTAAAATACTACATTTGAGATTTGTATCCATCACTTTATGAAGGTGTAACTGCTAGAGTTTTAATAATTTCTTAGTCATTAAATTTAGTAAGTTTTCAAATAAATATTTTGAAAGTATAATCTTTTATTTTGTGAATTGGCATTACCATGGACATTTCATATTTATTTATTTTTCTTTTCATCTAGCCAACATAATAATATTTTTGTTATTATTATTTTCATAAAAGTGCAATCCAATATAGCTTTTGAATTTTTTTCTTAGTAATCTCGTTAATAAATATTATTCAATGTTGCAATGAAAGGAAACACATCTTATATTTAAATCAAATATGATGGCCAAGGTTCTAAATTTTTCAACTAAATCAACATTGAAGTGTTGATTTATTTATTATTACAGGGGACAAATAATTTGAAAAAATATCTTTACATTGATTTTTTAATTATTTTATTAATTATGCCGAAAGGCTAATACTACAATGGCACCCATCCAATCTTTTTATCTGTGTAATTTTAATGACTCGATAATTTATTTTAAAATAAGTTAAATAATTATGGTGCCCTTTTTGTAGTCACCCAGAAACTTTTATGCACATTTTTTGGTTTTGTAGAAGAGCTCAACAATATTGGAGATGGATCCATGATTTCTTTCAGCCTTTTCAGCTTGAGCCCTTTTCTTGGCATATGGCTCTTCTAGGAGATTCGCCTAGAATCCCCTTCAAGTTTTTCCAGATATGGGATGCTTTCAGAATGGAGATCCTATTTACTCTTTGGAAAGATAGAAATGTTGTTCTTTTCACTCATAGCTCTTTGGATATAAATGTCTTGCTCTATGCTAAATCTTGCATTTGTAATAATGTACTAATGCAAATTCAGGTACAAGCAGATAAAGTGGCTCTTGAGGTGGGCCACTTATAGGAGCTCCTTCAGCATTGGGGAAATGCCCCTTGTGCGATTGCCAAAGTGCCATCGGATTCTATTTCTGTCAACTGCCCTCCACCCTGTGGACGAAGCTCCTCTGCCCAATGCTCTCAGACCCCGCGGTCCCAGGCTCCTTGCCGCTCCTCTGGTGGGAGAGACGACGTATGGAGGCATCGCTCGGCTTCTCCTTCGTGTTGTGGCTCTGCCTTGGGGTGGCCTTCTGCTACTCCTGTTACTTTGGCTCCTATTGTCGGTGATGGTTCTAGGTGGCCTGCTACCACCACCTCCAAATTTCCTCGCTTGGCTTTGGCTATTTTGCCTCCCAAGCGGGAGGAAGGAGAAGAATAAAAGACCTAGAAGATGGATGGTTCATGTCGGACCTGACTCCTAGCCCTGCTAATGTATGGGGCAAGAAAGATGACCAAGATCCTCCCCCCTTGGTTGCCACTGCTTTGGTTGCTTGAGGAAGGTTTTTGATGAATAGCTTTATTTTTTGGCTCCGGCTTCTTGCCGTGTGACTCTCGCGGGGTGATCTTGTATCCCCCGACCTTGTTTTGCGAATATGTACTTTAATATTATTATCTAATAGATAAGGCCTATTCATAAAAAATCTAAATTAAAAAACAACTTACTATTATTATTATTTATTATTTATTATGACTAGACAACTGATAATTTAAAAATAAGTTACTAAAAACTAAATTAGAAAGCAACTTTCTATTATTATTATTCATTATATTAAAAAAAATTATATTTTTAAATCTAAATTTAAAAGAAACAAATCTAAATTAAAAAGAAATTTCCTATTATTATTATTAATTCAATGTAAAAAATAAAATATATTTTTAAATCTAGATTTAAAAAAACTTCTAATTAAAAAAAAAAAGTTTTTAAATCTAGATTTTAAGGAATTTTTTAAATTTTTGCATGAAAATCATTTCATATTCTAAGATAAGACTCTATAAATTATATTTTTGAATTTAGATTTAAAAGAAACTTCTAATTTAAAAAATATGTTTTTAAATCTAGATTTAAAAGAAACTTCTTTTCTTTTCCATGCAAATGATTTCATATTCTAAAATAAGACTAAATTCTTATTCTAAATTCTAATAAATATTAATCATATGAAATTTAAAAGTTTTTTAAATTTGATATCTATCGATGTCGTCTACATAAATTTTATTTATAAAATATAGGTATGCTAATTATAAATTAATGCAGTTGGCAAAAAGAAACATCTAAAATAATAATATGTTGATTTAAGGGGAAATTTCAGATTTTGAAATCTGCCTTCAAAATTAATTTAATAATAATATTGTTGGAGTATATGGAGGGTGAGAAAAAATAAGGCATTTAATACGAGGAAACAAGTTGGTAGAATGGACAATAGAGGTAATACAACCAGTTGGTTGAGGAGATAAAATAGTTGCATGGATGAAAATAGCAATGTAAGTCATGCAATCCCAACAAGCAATATACAAGTAGTTAATGTGAGAGGAAAAGTTAGGGATGACAAGAACTGCAGTAGTAATTAATCGAGTAAAAATTTGATCTAAAAAATTAAATAATAATTTAATTTTCATACTACTTGAACCAATAAAAAGAGATGATTTTTTCTGAAAATATTAAACAAAAATTCAGTTACAACTATAGAATTGTTGTTGGGGATGACCCTTTGGTGAAGTGGTGGGGCTTCTTTCCTATAGTGCCTACAACCTAGGTTCACACCCCATGGGTTCGTCTCTACCATGCTAACAATGGAGCATGTTTGTCCATGGGGAGAACCTTGGAGAAATGGTGGGGCTTCATGCCTGTAGAGCCTACATCCTTGGTTCAAACCATACAATTTTTAGGGGATGACCCTTTGGTGAAATGGTGGGGATTCTTGCCTGTAGTTCCTACAACCTAGGTTCAAACTTCACGGGTTCGTCTCTACCGTGTTGACAATGGAGCATGTTTGTCCATGGGGAGAACCTTGGAGAAATGGTGGGGCTTATTGCTTGTAGAGCCTACATCCTTGGTTCAAACCATACAATTTTTTAACAAGCCAAAAAGAGACCAGTAACTGAAGAATTCAATGGAAATCTTGCATGGAGGAGGAGAAGGTGGCAATGGAAGAATTCAAAATTTAAATTCTCTGCAAGGCGGGAACTCTGGTTCCAATGGAGGTAGCGGCCAGATCGATGAAGTTGGCCAAATGGGGGAGAAGGACAAGCCTCCGGATATTCTGCAGGTTGACGGTACTCTGCCATAGAAGATTGTGGGTTCTGGAAACATGGTGGGGGGGTCCAGCCCATGTGAAGCTATTTTGGAGAATGGAAAAGAAACTAGAAAGTGGTCATCCCTCTTTGGAACTAGACCATCTAGAAAATCCTCCTTGCCTCATGTCAAGAATATATCAGACCTGACTGGTGGTAAGTTTTCCATTTCTATTCCTGACTCAGTTTTGGATCATAACATAAGTAGTATGTCGAACTCTCTAGTGTATAAAAACATGGGACCACGCCCAAACAATGGAGTTGTCGGGGCTTATGTTAAACAGAAATGGGCTTTGAAAGGCAATGTTAAAAATTTTGCTCTACCCAAAGGCCTCCTCACCTTTGCCTTTTCTTGTGATGAAGATAAAATAAGGATCCTCTATGGTAGTCATTGGTTGGTTGGAAAGACAACTCTGGTCCTTCAGAAATGGCATCCGAATCTAAACATGAGTGATTCTCTTCTGGTGCAAGTCCTAGTTTGGGTTAAGTTACTAGGTCCGCCTCTTGAGTATTGGGCATAAAGTATTTTCTCAGGTATAGCAAGCTCTTCTGGTGAGCTCCTCTCAATAGATCCAGTCACAGCTTCAAGAAGGAGGCTTACTCATGCCAAATTTTGTGTAGGGATTGCCCACAATGTAGATAGATATAGTGTCAAAGTTGGGAACATGGAAACAATAGATTGAATACAAATCCATCCCCTTTGGTTGCTTCCATTACAAAAAAGAAGGTCACTAGGCCAACCATTGTCCTCTCAAGCCTAAAGGGGAGAATAAGAAAGCAAAACCTATAGTAGAAAGTAAAAAGGCTCCAGAGAAAAAGGTATGGCAAGTCAAAAATTCATAAAATAAGGAAATTGACCTAGTTGGTACCAATTGTTTTGGACCCGTGGGGGAGAATAAGGACGTGGTCTCCTCAGCTTCTATCTCTAATAATCTCCCCCCCCCCCCAACAAAGCTTTGAGGAAGGAAAGAATGAAAGCAGACAACCCCCTGGTAGGGCAGATCCGAATAGAGGAAATACAAGATCAGAATGAATCTTCTAAAGAAAATACTGAGATGGTAACTGCTGACACCTTGGCCAGTAAGGAAGCTCCCAATGAAGAGGATCAGAAGGATAAGGATATTAAGGAAGTGGAACAATCTAAAGAAGGGGAGATCATTGGCTCACAAGAAGATAAGGCTGACTCTTCCTCTCTCACAATCAGGTCTAATTTGCAAGAAGCCCAAAAATGTGCTATATTGGGTATGAACCATTTGGATTCAGATCAAGCCTCTAAAATAGTCAATAGTTCTTCACATGATTCTAGATCACCTAATTGGGGTAATGAAGAGGAAATTTCTAGAATTCTTAGTAACCCTGAAGCGGTTTTTGAGAAAGAAACGGATTGGAAAATTCCAAAACATAGGAACAAAAAAGGATCCACTCCCTCAACCACCCAATTAAGGAAGTCTAGTAGAATTGCTCAAGTTGATGTAGGGTCTGTCTCCTCATCTCTAGGATGACCTTCAAACCATAAAGTTAGAGATAAGGAGGCTAGCAAGAACATAGTAGATGGGACTCAGAAGACTCTGAAGGAGTTAGAAATTGGTAAGTAATTATGAAGATTGTTTCTTGGAACATTAGGGGACTTAATAATCCCTACAAGCATGATATTATTAAGAATATGATTAGGGATAGCAAACCTGATATTTTTCTTATTCAAGAAACTATGATGAGTAGAGATAAATTTGAAGCTTTTAAATCTGGGAGTATCAGTGGTGGTAGCCTGGAAGGTGCCTCTGGAGGCATTGCAACAATTTGGAATCTCAATAGTGTTAAAGGTCATGTTCTTATTCAAGAAAGCATTTTTTATTGCATTAAATTTGAGTATTTAAAAGATGGAACCTCTTGGATTCTCACTAACATTTATGCTCCTAACACCTTGAAAGCCAAAAGCAATTTCAGGAAAAAACTTATGGAAATAAGGGATAGCTTCAAGAACCTCAGCTGGCTGGTCATGGGAGACTTCAACACCCCTTTGAGAGAGGAGGAAAAAATTGGTGGAAGCCCTTCTCAGTTGGATAGCAAACTAGCCCTCATGGATTTTATAAACACTTGGGCTACTAATGATGTGGAGATGCAGGGTTGCAATTACACTTGGACTAACAGGAGGGCTGGAAATGACCTTATTCAAGTTCGCCTTGACAGGGCTCTTATTTCTGATGATTGGTACAAACATTATTTCTATTCTCTGTCTGCTCACATTCATGTTGGGTCTGACCACAATCCCATAACTCTTTTTACTGACCCCATAAATAGAAGAAGGTACTTTCCTTTTAGATTTGAAAAAATGTGGACTCTTCATCTGGATCTCACCCATAAAATTCAGGAATGGTGGAACATTCAAGTAGAGGGTACTTCCTGTTACTACATATCAAATTGCCATTAGTTTCATATCCAAAGTCATACTATACATTCTAGTCAATTAGTATTACCGAATCATGCAGTCGGTACACATAGAGAAGTCGGTATGAACAGTCTAGTCGGTTACAAAAGAAAGCAGTCACAAAACGCAGTATTCACCGAACTGTTTACCAAGTAATGTTTCATGGCTACCAAGTAGTAAAGTTAACTCACCGAGTTGATATTCACTGAGTGAAATGTTCTACCAGATACATTGAACCTGGACATGCACATGAAAACGTGTTACAAGATCGAGGCACATCTAACTATTTTTGCATTGGAAATTGCACTAGGAGATTGTGTATGATTACAAGGTCAATCTAACCAATGAAATATTTTGTTTAGTTATTCATTTGAGGAATCTTTTTGTAAGATCAAAGCAATGAATCAGATCACCACTGTAAGATATCTATTTATACAGCATGATTTTAGGGTTAGATAGAGATATACAAGAGATGTGAGTGTGTATGCATCAAGGAAGACTATTACAAAGACACGGAGAGGTCACCGAGAAGGTTATCAGTGAACAGTCGAAGAACAGAGTAAACAGAAGGGTTTACCGAGTTACAATATGGGTTAACGAGTTATGCTACAAACTAGGTAATCTTATTCTGAGCACATAGAATCTGCTATAACATTTCAGATGTAAAGATGTAGATATTTGTAATGATTATTGTAATATTTTGAAGTTGTAAGAGAAACCTTTAATAGGGTAAAAGACTCTAACCAAGTCTATAAATTGTAAATCCTTTAACCAGGTGCAACACTTATATAGTGTTGTAAAACTCTTTAGTAAGGTAGATCTAATTGATCTTGATACTCCTAACAGGGTAAGCTATCAGAAATAGCTAAATGTAGCTCTAACCGAGCATTCTTTATTATTGTAGTAGTGAAGTTGTGGGTGCCATCCCCACCATAGTTTTTCTCTCTAACCAAGAGTTTTTGCGTGACCAAAATATATGTGTTATGGAGTGAATCATGTATGATTGTTATCTGTTGATTTTAGTTTTATTTTATGTTACTTCACTATTCTGTTTATGCATAACAGTAAGGTTATTATCAAAGAAATTTTTTGAAGTACTGATTCACCCCTCCCCTCTCAGTACATTAGCTTTCCATATTGGGCCTAACAATTGGTATCAGAGCTTTAATCTTGGAAAAGGGTTTAACTACCTAAAGAGAAAGATCTTATCAATGGAAGGCTACAAACAATCTTGGAGGATTGTGCATCTTCAAGAAGAGTTGGATAATGCAAATCAAGTGATTGCAGACATGCAAAGGCAAATGCAAAAATCTCTGAAAGTAAGGAGAAGATTATTTGATGACTTGTAGGATTCTCAAGAGCTAGTGGAACAAATCAAGACATCATCTAAGAATAGTATATCTAAAGAGACTGAAGAAATGATTGGAATGTTGAAAGAAAAGAACAAAGCATTAGTTGATCAGCTAAAAGAAATGAAAAGAGAACATGAACATTTTAGTACACAGATGACTGAAAATCTAAATGCATTAAGGATAATTGAGGATAAAGCAAGAGATCTACAAAGAGAGAAACAACAACTTGAAGCTCTAGTATCTGATAAGGATGATGAAATCATAAGGTTAACTGGTATTCAACAAAATATGATAGATCAACTAGGTTATGCACATCATGAAGCAATTATGAAGAATGATGAAAATCAATCATTGAAACTTGAAGTATCAAGGTTGACTGGTGAACTTGAAACAAAGAAGAAATCCAAAGAATCATTGGAGAAAATTTATGAAGCATCAAAGATGTTGGATGAGCAACTAAATACAAGAAGACCCTACAAAGATGCAGGACTTGGTTACAAAGGTAAAGACTCTACTGAGAAAGGAATTCATACTACCGAGAGAGGAGAATCGTCAAAACAAGCTGGAAACAAGATTAACATCAAAAGGAAGAAGCCTATTTGCTACTACTGTGGAAATGAAGGTCATACTGCCAACATATGCCAGATCAGAAAAGGTAAGCAACCGAATATCATTAAATCTAATGGATATTGTTACAATTGCAATAAATATGGTCACACACCTAATCAATGTAGGACAAAGTTTGTTAACAACTATCAAAAGGAAAAATTCAAAGGGTTTTGTAAAAACTGCAATAGATATGGACATAGTACCGAGAAGTGTTGGTTTAAGCAAAAGAACTACATGAAGTATCCACACCAAGCAAACACTGGAGGTTATCGAACTCACACAGATCCTTACGGACAATATGTAGTAGTACCTTGAGATTAAAATACAAGGATATGGTGCGAATGTTGTGGAAGAGATGGACATATAAGTGCCAATTGTTTTATAAGATTTGGAATGAACAATTGAAGATCATGGAGAAATCCTGGTATGACATGTTTTCATTGTCACAAAGCTGGACATTTAGCTAGAGATTGCAGAGATCAACCAAGAAGAGACACTGAAGAGATAAAAGAAAAATTCAAGATGATTTGGAAAAAGAAAGAAATTATGTCTGACAAAGAAAGCATCTTACCTACCGAGTTAGGTGCACCTATTTCAAATTAGTCAAGAAAAGGTATGAAGGGACTGCATTCTCTAAAGGTTAAAAAATAACAGTTCCTATTCTATTATGTACAAAATTCAAAATCTGCATAGTTAAGATGCAATTAGTCAGTTTATATACTATACAAGAAACTTGTCAAGTCGGTGTATATAGGAAACCTATCAAGTCGGTTAATAAAGGAAAGTTAGTTACTCGGTTAAAACACAAAAAAGGGTAAATCGGTAAAAGGTGAACTGAGTGCATTTAATATCTTGACCTAACTTGCACGGAGCCCGATGAGGTATTTTTGAGTACTTAAAAGTGTTTTCGTGGTCATTTTCATTCATCCAATTTTTAGAGAAGCAGAGCAAAGCGAATCAAAGCGATCAAACTTCATTCAAAGCGAATATCGAGGTATTTACATCAATCTATTCACACTATTAAGCTGGTTTCTGATCTAGTCAAATTGCTATTGTCTACTGAGTATGAAGCGTCAGTCACTTGTAAACCCTAAGGATAACTTGTCAAATCTTACCAGAAACCTACCATGGCGCCCAAGATCCAAGACCCTGTAGTTGTCCAAAATGTGGAGAAGCCCTCGCTGAAATATTCTCTAACTCCCAAAGTTGCCTCAGAACCAGATGATAAAATTGCATTTTCACTCATCCCGAATCGAGTCTTGTTAGTGGAAGATGTCAGATTCTTTACCAAATGTCGTGTTGAGGAACTCGATCATGTAGAGATTAGTGACACATATGATGAACTGTGCACTGATGGCAAACTAGATAGCAAATTTGAGCATATCAAAATCAAGGGATTAACTAAAGTCCTAGTCTATCCCCATGTGTTCAAACCCCAGTGGGTTAAGTTTGTCTTGAGCAGAGTACATGATGATTTCATGTGGCTACAAGAGAAACCATTCAAGATCATGAAGGAAGTCATTCACCTGATCACCGGGTATCCCATCTACGATCATGCTCATGCACAGAAAATGATATCACAAAAGGAGCTAATCAGTCTAACCGGAGTAGAATCTCATTACAGAGGACTAAAACTGAATAATGTCATTTATGCAGAACTAAAGTTCGCAATTAGAGTTATTGGTTACTGTTTCTTCCAATCTGCAAAGGAAAACAGTGTACCATGTGCTGCAGTGGACTTGGCCTACAAAATAGTGAAGAAGAAAATGAAAGTAGACTTATGTGAAGTGCTACTGAAGAACTTGTTTGAGAACCTGAACACAATAAGGAAGCCAAAGAAGAACAACTCGGCAAATACACTAAAGTTCGGTTCACTACTTGTATGTATGTTTTTCTATTTTGAGAAGTTCTTTCCCTCAGTCAGTAAAGTAGTTTGGGAGATACACCGACCTATCACCCATCAGATCAATGAATACATCAAGAAGTTAGGAGATAACTTTAATGATATCATGGATGATTACTTTAGCAAATTCCAAGAGAAAATGCACAACAGGTACAAGATTCCACCACAGCTGGTTGAAAAATACAAGGACAATATATGTTTTGAAGTCGACACTGATTATTGCTATGTAAATGTTGTTGAATCGAGGGCTCAATCGTTGCAACCAATGGGTTATGAGATTGATTATGATATTACATAGCAACAAATTGATGCCTATTTATCACTGCCAAGGCATGCAACCAAACTAAGGTATGGAACCTATGAAGAGGTGAAGGAGAAAGTAAAAATGAGCATTGTAGTACCTAAGGCTACAAGGAAAGCTACAAAGATGATAAAGGTTTTATCTCAGAAATTCGGAGAAGAATCCTCCTCTACACCTATCAAAGGCAATCTTGCCATTACCGAAGAGGAATCAGAAGCACAAGAGGTTGCAATAACATTGAGCATAGAGTTGCCAAAGGGTAAAGTTCTGAAAAGAAAGAAACAGGACATCACAAAGGACCTACCAACTCCACCAACAAAGAGACCCAACACCAGAGCATCAGTTGCATCACTGAGTAAGAAGCAAAAGAGTGTTACTGCACCAAAGGTAACCAAGACTTACAAGAAATCTACTTGGAGACTCATTTTGGCAAAAGAGTTGAGTGATACAGAGTCTGATGATGCAAACAAATTCCAGATTGTGAAAAGCAAAAAGGTAAACATTCACAGTGTTGAAATTTTTTGTGCTAATCTTAAAGATACGGTGGATTTGTAGGATTTAGATATGTTAAATATGAGACTAGGAATAATGATGAGAAACGACAGATTGAAGAAGCTATCATCTGTACACTTCTGAAGTTTTGGTTAGCACCATTAGAACTAGCAAAGTCACTTCCGAGTGAACTCTACTTACATATTGATAACAGATGGAAATATGCAATGGAATCAGAGAGACAAATAAGAGAAAGAAGTCTAGTCCATCTATTTCCTGACATGTTTGTAACAGAAATCAAGGAGCATTTAACCACATACAATTCTAAATTTCTTGTGAAACAAAGAGCCTTAAAATTGATGAATGGGCTATATATAGATGTGGAGAATGAGACTAAAGCCAAGTGGCAGGAGATCTTCAAACAAAAGGATGTTGGTGAACAATCTCAAATTGAAATTGTTGATGTCACCGAGCAAGGTCCAAACCCGGTTGACACTATACAAATTGATGAAGATGTAATGGATGAAGCCGCACCAGAGCAGGAAATGATTGAAGGCACCACTTATGCAAAACTTGTCTCTAGTGAATTTGTCTTAGAACAAGTTTATCCTTATCTGCTAGTGAAGCCACCAGTCTCAACTGAAGCTCCCAAGGACACCGAGCAAGGCACCGAAGGTAACAAATCTGAAGCTACAGGTGATACAACCAAAGATCAGACGTCTCAAGCATAGACAAGCACTGCAAATGTTACAACTGAGACCCCTATCACCGAGCCACCCAAAGATACTACAATAGCTATAGGAACTGGCCAAAGTGTTGCATCTACCGTGCAACCTATCGAGGGTCAGCAAGCCTCACAAGCACTTGTCTTAGTGCCTCAGACCAAAGGAAAAGAAAAAAAGGTGAGAAAGCATGGTTTTAAATTTGACTTATCTAAACTAATTGCATTGCCCAATGTAGACATCTCCAAATTGAAAGGGCAAGCACTCACTGAATTCGATGAACTATGCAAAGAAAAGGCCAAACACGAGAAGCAAATGGCCATATAGAAAAAGAATAAAGTACTTCAGAAGGTTAGGACACTACTCACAGAAATGTTACCTTCAGCAGTGTCAACCGATGCAGCCATCCATATTCAATTGGATGAACTCCTCAATCAGATTGAAACATCTGGAGTTGATGCATCTGAGTACTTAAGCGAGCTCAAGGATAAAGAGCTTACAACAAAAATGATAGAGGAAGTACAAAAATCAATTGCTGTTGGCAAGGTAAAACTTGTCCAATTCATTGCTGAGTTGTCCCCTCAACTCAAGCATATTCTTTATTTATTCCAGAAATTCTGTACATTTTCCTTATTTATTAAAGATATCAAAAATAAAACTGATGCAATTGAGAAAGAGATCACCGATCTCTCATCTAAGTTGATCACTGAGTCTAATTTAGTTTAGAACTTTTACACAAAGCTACAACAGCTCATGGCTCAACAGCTAGAACTGAGGAATTAAGAGCATAAATTCAGGATGGATATAATGACCCTTCAGACATTATTTCTTCCTCATCTCTCATCAGTACAGGAATAGATCAACCGAGCTACACACTTATCAGCTACACAAGAGAGAAGCACTCTTGATGGATTAATATCACTCTTATCTAATATTCAAGCACAAAACTCATTAATGGAAAGTGTCAAGGACTCACTCTTAGTCGCCCTCACGGATGCCCAGACCAAGTATAAGACTATTTTTGATCAGTTACCGCCTCTAGATGGAAATTAAGTTTTTAATGTTTGTCAAAAAGGGGTAGTAATACTATGATACTACATAGAGGAAAGTAATACCCAACAAAGGGGGAGTAATTCTACATTTGGAGAGTAATACAGTTTTGAGTATTGTATACAAGGGGAGTATACCGTGCAGAATATATAGAGCATTCAGAGCACACAAGTACAGAACAGAACCAAACATGCAAAATTTAGATTTATGTACAGAATAATGATAAGGGGAGTATGTTTGCATATACTATTTTATTGACTATTGTATATATTGTCAAGTATAGTCATTTTCCAAGTATATAGTTTTTGACTTATGACTTTGTAAGTAGTTTTTGTCAAACATCTCAACTAATGTCAAAAGGGGAGATTGTTACTACTTATCAAATTGCCATTAGTTTCATATCCAAATTCATACTATATATTCTAGTCGGTTAGTATTACCGAATCATGCAATCGATACACACAGAGGAGTCGGTATGAACAGTCTAGTCGATTACAGAAGAAAGCAGTCACAGAACGCAGTATTCACCGAGCTATTTACCGAGTAATGTTTCATAGCTACCGAGCAATAAAGTTAACTCACCGAGTTGATATTCATCGAGTGAAACATTTTACCAGATACATTGAACATGGACATGCAAATGAAAATGTGTTACAAGATCGAGGCACATCTAACTATTTTTGCATTGGAAATTGCACTAGGAGATTGTGTATGATTACAAGGTCAATCTAACCAATGAAATATTTTGTTTAATTATTCATTCGAGGAATCTTTTTATAAGATTGAAGCAATGAATCAGATCACTGCTGTAAGAGATCTATTTATATAGCATGATTTTAGGGTTAGATAGAGATATACAAGAGATGTGAGTGTGTATGCATGAAGGAAGACTGTTACAGAGACACAAAGAGGTCACCAAGAAGGTTATCAGTGAACAGTCAAAGAATAGAGTAAATAGAAGGGTTTACCAAGTTACAATATGCTTTATTGAGGTATGCTACAAGCTAGGTAATCTTATTCTGAGCACATAGAATCTGCTATAACATTTCAGATGTAAAGATGCAGATATTTGTAAGGATTTTATTGTAATATTTTGAAGTTGTAAGAGAAACCTTTAACAAGGTAAAAGACTCTAACCAAGTCTATAAATTGTAAATCCTTTAACTAGGTGCAACACTTATATAGTGTTGTAAAATCCTTTAGTAAGGTAGATCTAACTGATCTTGATACTCCTAACAGGGTAAGCTATCAGAAATAGCTAAATGTAGCTCTAACCGAGCATTCTTTATTATTGTAGTAGTGAAGTTGTGGGTGCCATCCCCACCGCAGTTTTTCTCTCTAACCAAGAGTTTCTGCGTGACCAAAATATATGTGTTATGGAGTGAATCATGTATGATTGTTATCTGTTGATTTTAGTTTTATTTTATGTTACTGCACTATTCTATTTATGCATAACAGTAAGGTTATTATCAAAGAAATTTTTTGAAGTACTGATTCACCCCTCTCCTCTCAGTACATTAGCTTTCCATATTGGTCCTAACACTTCCATGTATAGAGTTGTGAAGAAACTTAAAAGCATAAAAGACAATATAAGGACTTGGAATAAAACCAGCTTTGGGAACATTTTTGAGGCCAAAGGAAAAATTCAGGAAGACCTCAATAAAATATAGGTCTATATACAGAAGGATGGATTCTCTACCATGACTATTGTTGAAGAAAATGAGATCCTCAAAAGATACCATAAAATCATTACTAAAGAAGAAGATTTTTGGAAGTAGAGGTCTAGATGTATCTAGTTGAAGGAAGGACATAAGAATACTAGATTCTTTCATATGACTATCAAACATAAAGTGGCTAATATGATAAAAAAACTAATGATGGACAATGGGGAGTTGGTTAAGGAGGAGGAGATAAGAAATGAGGCCAAATGCTTCTTCACTAATCTTCTTTGTAGGGAACAAAGCCTGGATGTTGATGTTCAAAATTCCTTCCTTCAGAACATTCCTTGCCTTATTGATGAGCATAAGAATGCCTTCCTAACTTCTATCCCTTTGAATTTGGAGATCAGAAATGTTGTCTTTTCTTTTGAAGGTAACAAAGCCCCTCGACTTGATGGCTTCCCCATGTTCTTTTTCCAAGAGTTCTGGGATATTGTTAGGAAAGATGTCTCCAGTGGGGTTAAAGAGTTTTTTTGGGCTAGAAAACTTCTAAAAGAGATTAATGGCACCTTCATTGCTTTAATCCCCAAAATTCAAGGTGTTGACTCCATGGATAAGTTCAGGCCAATCAGCTTATGCAACTCTTTTTATAAGATAATTTCCAAGGTCCTAACCTCCAGACTCTTGAAAGTCCTTCCTTCTTTGATCAGTCATCAACAAAATGGTTTTGTGTCAGGAAGACAAATTCTTGATTCCATCATAACTATCCATGAGAACATCCATTCCCTTGTTATGGCTAAGAAACGGGGTTTTATTCTCAAGCTTGATCTATCTAAGGCCTATGACTGGGTTGATTGGTCTTTCCTCATGAAGGTCCTTTTGTCTTTTGGCTTCTCCAACAAATGTGTGGACCTCTTCAAGCAGCTCATCTCCTCTACTTCTTTTGTTGTTCTTGTTAACGGATCTCCCTCCTCCTTCTTTAAAGCCCCCAGAGGACTGACGCAAGGAGACCCCATATCCCCTATCCTCTTCATTATTATGGCTAAATGTTCTGGTAGGTCCATGGAAAGTATGGTGACTAGAGGTATTTTTGAAGGTCACCAACCCTCCTTTGTAGATCATATTTTCTCCCACCAACAATTTGTGGGTGACACCATTGTTATGGGGGAATCAAGCATTTCGGAAGCCAGAATCCTAAAGGACACTCTTTGTAAGTTTGCATCTGCTATTGGCCAGCTTATCAACTGGGTTAAAAGTGAAGTGTTTTTCATCAACACTCTTGAGAGAAGACAACATAGAATCAGTAAAATTCTGGAATGTCGGATTGATAATCTTCCTACTACTTACCTAGGTCTCCCCCTGGGCATTTCTCCACCTGATTCCTTTTAGAGTTCTTTGGTGGATAAATTTCAAAGAAAGCTTGCTGGATGGAAAGGTGCTCTCTTAAGTCAAGCTGGAAAGCTTCAACTTCTTAAAGCATCCCTTGAAAGCATTCCTATTTATGCCCTCAGACTCTTTAGAATTCTAGTTAAGTATGTTGATGCTATTGAAAAAATTCAAAAAAAAAATAGTTGGTCTCAGATAGAGGAAAAGAAAAGAATGGCTTTAGTGGCTTGGGACAAGGTTTCCAGATCAAAAAGTAAACGTGGTCTAGGCCTAAGGAGAATCTGGACCCTCAATGAAGCTCTTTTGTCTAAACAGGTTTGGAGACTATTCCACTCTTACAGTGAGTGGTGTAAAATTTGGAGAAGTAAGTATCCTCTTTTGTCTTCTTCTCTTCTCTCTTTCATCAATTCTAATTTCAGTATTAATGGGTCCCACATTTGGAATCATGCCTCTAAGTGTAAAGACAACATTGCTAAAGGGGTGAAATGGAGAGTTGGTAATGGTAGGAAAGTTATATTTTGGGAGGATCCTTTTTTGCTTGATAAGCCTTTGATGGAAATCCTTGATTGGGCTCCTTTTGCTGCCCCTTGTATTAGAGTCTTCAGCTCCTTGGTTGAGGGGCATTGGATAAGTGATAAATGGCAGAACATTGAAAGTATCCATCCTAACCTTATCAATCTCAAGAAACACTTGTCTTCTGCCTGGTTGAACAATGAGGAAGATTCTCTTATTTGGAAATATGAACCCAAAGGCAACATTACTGCCTCTTCAATGTATGGAGTTCTTTCCCCAGCCCCCTCAGAGAACCCCTTCTAGTCTAAAGCCTGGATAAAGGGTCTTATCCCAAAGATCAATTTTTTCTATTGGACAATTATTCAAAACAAAATTTTGACCTTAGATAATCTAAAGGTTAGAGGTTTTATCTTCCCAAATTGGTGTGCTTTATGTCTTAAGGAGGAAGAGTCTATGGACCATTTGGCTATCCACTGTTCCTTCACTGTTTCAATTTGGGAAAGATTTCTTAAGAATTTTTGTATGGAATGGGTTTTTCCTAACTCTATCCAAGATTTGTTTCATTCTTGGAGTTATCATTGGTCTAACCCCACTTTGAGATCTTTGTGGCAACTCTCACTCCCTCACATCCTATGGGGGATCTAGAAAGAAAGGAACAACCGCATCTTCAGGGACACTTCTCTCACCTAGGCTATTGTTTTCCAAATAATTCAAAGGGCTATTTTGGAGAACATTAGGATTATTGGGGAACCATGCAATTCTGCCAACCCCATGGAAACCCACATTTTCAACTCCTGGAATCTGAAGAGTGTTGTTAGTACTGATCCTAAACAAAACACGAGACTTGAAGCCAGATGGTACTCTCCCCCTCATGGTTGGCTCAAAATCAACTTTGACGGAGTTGCCAAAGGCAATCCTGGCCTAGCGGGATGTGGTGCAATTCTTCGAGATGAAAATGGCAGTTGTAAGGAAATGATTGTTGTTCCTATAAGTTGCCAAACTAACCAAATGGCGGAAGCTATGGTTTCTCTCTAAGGCATTCTCCTAGCTAAAAGATAGAATTGTCCCTATCTATGGATTGAGGGGGATTCTAATAACATCATCAAATGCCTAAAAGGAACTTCTAAGCCTTCATGGACTATCAACAATATTATAAAGGCTGCTAGAGATCTCATCAACACCTTTGATAAATGTTTTATTTCCCACATTTATCGTGAAGCTAATGGTCCAGCTGACTGGGCAGCCAACATGGCAGTCAATCAAAACAATATGGTTACCTGGAAGGGTGAGGAGTGTCTCCTCAATGACATCAGATCGATCATTTTCATGGATCGATATAACTGCACCCCAAATATCATAAATGGATAAAATAATGATTAAATGGATTAATAGGAGGGCTATGACTAATTATCATTATGTCAGTACCATTTATGACATGACAAATGCCACCTTTTCTCATGCTTTCTGGGTATATGGGGTCGCTTTGAGAAATTTCTTTCCTATAGCTTTCTGCAACTCTCGGCCTTCTGGTTTGAATAGCAAAAAAATGGGAGCAAATAGACCCTACTATGAACCCAACAACTGTAAGGAGTGGAAACAAAAGGAGGTAATTTTGAACATCTTGCAAAAGAGCAGGTTTACAAAGTTTATGGAGAGACTCCATGGGAGGAATGCCACAATCACTAATTTTTTTTGCAAAAATTGGAGGAAGGGCACCCTAAAGATGGGAGATCAAACTATCTCCATTGATGAAGACCTCATTGCTCAGGTCACTAGTCTTTGCAGGGAAGGAAGAAATTACTACAGAGACAAAAAAATGAGTAAGGAGGCCATTGAACAATACCCTAAAATGGCAGAGAAGAAGTACCTGGTAAAGCTAAGTAAGACCTACTACCCGCCTAGGGTATTTGTTAAGTCATGGAGGAAGGTTTTGTTTGCTATTATGTGATACATTACCTTAGATGGAAGATTCACTAAAGTGTATGGCTATCATTTTGTATTGCTTAACCATTTTAGGTACAATGAAAAAGTTAATATTCCATATTTCCTGATTTGTTCAATGAATGCTACCATTAAAGCCCATAGAGAGAACCCTAAGGGTGATATGACCATGCACCAAGGTCTTATGGTTTTAATTTATGACCATTTAAAAGATAACCAAATTTCCCGTCCCCAACCTTCTATCTCGGAGTCTGAGGAGGAAGGGCCAGATTCTGGTTTTTCAATGGGTGAGGAGTCTGAAAATGATTTGATAAGTGAGTCAAAGGAGAATCTGGAAGACTCTGAAGCTGAACTTGGTAAGAAAAGAAAATAGGTGAGTACCAAGCCTTCCTCTTATAAGGGTAAGAAAAAAACTAAAGAAAAGGTTTTCCAGATTCACTCCTCCTCTGAGGAGGAGGTCTCTGAGGACTCTAAGAAGGATGAACCCTAGTCTCCTCGAAAAAAGAAAACTAAAAATTCCATTCAGATAAGGAACAAACAGAAAAAGCAGGATGATTATGAAATGGAATTGGAGGAAAAAGTGCAAAGAAATGATCCTGATGTTGACCATAAAGTGGAGGAGGAGATCACAAGGGAAGGCTTTGATCAAAGGGTTGGTTGAAATGTCAATTAGATCACTAGTGGCGATGTCCCCAATAATGAATAGGACAATCCTGGTGAGAAAATCCCCCCTTCAAATCCTCCCATTGAGGGTTTGAAAGGGTTTGTGGACACCCTCGATTGGTTAATTAATAGTCACAAGAAAGTTGTGGAGGACAATAAGAAGCTGAGCCACAGGGTCCAAATTTCGGAGACAATCAGTATTGGTGAAGGCAAATCAATGACGAAATATATTGAGGATTTGAGTAAAACTGTTGCCAGAGCTGGAGAGATCAAAGATTCCTTCAACCCTAGGTTTGAGAAAATTGAGAAGGCCCTGACAGAGATAAAAACCAATGACAATGCTATGGACCAGAGAATGGTGGACACTAGCAACAAATTCAACAAAATTGAAAAATAACTCAAAAAATTGTTGAACAAAGCTATAGCATTCTGAAGGCCTCGACCTACAATACCAAAATTCTCATCAACAAACTGGAGAATGAGAAGGATTCCCTAGAGCTGGAACCTGACACTGAAGGTACGGGAGTGGTGAAAGGATCTAGAATGAGGACCAGAGGAAAAAAGGAGAAGAAGCCAAACAAGGATATGGAAGAACTCAAAGTTGCTTTGGCAAACTATGACCAGCTAGTCAATAAGGCGGTTGATCTTCTTAAGTCTTTATAGTTGTTGTTTGTTATTTAGGTCTTTTCTCTGGTTTTTTCACTTTGTTGTTCCTTTCTTTTGTTGTCCGTTCAGTTTACTGGCCTTTTTGCCAGTCTTTTGTAAGTTGTTTCTATGCTGGTCTGGAGGCTCTTTGTTGAACTATCTTATGCTCCTATGTTAAAGGTTTCGGGTCCTTAAAACCTGTTTTTCATATTAATCAGAACTATAGAATTGTTGTTCAAAAATTTAATTCTATACATTGATTGGTTTAACTAATTGAAAAATAAAATTGAATGAATGCAATAGTTCTTTGACTTGGTAGGAACTAATAATAATGGTAATAATTTAGGGTTTAGGGTTTAGGGTGTAAAAGATAGATCTCACATAACATAATAGATGTTTATAGGTCAAGATTTTCTAACATGTAATATATGCAAAATAGAGTAAACCCTTGAGGTACGATAACACCATACAATACTTTTTATGAAATAAGTCACTCCATGCTATATCTCCAAGAGATCCCAAATACAATAGCATACTTTATATATATCCTTACAATGATAATCACCTCATTTATATAGACCTCCATTTAATAATACAATAGAGGGGAAATCCTATTGAAGATCTACTCATCACCTAATATTATTAATTATACAAGTTGTCAATATGAATCTTCAAAATCATATATCAATTTGTTTTGGTGGCTCCTTTGTCACCCCATTTCACTTTTGGTTAGGTTAACTCTTTCATAGCTATAGATTAGTTTATTTTATTAGTTCCTTCATAGCCCCACCAAATTTGGTAATGTTGTTTCCAAAGTATCCATCTATAAATTTATTTTGTTTGCTACTTTGTAGCCTCATATAATTTGTAGTTACGATTGCTCCTTCATGACCCCACTTCTCCCTTCTTTTAATGCAGTCCACTCATGGTCCTAGACTTAACTATTTCTACATATTTTTTATTAGCTTTGTTAAATGATTTCCCATGCCTATTTTAGAGTTATATTAGATGTTGCTTATGGAATTTTGTGCTTACAAGTTTAAAGATGGAGTTATCACTATAAGGAGCACATGTGGATCTTTATCCATATCCATATCCATTTTATATGTGTGTGGCATTTACTTTCATGTTAGCTACTTATTTATTTTAACATGCATGATTCATAGCCTCTCACTTGAAATTAAAAATAGAGGGAAATTTAATATTGAAGACTACATCCTTATCACTTTCCACCATTCATTTTTTGTTCAATTTCAGCATTTGCCCCTAGTGTAATGGTCTAATATTCAACTCACAATTTGTATGTGAAAGTTGGAATTATTACTTGATACAAGTGAAAATGACTCCACACATCTCAAGGATATAGATACAATGTTCATATTTATTATTTTATGTCTCAAGTCAAACCAACATTTATAAAATATGTGATTTTAACCCCCAATTTAGTAAAATTAAATTTGATCATAGGCTTAAAATTACTAAATCCCAACTAGTCATTACCCATTGACTTAACTAAAATGTGTTTAGAATTGTATATTAGGATGTTGTATAAAAGAGTAAAATCATAAACCATTTGACTGCCTAGAAAGAAGGGGGAACTTGCATCACATATCATTGCTAAAAAAAATAGCACATCATAGAATCAACAATTCTACACTTGTAAGAACATAAGATTGTATTTTAATTTATGTGTGAAACCTTTTCCTAAATAATTTAATCAATCCAAAGGTTTGACTAAGGAAATATGTAGGAAGCTAGTCACCTTCTATGTCTAATACAATATAATCTATTTATACTCATTAGTATCACCTCATTTACATAATTATTTTTGAATAAATATAATAATATATTTAAGGCCAAAAGTTCTAGATTCAAAATTACAAATGCAAGGATTAATACTACAAGAAAGTAGTTGACCTACAGTAAAAAATATTTAGTATTTTACTTTCTTTTGGAACTTGAACCAATGCAACTTAAGCTGGCATGTTGCCTTTCCAAAAATAGTACTTACTATTTATAGTGGTGGTTCCTATTTGGTTCCACATGATCTGGTGGTTTTATGCATTCTCTCATTGGGATGTTCTTTATTGGATGATGTGTGCGTGGACTTGGATTTCTATTATCTCTTCATGTGGATGTATATTGGAACATAATCTATATAATTATGATTGTTATCATGTGGTATGTAACTCAAAAGGATGTAACTATAAAGGAATCCATGTAACCAATATCTTGGAATATGTGTAATGAGACTTGTAGAAGATTGATTTAGAAATGAGATATATAAGATAATATTATTGTAAATGGATATTCATGATGAATGTAATTTCCAACTAGTAGGAATTAAATGATTGCAATGATTGTGTATATCTTGTGGATGGTAGTGAATATAATAATGATCATGTATGCCTTGATTTGAAGGATGTTAATCCTTGGTGTTAGTTACTCTTGGGATATGCAAATACATGAGTAGTCATGGATTTGTATGGATTCAATGATTCTCTATTATGTGTTTGAGTTATAGAGCTGATTTCTATCCATTAGGGTTAATATTGTATCATGATGATTTGATAAATGTGGATACAAAATATGTGCTCTTGTGATTCGTAATATCCTGTAATATAATGTTGAAAGATTATGAAATTGGAATGTATTAAGATAATGTTATGCCATGTGATCTATATTGTGGAAGTGTTAATTATAAATTGGTTTGAGTTAGATTACTTATGTGTGAATCTTGGTGGTATCATTTGTTAAGAAGGGTTATTACTTGTTATGATTTGTGTATGAGCATGTGATTAGTAATTTTGATGTGATGATATGTATCTTTAAGAAATGATCTAGTTTCACTTATAGAGTTGGATATGTGGTTTCATTGTAAGTTAGATGATTCTTGTAAGATTGTGAATCAAAAGTGTTGTTCACCAAATCTGGTCAACCCAAGTTCACCTGCAATCCTTCTATGAAATGGCCAATTTCAATCTATAGAAAACATCAGGACTTGGGCAACATAATATAGGACCCTAATTGATCCTCCTGCACTTCAGGTTTTGCTAGACCTAGGGGGGACACCCTTTGATGCATTGAATAAGACTCATTTACCCACATATGACAACATCAATAAAATCAAATAGATCTCATAAAAGGTTCAAAGACAAGGAGGGTACTGTAGATAGGATAAATCTACATTGACAACTCAACATGCTTGAACATGAGATAGATGGAACATTTCCACAGAATAGAAAACAAAGATATTCTGATTTGAGTTTAAAATCTTTGAGAATCCCTAGAATTGCAAGACCAGTGCCTTATCCAAGGGCAACATAGTCATACATCAAACTATAAATGAAAAATTCTACTGCAAATCCATTTTCATCATTAAACATACTTGCATATGTATTACTAAGCTCATTCACGAAATCATCAGATTTTGAAAATATACTCCATTATTCATGATTAATTACAGAATTTAAATTCTTCCTTGAAGAATCCCTACAAACAATCACAACAATCTCCTTGAGATGATAAATTTCGGCCTCCTTGAGGATTTAATTTGAAACAAAGAAATATATATCTCAAAGACAATTTTGCGTGAATTTATGCATGCCTTACATGCATAAGAACTTGCAACAAATAACACCTACAACAAGAAGATAAAACTCCATTACTTGAAAATAGACATTACACTGCAAACTTGAAGAAAACTCAGAATTGAAAACCAAGAAATCTAGAGCATTTCTCCAAAAAAATTGGAACCCTTACAATTGAGAAGAATTGAGAATATGAAGGAGAGGGAAAAAGATCAGATTTCATCAAAATTTGCCAAGTGTCCCTTTTTCCCTAATTGCAAAAATATCTCATTTTCTTCTCGTAGAAACTGCTCTCAAAATATCTCATGTTTGTTGAAACTAACTACATGACTAGATTTCTCATCTCGGGAGCTTTCTGATGATATGTAATACTTGCCATTTCGGGTAAAAAGTACCTCCTGAGTGAATTAATTTTGAATGCAGGCAGGCCACCATCATTTAAATTTTTCATTTTTCACATAGTTGAAACTATATTAATTAATTTTGATTTTTCACCATTTTTAATCCTGATGCCCTACCATGTGGCAACATGTGATTCTCTTGTGGGGTCCACTTTTTGCCACCTAGGATGACACCTCATCCATCGCCACCTATTGGCCATGTCATCGCCACCTATCGGCCATGTTAGTGCCATCTAACCAGGACCTGCCAGCTAGACCACCACTAGACCTGCCACATCACCAAATGTTGGGTCGGGATGCTTATCCGACGCATAACTTCAAGCAGCGGGTCAGCGATGGCCATAGATCTCCTCTGAACGTGCTCGCTCATTAACATTGGTTGTTAATCTACTGTCCTTAATCGGTATGTATCTTCTCTTCGCAGTATGGTGACCACCACCTGATCACCTCGAACCTGCTCACCAGTTAACTTGCCATTTCTCTACAAAATTTGCCTCGGGAACCATGCACACATGGGGTCCATCTGGTTGCCAACTAGCTCATCGGTTGCCTTAGGAATCATGCATGCACGTGTGGGGTCCACTGGGCACCCAACTGACACCTTGCATCAAAAGCCTTCAAGGATTTGACACTATAGTTGGGTGGAGATTTAGATTTAAATACAAAAATTATCTATTCCCCAACCAATGTGGGACTAAAGCTTATGCCTAGGACTGCAATTTCTGAGAGTTTTAATGGCTACTAAATGCATCTGCTGAAACTTAAAATGCCTTTCCAAACCTAATGCAGGAGCATTGATGAAGAGGCACATGGGGAAGGAGCTTTACACAAGTCAATTCATTTGCTGAAACTTTCTTCAGCCCTTTTCAATGCCAAAATTGGGGGGAAATTGGTTTACACCTGCCAAAGCTTTGTCTTGTTTTTAATGGTTGCCATTTCAGTCCATGCTAGGGAGGAATTGGTCTATACATCTACCATATGCATTTGCTTGAGTTTTTTAACTACACCTTTACATGCCATGCTGCCTGTATTTGCCTGAAAGTTTCTTGGACCTTTTCACTTGCATTTTTGCCTGAAGGATTATAACGCCCTCTATCCAAATCATAGCTCACAGTAGGGAGGAGCTGACAAAGGGGTGCAACTTGGCTTGCAACTTTCCATTGCATTCTGCTGAAACTTCATTGAATGCCCCTCCATTTTCTACTATCACATGAAGGGAAGATTGGGCATTAAGCCTGGAAAATGCACTTGTTGGAAGTTTCTAAATCTTCCATTTTCCATATTTCATTTGCTTTTAAAACTTCATTTATTGCCTGTTAAATTTGGTTTAACACCTGCCAATTGCAATTTTGTTTGAAGTTGCTTTTAATGCCTTTCTCTGTTGCCAAAGCAAAAAAAATACATTACACAGGCCAAATCCTTGCTTGGAAGTTTCCATGTCTTAGACATGTTTTTCACTTTTTCCAGTTGATGACATGCATCAAGAATTTTAAATCTTCCCTCAAACCAAGTTGCCAATGGAACTCGAGCTAACATTGGTATACACTGCCATGAATTTAAAACCATTTTCGCCATAAAATTAATGCACGGGCATGAGCCAGGTCGGGCCCCAAAGTGGGTCCGACTAAAACAAAAAAAAATTTCATGTAACTAACCTTTGAAATGCCTCAGGAACCTTAAACATACCTCTAGAGGTGATTGGCATATTTTTCTAATCATTAAACTGAGTTTCACGACTTTCAGGTGCCTGGGCCACATTTTCGCATTTAATCCCAAAGACGTATTTTTCAAACTGGTCAAAACACCTTTCTAGACTTCGCAAACTGACAAGCGTGTACTCTGATATACAAACATGAACTCTACCAAACGGTTTCTCAAGAAGAATCCTAAGTGAAGAAATATTAATGGTCAAAGATGACAAACAAGCTTTGTCAGCACTGCGAACCTGATAAAGTCAATGCGTAGGGAACTCATGGTGCCTTTCTTAAAAATATCAAACGATCTCCGTAGACCCTCAAATCTGAGGCATAGGTACCTTGAATTACATATCAAAACTTAGAATGCTCAGTTCAACTGGGAATCTGATAGGGTACAAATAGTGCGCTCATGAAAATAGCCACTTTAACTGATGTAGCAATGAAAATACGAAACACTAAATAAAGTGACTCAAGAAACCCTTTTGAAAACTGATCAAACGGATTCATAAAGACCTGAAATTTGAAACATAGCTTGTCTTTTATATCAAAAATAGCTTGGAATAAACATTCTAATATGACACTCATCGGGGCAACTTTTACACATGTACAAAGCGAGGCTCTGACTAGCTATCGAAACAGGGACTTGTGCAAACCATAAACTGCAAACGGATTGAGCTTACTAAACTGAGCAAATGGATTCATAGGGACTTGAAATTTTGTATGTTGACTCAAATTTATGCATACAATTCAATACACCTTTAATTTCACCATGAAAATCAACCAGTCAAAAGTTATAGGCACTCAAAGTAGGATACTTAATAAAATCTGCATTTGCACCTATGATGCACTTTCAGCTCACCCCTTGAAATGGGTACCTGATAAATTGATCCAAACTGAAAACTGAAAGTTGCAAAACACTTAGTAGGCCAAATGAAAGGTGTACAACAAGCTTCAAAGCTTTACCTCTTGATGGTTAATTGGCTCCATTTTACCCTCTCTCTAACTAGGCCACCTGAATGAGATTAGGTGCCTTTCTGAAAATGAAATAGCAAAATTTTGAAATGGGCCTCTCAAATTCGCCGAATTTAGAGAGTCCCAACAAGAAGCATTGATGATCTTAGAGATTGAAGTAGAATGGAAATTGTAATAGTGCATTGTTGACATTTCATATGGTATGTGTTAAGAGACACTATTATGTATGGATTAGATGGTAATGATATAGGTATCTTAGGTGGCATCATGCACCTATAATAGTTAAGCATTGATGTTATACTTAATGTACTTGTATATGTTATTAGTCCTATTGTTAAGCATTGTGAATCTTAGATTATGATCTAGTACTATCTTATGAAGGGATATGTGTGTGGATTCATAGTGAATAGAATGGATGTGTAATGATGGGGGATTAGGAACATTTCAATTGGTGCTCTAAAATGAACTTAGTCTATAGGATGTTACTCTTAAAAGTAGTGATGTTGAGATACCATAAGGGAAAATATGATATGATGTGTTATTCTGCTTGCATAGTTGTGTTATGATGTTCTATGCTTTGTTGAAATTAGCAAAATATGTAATTTGTAATGATGCATTAGTAGATGATGTATTTGATATGCATTAGATGGATGTTATAAATTTATATGTTGTTTAGTATAAGAGCTTTAAATTTTTTTTATCTCTATTTGTAGTTAGATTAGGTGTATTTCTCTAGCGTATTTTGGTGGGCATTATAGCCCATGATTCTCTGAAAGTAACAAAAGTTCTTTTCTTCGAAGCTCACTCCTTGTCTCACTATCCACCTTCTTATTAATTGAATTTGGCACATTCTTTGATGGAAGAGGTGGAAATTTCCTTTTCTAAATATTACCATTATGTTTCCAAGAATTAGGAGGCTTCTGACAAGTCTTTAATCACTTAGGCATAGAAGTTTCAAGCTGCAAACTTCTTTTGATAGCTTCTTGCAAGGTTGAAGGTGAAAAAGCCTTAACCAAACTCGTAATAGGCTCTTCAAGGCCCTTAAGTAAGAGATAAATAATTCTCTTTTCAAACATGTTAGGTACCATAATAGATTTTTTTTTAAAATCTTCTACACATATTCATTGACATATTTAGTTTGCCTCAACTTTGACAACTCCATAAATATACTCTTCCTCATCCTTGAGTTCAAATCTATCTATCAACCTTTGACTAAACTCATCAAAAGTATTTATCTAATTATGACCTTGAGTAGTCATACCATGATACCACTAGTCATGAGATACATTTTCAAGGTGTAAAGTTGTGTATTGAATAACATCCTTCTCATTCATGGGGTTGAGAGTGAAGAAATTTTGTAATGTCTATAACCAAGCTCTCGTTGAAATCTTGTATATCCCATCAAAGGTAGGAGCTTAAAGTTTACTCAACTTATTCTTGAGATATTTCTCTCTATTATCTTGGTCCTTCTTATAACTATTTCTTGTCAGCAATTCATTTTATTAAAGTTGAGAAATACAACCTCATAGAACCCAGTGAACACCTGCAGGCAAATAACATGTCATGTACAAGAGATACTAAAACACAAACAAGTTTCTTTGAAAGCTTGAAGAAAAGAAGTATATGCAATAAAATAAATAATTACAAAGGTATCAATCCTTATAAAAGGAGATCAAAACCTAAAAGTAAAAACCCTAGGATGAGTAATTAATAATTAATTAATTATTAATGGGCCTACGTTTAACTTAAGTAAAAATAAAGTAAAAGTTGACTTAATTATTAAAAGAATATGATTTAATTAATTAAGTAATTGAACTTATTAAACCAACACCCCCCCTTAAAATGAACTTAGGGAGAAGCTAAAAAAATAAGGACTAGATGCATGAAAGAAAAAATTGGGTCCCAACAACAAAGCGTGATGAGGTACCCAAGTACAATGAAATCTTTGTAAATTGGAGAAAAAGAGAAAACCCAGTGGGAAGAAACTCCTCTCCTAAAAGAGATGAAAGCATGCTAAAAAAACATCAAGGAAGGGAGGTCTCACAAAGATCCCCCAAGGACAACTTCCTTCACCCCGAGCATAGAGCGCAATTGAAGATAGCGTGGTGATGCCAAAGGTTTCATGAAGATGTTAGCAACCTACTCCTCTGTAGGAATGTAATCCAAGATGAGTGAACCATCCTAAATCAAATTCTTGATGAAATGCATGTGGATTTCAATGTTTTATATATGCTGATGCTCCACTGGATTGCCATAAATGTGTATAACACTCTGATTGTCAGACCAAAGAAGTGTGGCACTATCAAGAGGAAACCCAAACTTTTTCATCAACTGTCTTTAAGACATAATATCTCTTGACTAGATAACATCATTGCTCAGTACTTAGCCTTTGTAGATGATAATACAATAGTGGATTGCTTCTTGCAAGACTATGTGATAGGACCAGAACCAAGGCAGAAAATAGAGCTAGAAGTAGACTTCCAAGCATCGACATCACCAGCCCAATTTGAGTCAATGAAGCCAACAATGTGAGGAGCCCCTAATGTGTAGTGAATGCCATACTATATAGTGCCTTGAATATACCTCAAAATATGTTTGGAAGCTTGCTAATAGATCTCATGTGGATCATGTGAGAACCTAGAGACAAGGCCAACCATAATGGAAAGATCAAGACGTGAATGCATCAGGTACAATAAACTGCCAACCAACTGCCTATATAATGTAGTCTATTGAAGGAGTAGAGAAAGTGGAAGGCATAACAACATCTGACTGAAATGGTGCGGGGGAAGGCTTGCAATAAAGCATGCCAAATCTCTGGAGCATGTCAAGAGCATACTTCTTCTGATATATAGAAATCCCATCTAAAAACTGAATAACCTTTAGACCAAGAAAATAGTGCAAAAGATCAAGATCTGTCATCTCAAACTGCTCCATCAAAGCTCTATAAACACTCTAAATCACAGAGGATGAGCTACGTGTAAGTATAAGATCATCAACATATAGAACAAGGATCAAAAGATCACCCTCTAAATGTTGAATGTAAACTGTGGGATTGGAATGACAACATGTGAAGTGAGAGGAGAGTAAAAAAGAGTCCATCTTCTCTGGTACAAGAGCACCTAGTGAAGCTCATGGAGCACTTCATCAAATTTTGGTTTGAAATGGCCTATGTTGGTCTCGATTGAATAATGGACTTTTTTTATGTCCAAAGGGTGTGTTTAGTGTTTTTAAGTGTCCTTTGTGTCTTAGTTTTGTTGTTTGTTGAGTTTTTGGTCTATTTTTGACCTTTTATGCTTTGTAAGCCTAGAATGGGCAAAATGTGGAAAAATGGTCAAAATGCCTTATAAAGACTTGTTAGGAATTGAAATATGTTTGTGTTGTTATAGTAAACCATTTCACTTAGTGGAGTTAAGTCTATTTGGCTCACAAGTCAAAAATGCTCATTGTACTAAAAATTGTCAAAGTTGTCAAGCAACATTTTGACAATTTTTGGAAAATTTATAAAAATAAGGCAAAAGGTGGTTATTGGTCCATACCTGGGCATGATTTAGGTTTTGAGTGACTATTTAAAGCCTCACACAACTTTGTATCAGGTTTTCATTTGAAAACAAGAAGAACTCAATACAAAAACTAAGGATTTTGTCACTTTTCTTGCATTTTTTGATCCATATGCTATAGCAGTCTGTAAGCATTTGGTTGTACTATTTTCATTTGGGAATTTGTGTCATGTTGTGTTAAAGCTTTCTCACCTAGGTTTGTGTTCTGGTGTGAAGTTTTAACATTGTATCAAAATTATTTTGTTTTAGCCCTGTTCTTGGTTGAGTAAGGGTTGGGCTTCAACAATGGAAGCAACTTGATTTTTTTTGGCTCTTTCTCTATGGCCTCTGAGAGTCAGGTTGTTGTACATATCATTCTTGTTTTTACAAGTTTTTTTTGGATAGCAATGACATAGAAAATGGTTTTTGTTGCTTACTTGGCGAGCTCCTATAGCCCGGCTAGTGAATTTTCATGGTGTAAAACAAAGCTTCTTTGCAAACCCCCACCAAGTGGACCTCATTTTTGGTTTCCAAAGGTGGAATGAAGTTTGGAAAGACATTTTAGACCAGATGGGAGGATGTTTTAGTGAATAGTTTGTTGGAATGCATTTTGAGTAGCCAAAGTGTTGAATACAATGGTTTTTTTAGCACTTTTCCTCTTGAAACTTGGTTGCACATCAAGTGTTTTTTTTTATGCTTGCAGGGAAGGAAGTTGGAAGGCTTTATAATGATGGTACAGACCTTCTCAAAATATTTGGTGGTCGAAAGAAGAGTTTGGAATGGTGATAAGGTGTTTGAAGACTCAAAACCCTTGAAAACCCTTGTTTTTAGGCACATTTATAGGACAACAATTGTACGGTCTTTTCAGACCTCCTCATAACACAAAATTGAAATATATCCATTAAGGTTATCCATATATGCAAGGGTTTCATGAATTGTTTTGGCAGTTTGTGGAGTTATAAGCATTTTAATAGTTTTGGAGGGCTAATTGGGGCTCTTTCCTTGTAGCCCAGTTTTGAGCTTTTCTTCAAATTGGGTAAGAAGACAATTGAATAGATCACCAAACCAAGTTGAAATAAGCCTAAATGTATGTTATAAAATTTCCTAGACCTCCTGCAACTCTTGGTGAGAGATTTTGGTGTTTGGAGTTAGGAAGCAAAGTTGCACTTTTGTGAGTCTTGAGAGCAAGTATGAATGAAAAAAAGAACTAACATGGTAGGAAGATCTCAGGGTTGGTATGAAGCATAGAGCAGGAAAGACACCAAAGAAATAGTACCTAAAAAAGTGGCAAAACCTTCAATAATCACCTTATAGGGAACTTGCAAGCCAAATTAATTACAAACACACTGTTTGAGCCAATTTTTTATTTTCTCCCTATCATAGTGGTATCAAAGCAAGAAGTAAGTCTTGGGTAGAAGTGAGTAGTTTCAAGATGGTGACCAATGCTGAGTTAGCCAAGAAGGTAGAAGACCAAGAAGAGGAAATTAGATAACTAAGGGAGAGATTGGAGTAGCTAGAGGCAAAACTAGTTTCAATAGTGGTCAAAACTGAAGAAGTGAGCGATAAGGTAGGAGATAGGGGTAAATTGGTAGCAATAGAAGATGAGATCCATATACCTAACCCTATTCTTGAACATGAACATTTCTTGAAGGCCTTGAAGGCTTTGAGGGAAAAAAACTTAGAATTTGTAGCTCTTTTTAGTGGAAAGATGGATCCATATTCAGTCATGGAGTGGATTGAAGGCTTGGAGAATCACTTTGAATGTGATGGGGTGATAGAGGCCCAAAAGGTGAAGGTAGCTAAGTCTAGGTTGAGAGGGCCTGCCTTAACATGGTGTAAGTTCATTCAAGCTAAGAGAGTAAAAGAGGGGAAACAACCTATAACAACCTGGAAAGGAATGGTGTCTAAGGCCAAGGAAACCTACATACCATATGATTATGATATCCAACTACATAAGAAGAGGTAGAATTTGAGGCAAAGGGAGTTAGATGTGAGCAGCTATACAGGGGAGTTTCAAAGACTATGTTTGAATTCAAAGGTTGTGGAAGATGCGAATATAAAAGTTGCAATATATCTCAATGGCTTGAGATGGAATATACAAGAAGAGTTGAGTTTATTGTGTCCCAATACAGTGCAGAAGTGTTACCAACTAGCACTCAAAGTGGAAGAGAAAAGTAGGAAGAAGCAAGAACAAAGCAATAGAGGTAGAGGTAGGGGAAGAGATGGTAGAGGCCTTAGAGGCAATTCTGGTGGAAGAGGAGCTGATCAAAGGTCCCAAGGAGAGTCCAAACTTATAGAGAAAAGTGGGGATTCTAATAGCAAGAGCAGCTATAGAGGAAGGGGATCTAGCAACCCAGGAAGAGGTAGATCTAGTGGACCAGGAAGAGGGTCCTACTTCTCCACCATGAAGTGTTACAATTGCCAAAAGTTGGGTCATCCCTCCTATAGATGCCCTGAGAAATCTTCTTCATCTCAAGGAGGTGAAAGAAGAGTGACATATGTGCAAGAAGATGTAGCAAGTAGTTAGACACAAGAAGTGAATTTAGCTGCAAAAGATGGGAAAAGTTTAATGATGAGAAGAGTCTTGATTAAGGAGCCAAACAAAGAGGAACCAACTCAAAGAAGATCTTTATTTAGAATAAAGTGCAAGATCATGGGTAAGGTTTGCAGAGTAGTGATAGATTCAAGGTCTACAAACAATATTGTGTCTAAGGAAGCAGCAAACAAACTTAAATTGGAGAGAGTTTCACATAGTAGTCCATATAAGGTCACTTGGCTCAACAAGGAGTAGCATGTGGTGGTGAATGAACAAGCTTGGGTTGAGTTAACAATAGGGGGTTATAAGGATAAAATATTGTGTGATATACTCCCAATGGATACTTGCCACCTACTTCTGGGTAGGCCATGGAAATTTGATAGAAAAGCCATTCATAATGGTGAGAAGAACTCTTATTCTTTTCAAAAATATGGAGTCACATATAAAATTCAGTCCTTAAATGATGAAGGAGAGGGAAGCAAATCAAAAAACCCAAATGCCTTGTTGGTGAGTAAAAAAGAGTTCATAAACACTCTTGAAGAGGGTGAAGGAGTGGGATTTGCTCTCATAGTGAAATCAAAGGAAGAAAAGAAAGAAAAGAAGGTTCAAATACCTCATGAAGTGCAGAAAATACTAAACAACTTTAAAGAAATCATAAGTGATGGAGCACCAGCAACCCTACCACCTACTAGATCCATAAGCCATCAAATTGACTTCAGTCTAGGAGTCTCATTACCCAACAAAGCAGCTAATAAGATGACCCCAAAACAGAATAAATCAGTGGCTAGACAAATACAAGAGTTGTTAGATCAAGGTTTGATAAGAAAGAGCATAAGTCCTTGTGTCGTACCTACAGTGTTAGCACCAAAGAAAGGAGGAACATGGAGGCTATGCATAGATTCAAGAACATTAACAGAATCACTATCAGATATAGATTCCCTATCCCAAGGATTGAAGATTTGATGGATTTCTTGGGAGGCGCAAAGTGTTTCACAAAGATTGATCTCAAGAGTGGTTACCACCAAATCAGGATAAAGGAAGGTGATGAGTGGAAAACAACCTTCAAAACTAATGAAGGACTTTATGAGTGGCTTGTTATGTCATTTGGTCTCACTAATGCTCCTAGTACATTCATGAGACTTGTGAATGAAGTGCTTAAAGATTTTATTGGTAAATTTGTTGTTGTATACTTAGATGATATCTTGATTTTTAGTAGAACTAAAGATGAACATATAGATCATCTCAAATTTGTATTGCAACAATTGTATGATGAGCAACTAACAATAAACTTGGAGGAGTGTGAATTTATGCAGCAGGAAATAATCTATCTTGGTTTTGTAGTTTTAGGTGGAGACTTGAAAATGGACACATCAAAGGTGGAAGCCATCACCAAGTGGCCAACACCAAAAACAAAAAGTGAAGTGCGAAGCTTTCATGGTTTGGCATAGTTCTACAAGAAGTTTATAAGGGGATTTAGTGAAATTTGTGCACCTATGCTAGATACTACTTAAGGTGGAGTCAAGACAAAGTTTCAGTGGACCAAAAAGGCTAATAAGGGGTTTGAACTCTTGAAACAAAAGGTAGCTACACAACCAGTACTCATTCTTCCTAGTCTTGACAATTTGTTCACTATTGAATGTGATGCAAGTAACATAGCAGTTGGTGCAGTTTTGAGTCAAGATAATAGACCAGTAGCTTTCTTTAGTGAAAAGGTCAATGATGCAAAAAAGAAGTATTCATCCTATGATCTTGAATTGTATGCTCTTTTCCAAGCTCTTCAAAAATGGAGGCACTATTTTCTGCCCAAAGAGTTTGTTGTTTACACAGATAATCACGCTCTTTGTTTTTTGAATTCATAAGATAAGTTGAGTCAAATACATGTTAAATGGGTTGAGTACTTGGAATCATATACATTTTCCATTAAGCATAAAAAGGGACAATGTAATAAAGTAGCAGATGCTTTGAGTAGAAGGCTACTAATAGTGCAAGAAGTGTAGATTCAGAGTATTGGAGTTGATTTCTTAAAGGATTTGTATCCAAATGATGAAGATTTTGCAGCCATTTACAATGTTTGTCAAGAATTTCAAAACCATTTTAATAGTGAATATGTTGACTTTACCTTGCAAAATGGTTTGTTGTTTAGAGGTGGATAGTTGTGTGTTCCCAAATGCTCAATGAGGGAAAATCTGATCCAAGAGAAGCACAATGGGTGTTTGAGTGGTCATTTTGGTCTTAAAAAAGCATTAGAACTTGTGCAATGTTTCTACTATTGGCCAAGAATGCAAGGGGATATCGGGAGGTATGTTGAGCAGTGTATAGTTTGCCAAAAGGCAAAAGGCACATCTACCAATGTTGGTCTTTATCAACCATTACCCATTCCTACAAGGCCATGAGAATGTGTGAGTATGGATTTTGTGGTTGGTTTACCCAAAACAAAGCTTGGTTTTGATAGCATTTTTGTTGTTGTTGATAGATTCAGTAAAATGGCACATTTTGTTCCTTGCAAAAATACTCATGATGCTAGTCACATTGCACATTTATTTTTCAAAGAGGTTATTCGAATCCATGGTTTACCTATTAGTATTGTTTCAAATAGAGATGTCAAATTCCTTGGACATTTTTGGAAAACTCTTTGGAAAAGATTAGGTACTAACTTGTCTTTTGGTTCAGCCTATCATCCCCAAACTGATGGCCAAATAGAGGTGGTCAATAGAACACTTGGTAACCTCTTAAGGTGTTTGACAAAAGATTATGGACAGAGTTGGGATCAGATTCTTCACCAAGAAGAGTTTGCCTACAATAACAGTGTCAGCAGGTCTACTGGAAAGAGTCCTTTTGAGATAGTATATGGTATGCACCCAAGGGGTGTTATGGAGTTGAGAAACCTTGGGAATGTGCAGCAAATAAGTGGTCAAGCTGATGATGTAGCTCAGTCTATGAAGGAGGTCCATGATCAAGTAAAGCAAGCTCTCCAAGATGCCTCACAAAAGGTCAAAGCTAGAGTTGATGCAACAAGGAAAGATGTACAATTTTCAGTCGGTGACTTTGTGATAGTGCACTTGAATAAGTCCAGACTTCAAAAAGGAATTCCCAGCAAACTCCAATTGAGGAGGATATGTTCTTGTAAGGTTTTGGCTAAGTATGGCTCTAATGCTTATAAGGTTGATTTGCCTAATGATGTTGCATTGTCTCCTATCTTTAATATTGCAGATTTGGTTGCATACAAAGGGAAGCTTCCCAAGGAGGATGAGAGAGTTTTAGATTTTCACCAATCACTTTCAAACCTGCCTCTTCCTTCTACACCCATGCCTCAAGCTGAAAAACTTTAGGATTCTAGGATTCTCAAAAAGAATAGGCACCAAGTCTATATGGAGCATTTGATCAAGTGGAGGAACAAACCAGACTCTGAGGCTACTTGGGTACCTAAATCAGACTTTCTTCAATCTATAATTGATCCCTCATTGGTTCCAAACTGAGTCACTTGACTTCTTTGTCTTTGGGGGAGTATGGTGCAGGATCACCTAGTGAAGCTCATGGAGCACTTCATCAAATTTTGGTTTGAAATGGCCTATGTTGGTCTCGATTGAATAATGGACTTTTTGTATGTCCAAAGGGTGTGTTTAGTGGTCAAGCTGATGATGTAGCTCAGCCTATGAAGGAGGTCCATGATCAAGTAAAGCAAGCTCTCCAAGATGCCTCACAAAAGGTCAAAGCTAGAGTTGATGCAACAATGAAAGATGTACAATTTTCAGTCGGTGACTTTGTGATAATGCACTTGAATAAGTCTAGACTTCAAAAAGGAATTCCCAGCAAACTCCAATTGAGGAGGATATGTTCTTGTAAGGTTTTGGCTAAGTATGGCTCTAATGCTTATAAGGTTGATTTGCCTAATGATGTTGCATTGTCTCCTATCTTTAATATTGCAGATTTGGTTGCATACAAAGGGAAGCTTCCCAAGGAGGATGAGAGAGTTTTAGATGTTCACCAATCACTTTCAAACTTGCCTCTTCCTTCTACACCCATGCCTCAAGCTGAAAAACTTTTGGATTCTAGGATTCTCAAAAAGAATAGGCATCAAGTCTATATGGAGCATTTGATCAAGTGGAGGAACAAACCAGACTCTGAGGCTACTTGGGTACCTAAATCAGACTTTCTTCAATCTAGAATTGATCCCTCATTGGTTCCAAATTGAGTCACTTGACTTCTTTGTCTTTGGGGGAGTATGGTGCAGGATCACCTAGTGAAGCTCATGGAGCACTTCATCAAATTTTGGTTTGAAATGGCCTATGTTGGTATCGATTGAATAATGGACTTTTTGTATGTCCAAAGGGTGTGTTTAGTGTTTTTAAGTGTCCTTTGTGTCTTAGTTTTGTTGTTTGTTGATTTTTTGGTCTATTTTTGACCTTTTATGCTTTGTAAGCCTAGAATGGGCAAAATGTGGAAAAATGGTCAAAATGCCTTATAAAGCCTTTTTAGGCATTAAAATATGTTTGTGTTGTTATAGTAAACCATTTCACTTAGTGGAGTCAAGTCTATTTGGCTCACAAGTCAAAAATGCTCATTGTACTAAAAATTGTCAAAGTTGTCAAGCAAAATTTTGACAATTTTTGGAAAATTTGTAAAAAGAAGGCAAAAGGTGGTTATTGGTCCATACCTAGGCATGATTTAGGTTTTGAGTGACTATTTAAAGCCTCACACAACTTTTTATCAGGTTTTCATTTGAAAACAAGAAGAACTCAATACAAAAACTAAGGATTTTGTCACTTTTCTTGCATTTTTTGCTCCATATGCTATAGCAGTCCATACTTCCTAAGCATTTGGATGTATTCTTTTCAATTGGGTAGTTATACCATGTTGTTTTAAATCTTTCTCACCTGGGTTTGTGTGCTAGTGTGAAGTTTTAACATTGTATCAAAATTATTTTGTTTTAGCCCTGTTCTCAGTTGAGTAAGGGTTTGGCTTCAACAATGGAAGCAACTTGATTTTCTTTGGCCCTTTCTCCATGGCCTCTCAGAGTAAAGTTTCTATACATGTACTTCTTGTGTATACAAGTTTTTGTTTGATGGCAATGACAAAGAAAATGGTTTTTGTTGCTTACTAGGCGAGCTCCTATAGCCCAGCTAGTGAATTTTCATGGTGTAAAACAAAGCTTCTTTGCAAACCCCCACCAAGTGGAACTCATTTTAGGTTTCCTAAGGTGGAATTAATTTTGGACAAAGCTTTTAGACCAAATGGGAATATTTTTCAATGAATAGTTTATTGGAATGCATTTTGAGTAGCCAAAGTGTTGAATATAATAGTTTTTGTGCACTTTTCCTCTTAAAACTTGGTTGCACATCAAGTGTTTGTATTTATGCTTGCAGGGTAGGAAGTTGGAAGGATTTATAATGATGGTATAGACCTTCTCAAAATATTTGGTGGTCTAAAGAAGAGTTTGGAATGGTGATAAGGTGTTTGAAGACTCAAAACCCTTGAAAACCCTTGTTTTTAGGCACATTTATAGGACATCAATTGTACAGTATTTTTAGACCTCCTCATGGCACAAAATTGAAAGATCTCCATAAAGGGTATCCACATATGCAAGGTTTTCATGAATTTTTTTGGCGGTTTGTGGAGTTATAAGCATTTTAGTAGTTTTGGAGGGCTAATTAGGGCTCTTTCCTTGTAGCCCTGTTTTGAGCTTTTCTTCAAATTGGGTAAGAAGACAATTGAATAGATCACCAAACCAAGTTGAAATAAGCCTAATAGGATATTATAAAATGTCCTAGACCTCCTGCAACTCTTGGTGAGATATTTTGGTGTTTGGAGTTAGTAAGCAAAGTTGTACTTTTGTGAGTCTTGAGAGCAAGTATGAATGAAAATAAGAACTAACATGGTAGGAAGATCTTAGGGTTGGTATGAAGCATAGAGAAGGAAAGAAATAAAAGAAATAGTACCTAAACAAGTGGAAAAACCTTCAACAAACACCTTTGAGGGAACTTGCAAGACAAATTGATTGCAAACACACAGTTTGAGCCAATTTTTGAGTTTCTCCCTATCATTCTCATACCAAGCCTGAGGGGATTGTTTGAGACCATATAATGAACACTGAAGTCTACAAACCAAAGAAATTTCCTGTACAAATCCTTGAGGCTGCTCCATATAGATCTCCTCATGTAGGTCTCCATGCAAGAAAGCACTCTTCAAATCCATCTGAAAAATTGTCCATCCTTATGAAGTTGCTAGTGATAGTACAAAGCGAATGGAATTCATCTTGGTGATAGGAGAAAAGATCTTAGAGTAATCAATACCCTCAACCTGAGAAAACCCATTTGCAACAAGATGTTCTTTGTACTTATCTATCGAACCATCTACAACAAACTTGGTATGGTACACCCACTTGCACCAAACTAAATTTCTTCCCTTACGAAAAGGACAAATATCCCAAGTATTCTTCTTCATCAAAGAAGAATACTCCTCCATAGCCCTATCACACTCAGGATGGTCTGTCACCTCTAAAAACCTTTGAGGATCATCTAAAATGGCATGACTCAAGAGAATAGCACCTAAAGTGTGTGCTCATGTATGCTGGGAATATGAAGGGTCACCTGCCAAAGATCCAACTACGTCTATAGTAAAATGGTCCCACTTGGGAAAATGTGGTGGATCTAGGGGTGGTGGGGATTGTGGATCAACATCTACATCATCCTCAAGAGATGAAGAGGGAGGAGTAGGTAGTGAGGGAGAAGGTGGTGATGGAGAATCCACTTGAGGAAAGTTCTCATCAAATTAGACATCCCGTAAAAAAAAGACCTCTCTCAAATTAGGATCAAACAACTTGTGCACCTTAACATCCTCATACTATCCAACAAATATGAGTGGTTGGCTCTTCCTCTCCATGTATTTTTGTTGAGCATCAGGAATAAATGCCCAAGCCTCACTACCAAATACTCAGAATGTAGAAACATTGGGCTTGACATGGGTCCAAGCCTTCTTAGGAATCATATGTTGTAATGCCTTGTGAGGCAGCTGATTCTGAATATAAGTGGCACAATATACTGCCTCAGCCCAAAAAGAAGAATCCATAGACCGTGATTGTACCATATAATTGGCTATCTCCTGTAAAGTCCTATTCTTTCTCTCAGCGACATCATTTTGTTGAGGGGTGTAAGATACTATAAACTAATGTTGTAAACCATGCTCAGAGCAAAAATCCCTGAAGGCCTGATTCACATACTCCCCACCATTATCTGTACATATCCGCCTGATAGAAAGTCCAAATTGCTTCTCCATAAATGTTAAATATCCAAAATGAATCAAAGACATTATACTTGTACTTAAGAAAGTACACTCATGTACATCTAGAGAAGTCATCAATAAATGTGAGCACATATCTAGCCCCTAAAGAAGGAGTCAAAAATGACATGAGCTCGCTATGTACCAGCTCCGAATGTGCCTTAGCATGTGTGGCTCTACCCATAGGAAAATAATATCAGTGATGTTTTCCAAGTACACAACCCCGATAAACACCATCGGTATAGGAAATATGTGGGAGCCCAATCACGAGTGCTTGTGTACTCATCTGCTGTAGAAATCTATAATTGACATGGCCAAAATGCTCATGCCAAAGTCTGCTCATTATGTCTGCATGTACTATAAGAGATGAACCTATACTATCTATCATCTCAAAGCCATCAAATCTATATAAGAGGGATGTAGGATCAACATTCCTAGTAGCCACAATCAAATCGGGATCATGAAGGTCTCTAATAACCACATCATGTGGTGAGAACTCAACTATCTTACCAGTGCTTGAGTGGCAAATCTGATAGATGGAAAGGAGTTTTATCAAAATATTAGGAACAACAAGTACATCATGAAGACAACCACCATCGAATGAAATAGTACCTGAACCCATAACAGAAATCTATGTAGAGTCACCAACTATAATCTATGAAGTACCACAATGGGCAAGTGTGGTGAAAAACTCCTGAGTGTGTGTCATATGGTGAGAAGCACTAGAATCTAGGATCCGAGTGGATCCCGAAGGCAATTCTCATACAAAAAGAGAATGACCTTTCCCTGTGGGTGGGGAAGGTGATTGAGGTGAGGTGATGTGATGCTACTGCATGTCCTCTCTTAAAGCCTCTAATTGCTTCCAACATTTGGAAACTAGATGACCTTCCTTGCCACAAAAAATGCAAGGTTCACCTAATTTCTTCTTAGTCCTGGAGGAAGACTCACCAGACTTAGAAGACATCAATGGTGGAATAGAAGGTAGAAGAGAATATTTGAAATGAACCTTGAAGATTAGATAGAATTGGGTATATACACTCAGTGTTTGTTTTGTTCTTACCACAACTCTGTAACAATGATCACAATGATTTGAATTTCATCGAGAAATCCTCAATAGATGGAAAAGAATCAGGTGCCAAGGTGGTCAATTCTGTCTCTATTTGAAGTGCTCTAAACTAATTAATGGTGCCAAAAATATCATTAAACTTAGTCGATATATCCTGAGAAGTTGTGCAACCCTCTAGGTGAAAAAGAAGACTGTCTGTAACATGTAAAGACATTAAACCCATGGCCTCATAAAATTTGTTTCTATGTTGTATAACCTCAAAGGAATGTGTCAATGGAGGTTGATTCTCATCCAAACATGACCATAACCCCTTAGACATGAGAAGTCTAGTCATATGTGCCTTCCAGGTATGATGATTGTGTGTAGTAAGACAGTCACTTGAGGAGGTATCCACCATGATGTTTATAGTTTTGAAATGTATTTAATGGTAGAGCTTTCTAATTTTTGACGTGTATATACAGAAAGCAAGAAAAAAACACCCCCACAACACAAAAAACCAAACCCCAGTACAAATTGGAAAGCTAGAAAGATTGAAAAAGCAATTTTTTTTTAATATTCTTTGTGTACCTAGTAAATTTTTGATAAAATAAGTTGTGCAGATCTAGAAAGAGAATTCAAACACCTTTCTAATGCCTTTCGTTTGTGAAAAATGGAATTCATATGCAAAAGTTATGTCCTCAAAAGTGTAAAAAATAATTTCTAACTTTGACTGGCAATAAATGAAGTAAAACAACAAAATTAGGAAAAATAACCCCCACCTTTGGATCATTCTTGGAATCATCTTTATGGCGATATCTCATTTCCATGATTTCGATACCGTATGCTCCCAATATCACAAAAAGGCCCAAGGTGCAAAAAAAGGATTCAAGTGGTGATAGGGTGGCTTTGTTGGTGGCTGGCCGGTGGTAGTGGTACTCTGGTGGTGGGTCGATGGTGGAGGTCTGGTAGAGGTCAGTGGCAGGTTAATAACCCACTAGCGACTATGGCTAGTGACTTTGAAAGTCGATGTGCTATGAGTGCCTAGCCTAGCCACTACCGATGAGCGACTTCCTAACCGCCAAGTTTTTAACCCTTTTTTTTTAAACTTTTGACAGAGTCGTACAGTATGGCCTATACGACCCCAAAAATATTTTTTTTGCCTCAAAGGCTATAGAGGCCAAATTTGACAAATTTATAGTTGATTTCTAGGTTCTCGGGCCTTCTAAGCGCAATGGTGAGGTCTGTTTGGGGCCAAAATGCTCTGAAATTGTAGGTACCTCCTGAGATCTAAAAAATACCAAATCTTCAAATCCTCACAAATCTGATGCTGTGGGTCCAAAATTGACAAACCAAAGGCCAATCTTGACTAATTCAAGCATTCTGAATGAAATGGTGAGGTAAAAAATGACTAAAAATGCACACAAAATTCACTTTCAAGACAGGATCTCTCAAAAGACAAACAAGAAGAGACAAATTTGAAGCTTTGATACCATGTTAAAGTTGAGAAATACAGCCTCACAGAACCTAGTGAACACCTGCATGCAAATAACCTGTCACATACAAGAGATATTGAAACACAAAACAAGGTGGTCTAAAAGCCCGAAGCAAAAAATATGTGCAATAAAACAATTAATTACAAAGGGATCAATCCTTATAAAAGGAGATCAAAACCTAAAATTAAAAACCCTAGGATGAGTAATTAATAATTAATGGGCCTAAGTTTAGCTTAAGTGAAAATAAAGTAAAAGGTGACTTAATTATTAAATCAATATGATTTAATTAATTAAGTAATTGACCTTATTACTCCAACACATTCATCATATCTACATAATCTCTAAATGGAACCAAACTCATGAATTCTTCATCTAGATTGTTATAGGTTGTGCTCATTGAAACCAAACCTCCGACAATTTCTTCCATAGGATTAGAAGGTGGATTCTAAGAAGGTGCTTCATTTTTAGGTAAGATAATACTTTGTCAAGATTATGAAGAGGATGGATTTGAATATTTTGCAACTTCTAAAGAACTCCTCTTCTCATGTGTAGACACTGAACTCTTATAGCTTATTTGCAAGAAATCTCACCATCTCTCTAGTTTCCATCAATATTTTTACAATTTTACTTTGACCATTTTAGAAATCTTGAAGTAACTTCCTAGATGCATTTAATTAGTTTCACCCATGACCACTTTCTTGAAATCTTCTATTTTAGTTTCTTCTTTGGAAGAATTGTTCAAAAGTCCTTTATTCATCTCTCACTGTAAATGCCTTCTTTCGCTTTCACTGGGCGACATAAATTCTATTATATCATTTGGATGGAAAGATGAAATATCTGATACCATTGTAATAACTCTTTCTTAAATATTGAATTAGATTTTAAGACTTCCTTGAACTTCCATTTCATATTTGCAAGAATGAAAAAATAGTGAAATCAGGTATACCATAATGTGCATCAAACCACCACCAAATGGATCTGAAACTTAATGCAACCAATGAAGAATTTATATTATTGATTGGAAAATTGTTTTCACATCATAATGTTTTCCAAATACATCAGGTAGCAATAATAAATTTTTGATACAAAGTACACCAAATAGAAGCCAAAATCTATAGCTCAAACATAGAGATAAACCATTGCAACTTCTAGATAAACTCCCCAAATTCTCAATAAATATTATAAATATAAAATAAAATGAGAAAAAAATCTAATAATAGTAATACCTAAGGACTCAAGGCTTTTGAGGGTTTACTCACACTTATAAATATAAATCACACAAATAGTTGCAAATTATACAACTATTTAGCAACACAAAATGCATAGAAACTCAACCCAACTCATATCCAAAGTTCTAGAACATAAAATGTCTGATCCTAATATGAAATAATAGAAACATATGACCCCATTTCTATTATTAAAGATTAAAAAAACTTTAGAAATGCAAACTCTCATAACTCACATAAATCCACAACCAAACCCTTACAAATTGCTAAAATAAACTAATTAAATTGATACCAATCTGGATGATGGAGAACTATGTATAAGCTTGCACTTGGAAGAGCCTCAAACTCCTATCTATATAATTCTTATAAACATTCAAAATCTTCTTAATCAGCCTCCTTATCCACAAGTTTGACAACCTTCCTTGATGGTCTTCTCTATCTCTTATTAAAACTTGGATGATTGTATGGAGTAGTTATAATAGGTTTGGCACCCTATTCCAACTAAATAACATGTTCAAATCTAAAATATACTTATCAAGAATTTTCTAAATTTCAAAATGAAAATTACCTTGCTTCTTGGAGGAGCTTGTTGCTTGAATTATGATTCCCCCTTCCCAAGCTACTTGTCCTCTTTGAAATGTCCTCTTCATCCTTTTTGTAGTGAATACTCGAGGTGATTCATTCAAGAAGCCTCTTAATACAAACTCTTTCCCATTAGATATAAACTTGAACTCCATGGTTTGATTAATTATATAATAGTCTCCAATAAATTTCAACCATTATTCATCTAAAATAAGGTGTGTTTCTCCAATACCTACAATATAGAAGTCATCACATAGCTCATCATCACCCAAATTCTTCTTGAGCTATCTAATCACTCACGTGAAAGGCATAGAGAGACCATCTACAATAGTCAAATTGAAGCTTTCAAATTCATTTGATTTAAGTCCTCTTCTCACAACAAATATTTAATCTATAAATTTGTGAGTAGACCCATTCTCAAGTAGAACAATCATCCTTTGTCTAACTATCACTCCCCAAATCCTAAAATGATGATACCTTGGAGCTCATGATAAGACTCCAAAAGTGCCTCATATGATGATTTACTTTTTCTCCTTCTTCTTGGGTATCATAAAATTCCTCATTTCCATCCAAATCAAAATCTAAAACAACTTGAATAAAGTGTACTTGTCCTTTACCCAAACATCTATATCCCAAAGCCCATGTAGTGTCCCTCCTAGACTTACATTTTGATTCATGATTCAATATACTTATCTAGACTTATGATGATGGTTATGACTTTATTTCTATGTAGAAGACATTTATGATGATATATGGACATGTGTTATATTGATGACTTTTTATGATCTATGTGATGGATGATATGTTATGATTATTCGATGGATGGTATTTCTTGATGGACTTATATGTATTCAAGATTCTTATGTGATTTATATGATTTCATGATATATGATGATGATATGATGAAAGAATAAGTATCTGGTAGAATACTGAGATGGGGGAGTGAATCAGTATATTGAAAAACTGATACAAAGTTCCCAAACTCAAATTCAATCACACAAAGTAAACATATCTCAGTCGAGATCAATATTCATAAGAATACTTGACATCAACCGGTCTAACTGTTATGACAACTTAATAGTAAACAATTTTAATCTTGTAAACATCAACAATTCTTAATCATAACTCAACATATTCATCTCTCAATGCTTCTAGTTATCATGCCTTATCAGAAGTTAACCAAATCAACAAATAAGATCATAACCACAAAACATTCACCACTTGACACAAATGTTTATATGTGGAAAACCCAAATAGGTAAAAACCATGGTGAGATAAAACTCACAAGGATAGCTATCTGAACTCTTATGAAGTTCTCCTTGTTAGGAGCCCAGCCTGTTAAAGCTTTACAATAAGTCATGTTAAGAACTAATTCCAATTAGGAATCACTCGGTTAAGAGATTTACAAATATGCCTTGATGAAAAGCACAATACCCTATTAGGAGTAACCTCGCTGGAGGATTTAAGAATCCAAGCTAATAGACCACCTTGTTAGAGGATTTCATGAGTAACCAAGCTTGTTAGAGCTTACCCAGTTAAGGGATTTCACTTCTGTTGTAATTGTTAGAAAACAACGGGTTTTCTTGATCTGTCTAAGTAGCACTACATTTGCTTGATCAGATCCTTCTAAGCTTCAATATGCCTTCACTCAAAGTGCAGATTCATTCACCGGTTAGGCAAAAACACACTCAATGGGTTTCTATCAATCTTGCCAATAGCCTTTACAAACAACTTCATCGACCTTAAATACAAATCAATTAGGTTGATAACACAACAAAAACCTAATTCTCATCATCGAGATTACAAACAAGTTAGTATAATCTTGATCGTTAAAAATCATGACAATCTCTTCACATTCTTCAAGAAAATTCCAACCGCTCCATGATCACCACTTCATCGGACTTTGTAACTCATCACACATTATGCATTAGATGCAATCCACTTTGCTCCTTCCCTAGACAAAAACAAATGCACCAAAACAATTTAAACTTATCCTCATACAATGATCACACGTGTCTCCATCATTACCACTCATCATATTATAAACCAACAAATTTGATCGGTTAGAGTTTAACAACTGATAGGGTTTACCATTTACATTGCATAGAAAGGTTTAACCCTTTACACTAGTTTACCGGTTCAACTTACAAACTTTACATATCGGTTTACAACATCTTCCACAAAGCTCTACTTACCAGTTACTAGCCAATATCAAAAACAACAATATCAATAATAACATGAATACCATTACCGGTTCAATTGACATCAATGACAACATATCATTAATGCAATCTCTATGCAAAATGCCAACAATCTCACCCTTTGGCATTGATGGCAATACAAATATTAATAACTCTGATTGCTACTGAGATTGGTGAATAGGAATCCTCATTTACATTACCAATTATTCACCTTGCTTTGTCTCTCTTCAACCTATCATTGGTTCACCTAATCAGACACATAATTCTTCTCCTTAATCACATAATTCTTCTCCCCCTTTGATAAAAATACCAAATTGAAAGTAAAAAAAATGTAATTCTTCTCTCACTGTACATCAACATGATTCTACAACTTGATGCTCCCCTGTGGAATACATCCACTTCATCAATCCATGTAAAATTCTACAAGTGGTTCAGGGACTGATGTAATCAACATCATGCTCAACTAACTTCATGAGATAACCCCCAATTGACTTCTAAGATACTCAAAATTGGTCTTAGGAAGAGGTTTGGTAAAGATATCTGCAAGCTACTCCTTGGTAGAAACATGCTCCAGGACAACATCTTTACTTTGAACTTTTTCCCTCAAGAAGTGATATTTCAATTCAATGTGCTTAGTCCTTGCATGCAAAGAAGATTTTTTGAAATGTTTATTGCACTTGTATTATCACACAAAATCTTTATTGGTTCTAAGATTTCCATATTCAAACCTTCCAAAATGTGCCTCATCCACATAGCTTGTGTGCAATTAATATAAGCTACTACATACTCAGCTTGACCAGTAGATTGTGAAGTACAACTTTGATTTTTACTACTCCATTAAACTAGCCTTCCTCCTAGAAAGAATGCTCCACTGGTAGTACTCTTCCAGTCATCAATATTTCCTGCCCAATCAGCATCTTTGTATGCTTTCAAATCAAAAATTTCACCATAAGGATACCATAACCTATAGTCAACTATACCTTTCAAATATCTAAAAATTCTCTCGGTTGCCATCAGATGTGCCTCCTTTGGATTCTTCTGAAATGTAGCAACAATACCAACAACATGGGCAATATCTAGTCGACTGTGAACAACATTGTGTAATTTTCCAATCATTGACCTATATTTCTTTTCATCTACAAACTTAGATGCATCTTCCTTGGACAATTTACAACCTGCAACCATTGGGGTTCCAACTGGTTTATAGTCACTCATACTGAAAGTCTTCAAAACCTCTTTCACATACCTAGATTGAGTAATGAAATACCATTATTCATCTGTTATATCTATAAGCCTATGAAAAAAATTATTTCCCCTACTAATGACATCTCAAATTCATTCTTCATTTCATCTGCAAAACAATTACTCATGTCATCATTACCTCCAAATATAATGTCATCAACAAATACTTACTGGCTAGTATTTCATCTCCTTCAGACTTGAGATAAACGTTGGTGTCATCAGTGGTTCTATCAAAGCCTATCTTCATCAGATGAGTATGAGCTCATTCATACCATGCTCTGGGTGCCTACTTTAATCCATACAAAGTTTTATGCAATTTGCATACCATGTCTTCCTTATCTGTCAATGCATAACCATCAGGCTACTCTATATAAATCTCTTCTTTCAGTATCCCATTCAAGAATGTAGACTTAACATCCATCTAGTATACCTTGAACTTCTTATGAGCTACAAATGCAAGTAATGTTCTAACACCTTCTAGCCTTGCTACTGGTGCAAAAGTCTCTCCATAATCTTCTCCTTCTTCTTGCACATAACCTTTGCATCCTAATCTTGTCTTGTTGCACACTACAACACCATCTTCATTTAACTTGTTTTTGAACACCCATGTAATAATTATAACATTCTTGTTTACCGGTCAGGGTACCAGGGTCCAAATGTTGTTATTCTCAATTTGATCCAACTCCTCCTCCATAGCTTTCACCCAATGATCATCACCAAATGCCTCCTTAGCACTTCTAGGTTCAAAGGCGGAGATCATGCAAGAGTTCTCTCTTATTCTCCTTCTATTTAGTTCATCGACATCCTTATCCCCAATTATTTGTTCAAGACTGTGATTTAGTCTCACATACCTAGGAATAACATGATCATTCTCTTCAGGTTCAGCTTCTTCATTATCATCTTCTTCTGAATTTATTTATTCTAGTTGAAAAAGTACATCAGGATTTGCTTTACCAATTTCTGATTTAATAGTTTCAGGTTCCAAAACTAAAATGGAAGGATCTTTGTCCTTCTCAAAACTGGTTCCATCTGAAACTTCAGGACATTCATCTACATGAACATTGACACTTTCAACAGTTTTTTGTGTCTGGTTGTTGAAGAATTTATAGGCCTCACTCTTGGTGGAATAGCCAAGAAATATGCCTTCATCACTCTTAGCTTCAAACTTTCTTATGTAATCGCCTCTTTTAATAAAACATTTGCTCCCAAATATCTTAAAATAGATAACATCAGGTGATCTCCCATACCAGTATTCATATGGGGTCTTGTCCTTACCTCTTTTTACCAGAACTCAGTTCATTGGGTAGATAGTTGTACTTACAGCTCTACACCTCCTTGTATCAACATAGTCCTAGCAGCATCAACCATTGACCGGTTGTTTCTTTCTGCCATACCATTCTCCTGTAGTGTCCTCGGTGCAGAAAGTTGTCGCTTGATACCATTATCATCACAATACTTAGTGAACTCCACAGAAGTGAATTCACTACCTTGATATGTTCTTATACATTTAATCTTTTTTCCACTCTCTTTCTCAGCTAAGGCTCTAAATGCCTTGAATTTACCAAAAGCTTCATTCTTATCCTTCAAGAATGTGACCCACATCATCCTTGAATAGTCATCAGTGAAGATCATGAAATATCTGTCACCTTGAATGCTTCTTGTTCTTATTGGTCCACATAGATCTGTATGAACCAAATCTATCAAGTGCTCTGCTGAAAAGGACTTGCTCTTGAAAGTTAAAGAGGTCATCTTTCCTAGCTGGCATTCTTTACAAAGAGCATTAACCGATTTGTGTAGCTAAGGTAGACCTCTTACTATCTTAGACTTCCTTACTTTAACAATATTGTCAAAATTTATATGACAAAATCTCCTATGCCAAAGCCAGCTATCATCTAATTTTGCAATCAAACAGTTGCTAACTTTAGGATTGAGATGAAATAGATTACCTCTGGTCTATTTCTCAGTTGTAATCAATTCACCTTTGTTGTCAAAGATTTTGCACATTCCATTTCTAAACTCCAATGGGTATCCTCTGTCATTAAATTGTGCCACACTTAAAAGATTGTACTTTAGGCCTTCAACCCAATAGACATCGTCAGCACTTTTCTTCCCATTAAGAGAAATAACTCCCTTACCTTTAACCATACAAGGTGAGTCATTGCCAAAATAGATAACACCACCATCAAATTCCTTTAGGGAAAGAAATTTGTTGCGATCACCAGCCATGTGATGTGAACAACCACTATCAATGATCCAATCATCAGAGTTATCCATTCTAGATACTAGTGCCTTCTGATATCATATTTCTTTCTTAATAGCTACAAACACAATATCTTCACTAGCATCATCATTAGATTCTTCATCAGTAATACCACTATCAATAGCTACAAGACAATCTCTCTTGCCTTTACCCTTATACTTCTTAAATTTTTCTCTCTTGTATTCATTTTCACCATTAGGGCAATTAGCTTCTATATGACCAATCTTGTTGCATGCAAAAAAATTTAAAGGTAGCTTAACTCTATATTTACCAGTGTCTCTAGGCAGTCATTTTGCCAACAATGCTTCAAGTACCACTAAACTATCTTCATCTTTAGCATCTCTTCTAGATCTAGATTCATAGCTATGGCTGGTATCTCTACTTCTTCACAAATGAGTTAGAGATAGAAGCTTTGAATGCAGATTTTGATTTTTGTACACTACCATCATAGCCATTTAGTTCAAAAGCAGTAAGTTTACCAATAATAGAGTCAAGAGTTACCTTTGTCTTGTCAATATATTTCAGCTCCTGAATAGTTACAACTCGGATAGCATAGACCAGTACCAAGGTTCTTAGTACCTTATTGATTACTATGGTATCTTCCACTTTCCCTCCTGCACTCTTTATCTCACCAACTATCTCTTTAATCCTTTGACCATACTGCTAGATATTCTCACCTTCAAACATTCTCATGTCATCTAACTTTCCTCTTAAACTCTCCTCTTTGGCAATCTTAACATTTTCATCAACACTATAAATCTCTTCAAGTTTTTGCCACACTTCATGTGCACTTTAAAGACCATGAACATCTACATATTCAGCATCAGACAGAGAACTTATAATAGCCTCTAATGCTTGGTGATTTTCTTGTTGTTCTTTCTTTTGATCATCAGATAGGATTCCAGTAGGTGTAATATACTTAGTTCCTATATGATCCCAATACTGACTACCAAGACTCTTAATGTAAATCTTCATTCTGTCACTCCATATTCTATAGTTACCTTTTTTGAACTTCGGACCTTCTTTCTTCATCATGATTTGCAAGGTCTTTTCCTCAATCTGTTAGGCCTTTAGATTAAGAGGACCTGAGATGCTCTGATACCAATTGATGGTATGATGAAAGAATAAGTATCCAATAGAATACTGAGAGGGGGGGGGTGAATCAGTATATTGAAAAACTAATACAAAGTTCCCAAACTCAAATTCAATCATACAAAGTAAACATATCTCAGTCATGATCAATATTCAAAAGAATACTTGACATCAACCGGTCTAACTGTTATGAAAACTTAATAGTAAACAACTTTAATCTTGTAAACATCAACAATGCTTAATCATAACTCAACATATTCATCTCTCAATGCTTCTAGTTATCATGCCTTATCAGAAGTTAGCCAAATCAACAAATAAGATCATAACCACAAAAACATTCACCACTTGACACAAATGTTTATACATGGAAAACCCAAATAGGTAAAAACCATGGTGGGATGAGACTCACAAGGATAGCTATCTGAAATCTTCTGAAGTTTGCCCTATTAGGAGCCAAGCCTGTTAAAGCTTTACAGTAAGTCCTATTAAGAACTAATTCCGGTTAGGAATCACCTGGTTAAGCGATTTACAAATATGCCTTGATGAAAAGCACAATACCCTATTAGGAGTAACCTCGCTGGAGGATTTAATAATCCAAGCTAATGGACCACCTTGTTAGAGGATTTAATGAGTAACCAAGCTTGTTAGAGCTTACCTAGTTAAGGGATTTCACTTCTATTGTAATTGTTAGAAAACAACAGGTTTTCTCGATCTATCTGAGTAGCACTACATTTGCTTGATCAGATCCTTCTAAGCTTCAATCTGCCTTCACTCAAAGTGCAGATCCATTCATTGGTTAGGCAACAACACACTCAATAGGTTTCTATCAACCTTGCCAACAACCTTTACAAACAACTTCATCAACCTTAAATACAAATCAATTAGGTTGGTAACACAACAAAAACCTAATTCGCATCATCGAGATTACAAACAAGTCGATACAATCTTGACCATTAGTAATCATGACAAACTCTTCACATTCTTCAAGAAAATTCCAACCGCTCCATGATCACCACTTCATCGGACTTTGTAACTCATCACGCGTTGTGCATTAGATGCAATCCACTTTACTCCTTCCCTAGACAAAAACAAACATGCCAAAACAATTTGAACTTATCCTCATACAATTATCACACATCTCTCCATCATTACCACTCATCAGATAATAAACCAACAAACTTGATCGGTTAGGGTCTAACAACTGATAGGGTTCATCAGTTACATTGCATAGAAAGGTTTAACCCTTTACACTGGTTTATCAGTTCAACTTACAAACTTTACGTACCGGTTTACAACATCTTCCACAAAGCTCTACTTACCGGTTACTAGCCAATATAAAAAACAATAGTATCAGCAACAACATGAATACCATTACCGGTTCAATTGACATCAATGACAACATATCATTAATGCAATCTCTATGCAAAATGGCAACAAACTCAAAATGCCAACATTCAAAACACACAAGAAGAACCAAGAGATATTTACTTTGAAAGGGATGAAGGAGGATGTCCTCAAACATATTAGAGAGTGTACAACTTGCTAGCAAAATAAGAGCGGGCAAATTATTCTAGTAGGATTATTAAAACCACTTCCAATTCCTTCAAGCAAAAGTGGGAAAGCATCTCCAAGGACTTTATCACTGGTTTTCCAAAGGCTCAAGGTAAATACTGCATATATTTTATGATAGATAGATTGACCAAATATGCACACTTCTTTCCTATATCACAACTGATTTTAAGGCATCCCAAGTAGCACAGTTGTTTTTCAAGGATATTTTTAGATTACATGGCTTACATAAGAATATTGTCAGTAATAGAGATAGTGGGTTCCTTAGTTATTTGTATAAGGAAGTATTTCATTTGACAAGTATTGAGCTCACACCTAGCACAAGTTATCATCCTCAAATAGATGGGCAAAAAGAAATAGTTAACAAATGGATAGAAGGATATTTGTGGAAATATGTTTCTAATCAACAAATTTCTTGGGTAAGATGGTTGCATCTAGGGGAGTATTGTTATAATACCTCCCATCGAGTGTCTATTGGTATGCCTCCTTTCTAAGATATCTATAATTATGATGCACTTTCTTTTCAAATATATTATTTTATATAGTAGAGTTCCTATAATAAGTGATTTTGAAAACAAAGCCATGAGGTTTTGAGATCACTCAAAGACAATTTGCATCATGCTCAAAATCAGCAAAAGATGTATGTAGATAAGAAGAGATCAAATAATTTTTGAGGTTGGGGACTTGGCTTTTGTTAGATTCCAGCCATACAAGAAAATTTCTATAAAGGGGAATAGAACAAAGAAACTCAAGCCAAGGCTTTATGGACTATAGGATTTCCAAAAAGTTAGGGGGGTAGCCTATGAATAGGAGCTTCACCCAAATAGAAAAATACATAATGTTTTCCATGTTTCTTGTCTTAAGAAGGTTGTGGAACAACAAATAGTAGTTTCATCTGACCTACCACATTTAGATGATGAAAGAAAGTTGATTTTAATTCCAAAAGTGGTGTTGGAAACAAGAAAGAAGAAGTTAAGAAATAAAAGCATAATAGAGAATTTGATCAAGTGGAAAGGTTTGCCTATTGAATATCTACAACTTAGGAATTGCAACATCAAAAATTATACACCTTTAATTAGGGTGTCCAATTTCACACTCTCCTAGCACCTATTTTATTATTTACCATTCCTCTATGCATTGCAGGATCTTTATTGATTTAAATTAATATTTAATTCAATATTATGAGTCTTATTCTACTTTAGTACATCATCACACTCTTATTTTGGGCCCTTATTTCTAAGTGTTCCCTTTATCTTTTTATTATCTTGATTTATCATAGATCCTACCCCATTTCAAATCTCAAGACATGTTTCCCTCACCTAAACATTATATATTGTCACACAAACTTATTTTCAACATTAGAACCCTATTATCTTGCATCTGTTAAAAGTCGAGTTCAAATTGTTGGGACTAGGACACCCCAAGAAACTAGGTCTCATGTTTTTTTCCCTAAATTGGGGGAGCATAATAAGGCAGTCCTATCCTATTCAAACCTAGCTTCATGTAGAAATATGATAATTCTAAGTTGGCCTAAAGGTGATTTTATTATGAAATTCCTATATAAAACAACTCTCTCAATTCATTTCATCATCTGATCTCATTATTGGCATTTCATCATTATGTTATCATTCCAATTCAATAACAATACTTCAAGAGAAGATCCAGGTCTAAGGAGAAGCAAACTATATCAAGGCATATCCATTTATATTTTAATTATGATTTCATGATAGATTTTATGTGATTTATCATGTTATTGTTAGGATTCCCAAATATACTGAGAGGGGGGGGTAAATCAATATCTGACTGGTATAATAATTTTCTTAACTTATAACATGAAAAGCATATCAAAACTGTGTATCGGTAAACCAAAAATAATGCAATAAATAAGAATAGCAACCACAACATAAGAGATGCACCATAACACAATATTTTAATGAGGAAACCTAGTGTGGGAAAAACCTCGGTGGGATTTGTGACCCACAATATTCACTTACTAGCCAATAAGAGAATATTACTGCTTACAATAGGGGCCTCCACATGCAACAGGGCCAAGTTCCTAGAGCTCACTGCTCAATTACAAAGAAGTCACACTGACTTACAAAATGGATTATATTAATCCAATGTATTGTACTACTTCAGATCAGCATCTACTATGCTAGATTCAGTACCGGTTTAAGCTCTGCTACATACATAAACCCTTATCCAATGTTTACCTTACAATTCACATATTAGGTCTACATTTATTTTTCCATCTCTCTATCTATATATCTATCTTCTAAATGATCTACAATGATCTTATACATATATGAGTCATATTACAATTCGCCAAGTCAGCTTACAAAATATATTTAAACAAAATTCCTGTCAGCCAGGGTGCTGGTGTAGAGTCTGTCGGTGTCGGTGCCTGTGTTTTCCTGTCGGTATCACATGATTGTAAGGTTTCCATCAATGACAATACCTTCAAACACCTACAATTTCTCATTGGAGTGTGCATTTGCCAACAATCTCCCCCTTTGGCATTGATGGCGACACTCATGAGAAAAATCAAAAAGTGTCCAAAAAGAATTTCTTATCAAAACTGTGTTGTCAAAAATCCATGCTCCCCCTAAGCTGATGATGTCATGTTCTAATCATTTTTCTCATCTCACTACTCCCCCTTAGACAACAATGACAAAGGTTTTCATTTGCTATCAATGGAGTGTGTTTCCTTCCTAGATCCTTGTATCCTATGGGTTACAATTTGAAAGAGTTCTGTTGATACCAAATTTAGACTCTCAGTGAACTTTTCACTATCTTTCAGTGTAGCCTCTATCCTTTGAATAGTACTAGTGAGGTGATGCATTTGTTCCTATGGCGTCTTCAGTCCTTGAACAAGTGCCTCAGAGATCTCTTTACTCAAAGAGATGAGGTACTCCAATTTGGGGCTGAGTTTGCATTTAAGGTCTTTTTCCTTCCCTTTTATTTTGTCTTTCTCGTTTTCAAATTTCTCAAGTTTTTCTTCAAGACTGTGTACCTTCTACTCTATAACTGATAATGGTTCAAATGAACCGATGAGGTTATCAGCTATATTGTCAATCTCCTTTTGTACCTTACTTATTTCCTTGTCTATATTTGTTGTCAGAACATTTGTCTTGCATGTATCTCTATAGAGTTCCTTAAACTCCATTATTGTTTTGTTTAGTGCCGGTAAAAGGGTGCCAATGTGTCCTATGCACTTATTTATTGTTTCATCAAAGAATTTCTCTTTCTCTTTATTTATTTTCTCCTTAACTGTGTCCTCATTTATTTACTCAACTACCAAAATGTTGTCGGTGATGTATTTAGACAATGTGTCTAGTTGACCTAAAGAATCTTTATTATCCACAATGCACTTGGGTGCTATCAATTTAAGAATGGGGATTGTGTCATCAATAGCCTTATAGGCTTGTGCATTACACTGTGTGATTTTCTTTATTGAGTCCAATAAGACCTCTGTTACATTTGCAGGCCAGAATTCTGCTATAGAAGTACCAGATGTTTGTCCAACTATTTTTACAATTTCCAAGTTGTCGGTTGTAGTAATAACCTTGATTTCCTCTTTCTCAGGAGGATCTGTTTGGGTATGCATTTCTATTAGCAAAGGTTTTGGTTTTTCAGTTTTTGCTAGTGGCATTGTCTCAGTTTGAACTTGTACATCAACCTGTTTCTGTTCCAGTGCCTCAGATGGTTTCTCAGATGTAGTCTCTAAATGTACTTCTGGTTTGTATGTATTTGCCTCTGCATCATTCATTTCCAGTTTCTCTCATTGTTTCTTAGTAGAGTCCTCTGTTGGTTTCTTTGTCTCTATGTTATCATTAATTTCCACATCTGTAGTTGGTGGCTCAGTAGCCACATATTTCTTCTTATCGTCAGTGGTTTATTTATCTACCACAATATTCACCTCTTGTGTATCAATATTCATGGTGTACAAAACTTAAGACTCAGGATTTGTATCCTCTAGAGGAGTCTCCATACTCTCAGTAGCCAATTGTGTGTCAATTGTTTCTACCGGTGGAGTATCAGAAGGAGGTGGGAGTAAGTTGTCAGTTATCTTAAGGTTCAAAGGTCCACCTTCCTTTCCTTTCCCCTTATCCCTATCTTTTTGATATACTTTGATAGTCTTGGGTCTTTTGAGTTCTTCCTGTTTCTCCTTTTCAACAAACAATATGTCCCATTGATCCATAGTCTCTTCTAAAATTTCATTCATTCTCTCTGCCAACAGTGCTAGATGTCGGTGACCAATTGAGAATACAGTCTGGTTGGCCTCACTGATTAATTGATCAATCTCTTCAGGTGAGTTTACTGGGTGAGCTACAAGTAATTTCTCACTTTTTATTTTCTTATCCAGTTCAACAATAGCTACCCTTCTAGCTTCAAGTCTTCTATAAAGATCAGTGGGTATTTCATCAACAATTTCCATCAAAAATTTCTTGTAAATATCCAAGTGTAAAATTACATTATTTTCTATGCTCTCTCTGTCATCAGCGAAAAGTGTATTGTATAGTTTGCTAATGTTCTTCAACTTTCCATCCTCTATTATTTCACTAAGGACCTTATCTAGTGGAGCAATGTCTTGTTTTACCTTTTTCTTCTTAGGAGTCAACTTCTTTACTGGAGGCCTCACTGCCTGTTGCTTTTGTCTGGTTCTCCTGGGTGTGGGTGAGGGTACTAGTGAGGGTTTTCTTTTCCTTTCCACCCTTTTGAATACTGCCAGTATATCACTCTCAGAAGAATTTCCAACCGGTGAAAGACGAGCTTCTGATTGAAGTCCTTACAACTCACTTTCCTTGATACTAGTTTGTTTCAAAACATCTTCCTTAATTGCTTTTTCCTGTTGGGTTCCCTTCTTCACAGTTTGTTCAACTTTCTTAACCCTTTTTCTTGACTGAATTCTACTTTCAATTGTTTCTGCATTTCCAAAGACTTTCTTAGCGGGTTCCTTCGGTGCTTCAAGGAGGGATTTTCCATAAGTTTCTATGATGTTATCGTCTATTTCATAGCCTTTCAGTTACCCAGATAGTCTTAGGGACAACTGCCTCCATCCAGATTTCATCTTTCTTAATTACAAAACATATTTCCTTTTGATATTTATCCACAATTGCTTGTGACAGTCTTGTTCTAGTCTTCATTCGAGCTTTTAGTGCCTAAAAATATTCATTTATGTTTTTCTCCCTATTATCTCCCATGTTGTTTAGTGTATCCAAAAGTTGCTTTCCTACCGGTATGTCAAAACCAAAATCTCTCCTACCAATACCGAGCACTTGCTTAGTAATATACAACATTAAACATACAAGCAAATTTCCAAATCTAAAGGTTCCTTTCTTATCTCCCTTTATCTTCTTCAGATTGTCTATTAATTCATCTTTGAGACATTCACACACATCTATTCTAGCATTGTTGTTAACCATATCATATGCACTTTTAATACATAGGCTAGATACTGAGTTTAACCTATTTGCATGTGTATCCTTGTAGCCTAAAATCATGCTGACAAATCTGACATTGATATCCTTTACATCATTTACCCTTAGAGACCTTTTGTCAAATGTTGTGTCGGTTAGGTCTATTACTGTGTCATTGGAGACCTTTTTAGTTCTGTCAAGCCTGCTACCGGTGGAAGGTAACCCTATTGCTACCTTTACTGCTTCTTTGGTGATCTTATGGATTGAATCCAACCAAAAGAATTCACCATGCACTCTGCTTAGCACAATCCTTATAATATCCTTGGGAAAATCCGAGACACTAAGGATTTCAGTAAAACCTAGGGTTTCCACTATCTTATGTTCTGGTTTGATATTTCTAGATTCATCACAAATCACAATCCGATACATGTTCTTGATTTCATCATCTCCTAATTCCTCTACATGACAATGTATGTATATCCTAGGGTCTTCAACATATACTACTCCCTTAAGAATTTGAGAAAATGCATCTAGGGTATCATCTTTCTTTTCTATTTCGGGAACAAGTTTGAATATGGGTCTAGGGCACTTGATTACTTCAATCATAGTAGGGTTTGTAATAAATTCAGGAGTGGATGAGGAAGCCATAGTTATAAATACCTCAATCTACCTTTAGGATGAGTGCTTGGATGAACTGCTTCACTTCTTCGCTAAGGATGCCTTCGCTTGGGAATTTTTGCGCTCTCGAAGATTTGAATGCTCGGTGAATAAAAAAGGAGCCAAAAAACTTGCTTTATAATGTTATTTTATCCAACTACCACATTTAATCCTTTTTGGTTAAGTCACAACTTAACTCATCTGCTGGTAAAGGAGTAATTTCAACTTCTCATCATCAACTGAGGGTATGTTAGCATGTTTTTTTTCAGTTTGTTGCTAAACCCCCAAAGGATTTTCCTTCAGTTAGATGAAGAGTCTCCTACCAGTGGAGGAGTATTCCCATCAACATTCTGATCTGACTTTTTGATCCATTGTTTTGAGAATTCTTGCTTTACCTCTTCAACTTTTTATTTACCTTTCAAACTAGGACCTTTGTTATTTGTCAGTGAAGTCTTGCTTCTACAAAATTTTCCAATATGTCCAATTTTGTTACAAGCATAACAAGTCACATTGTTTTTCTGAATAGCTTTCCCATATCCTATGTCGTTTTGTGTTCTGCATTGATTAGATAGATGTCCAAATTTTCCACAAACATAACATCTTACATTCATTCTATAGTTTTCTGAATTATGACCAGTTTTGTTGCATTTAGAACATTGACCGGTGGGTGTATTAGTGTTCTGATAATTTCTAGATCTGCACTAATTTTCTCTATGACCATACTTGTTACAGTTAAAGAATTTCCCATTGAATTTGTAAGCATTAGGTTGTCTTACCGGTTTACTATGATCATGATTGTTTGCAGTACCAGATTTTTCACCAATTTCAAAGCCAAGGCCATTTGTATCACCATTAGGTTTCTGATTCTTCAGTATGTCAACAAGTTCTTCTAAAATTTTCTTGAATTTCTCCTTGTGTTGATTTGCAACAGTCAGTTCATTCTCCAAGATTCCGTTTTGTTTCATGAGTTCAGTTCTGTCATTTTGTGTATGCATCAAATCTATCTTCAATATATCATTTTCATGACTGAGTCTTGTGTTTTCATTTCCAGCATCATTTAGTCTTCTAGCCAAATCATCTTCATTCTTCTTTCTATCTTCAATTTCTTGACAAAATCTCATAGTCATATCTTGCATCTCATTCTTCATTGTACAATTATCTTGTCTCAGCTGGTTCACCAGATCATTAAGAGTTTCCTTTTCATCTTCATCTTTTTGCATCTTTTCACAAAGTTCTCTTCTTTTATTCCTTTCTATAGTGAAATTTTCTTGAAGTCCTCAAATGATATCCTGTGCAGCCTTCAGATCATCCTCAAGTTTGATACTCTTTACTTTTTCTGCATCATAGTCTGGAAGAGCTATTTCCAATTGCTTTCTCAAATTTTCCATCTCCATCGGTGTCAAGATCTTCCTCGAGCTGTTAGGCTTTTGAAAATAGAGGACAAAGCTCTGAAAAGCATATCAAAATTGTGGACCATTATAATAATTTTCTTAACTTATAACATGAAAAGCATATCAAAATTGTGTACCAGTAAACCAAAAATAATGCAGTAAATAAGAATAGCAACCACAACATAAGAGACACGCCATAACACAATATTTTAACAAGGAAAACTGGTGTGGGAAAAACCTCAGTGGGATTCGTGACCCACAATATTCACTTACTGGCCAATAAGAGAAAATTATTGCTTACAATAGGAGCCTGCACATGTAGGAAGGCCAAGTGCCTAGAGCTCACTGCTCAATTACAAAGAAGTCACACTAACTTACAAAATGGATTATACTAATCCAATGTCTTGTACTACTTCAGATCAACATCTACTATGCTAGATTTAGTACTGGTTTAAGCTCTGCTACATACATAAACCCTTATCCAATATCTGCCTTACAATTTGCATATTAGGTCTGCATTTATCATTCCATCTCTCTATCCATATATCTATCTTCTAAATGATCTACAATGATCTCATACATATATGAGTCATATTACAATTTGCCAAGTCGACTTACAAAAGATTTTATAATTAATTACAAAATACATTTAAACAAAATTCTTGTCGTCCAGGATGCCAGTGATCAATCTTTTTGGTGTCGGTGATTTGTATGCTAGTGTAGAGTCTATCGGTGTGGGTACCTATGTCATCCTTCCGGTATCACATGATTGTAAGTTTTCCATCAATGAAAATACCTTCAATCACCTACAATTTATCATTGGAGTGTGCATTTTCCAACAGTTATTGCATCAACACATGGAGGACTTATCCTAAGGGAATTGATCCATCAATTGAAGCTATAATTAATTTAGTCAATCATTTCAATTCAAGCATTTCCAATTCAATTTCAATTCAATTCAAGGGTTAATTCCTATTGGTGTAAATAAATATTCATTATGGATATTATTACACTTTACTTAAGTTAACTTAGGATAATACATCTCTTCATAGTTTGGATTTGAGACACTTAGGGAAGTGTGCACATAGGGATATAGCTTGTAGGAGAAATTCCACCTTTTGTGGTCTTATTTTGCTGTTACACTCCATTCGGTGGGTCATCCACCTCTTGTGGAATATTATATTATTTCTCCTACCTACCCCTAGTATTTCTTACCTACCCTTGTTTCTCATTGAGCCACATGTCATGATTGTGTGCTCGTACATCCATATGGCCTTGCCCATATAAGAGGCCTATATTCATTGTATTGTGAATCCAGTTGATAATTTGCATATTGATGAGAATACATTTTGTTCTTGTCATTCTATTGTCTCTTTTTTTATGCTTTTCATTGTGCCCTTGATCTTGCAAAATCTCACATGGTATCAGAGCCATTGGGGCTTCATTGATTGGTTTTTGGAGACATCGTGGAAGGCTTCTATTTTCGGATCTAGGGGACTGCATTTTTTGGAGGCATCTTAGAGCATTTTTGACAACACCATTGCGTCCGAGAGGCCGTTTCTATAAAAATCGAGTATAAACTTGACCATTTTTGGCAAAAATCAATTTTTGGGTGTGGAGGAAATTTTTTGCCCAATTCGGGCAATACGGTAAGGAATTTTCGGATTTCTAAAAAAACAATTTCAAAATTTTTTTTCTGTTGAAAATCTTTTTTTTGAAAAAAAAAATAAAATGGAAAATTATTTTTGGGATCTGTACCTTCTGCCTAGTCAGCAGCCCACTCAACACCTAGTCAGCAGTTTCTTTGGAAATTTTTAGACCCCTCTCCATTGAGCAGTTTGGATTTTTGGGTCAACTTTGGAGGCCCATAACTTGCTCAATTTTGCTCCTTTTTGGGTGCAATATTTTTTTATTTGGGCTAATTTTTCATGCTCTTTGCAGTGGTGTGGTTATTTTCTGATTTTGATGCATAGGTGTTTCAGAATTTTTGGATTCTCTCAGTTGTACCTGTCCAATCCTCAATTCTACAGCTTCAAATGCCTCATTTGAGCTCATACGACCTCCTTTTCAGGTGCCATTTTTTTTTTAAAGTGTTTTTTTTTTTGGTCTACTTTCATAATCTATGATCAGATTTCAGAGATTTTAAGTAGAAATTGTACTTTTAGATATTGGTCTTATTTGGCCTATTTGGTACTTGTAAATTGCTTGGATCATAGTTTAGATCTCTTGCACTATTAGTTTGAGTCTCTTTTGGCCTTATTGAGGCAATTTTAAAATTAAAATTACAAATCTACTTTGCCATTTTATGCAAGTGGCCCATTGTACACGCACTAAGTATAAAGTGCCAAATCATCACTTTTGGGGGGGTTCTTTGATTGAGTGAATTTTGGGGGGTGTCTTGTGTGATTGTGCCTCTCTTTCCTTGTGCTCCTTCATTTTTGTTGCAATGATTCCTCATAAATTTCCACCTTTAACTCCACATAATTATGCATCATGGAAAATTAAAGTATGGAGCAAATTAATGGAAAAAGGTCTCATGCATTTCATAGATGGAACAATAGTAGCACCACCTAATCCTAAGGCTAATCCTAATGCTCAGTTAGAATGGCTCACTAATAATTGCATGGCTCTTGAAACTCTGTGCAAGTATGTATCAGATGACCTCATCTTTCATATTGAGAAGTGTACTACAATCAAAGATGCTTGGGGTATGTTTCAGAAATTGTATGGAAAATCAGAGGTTATAAGATTGACAATGAGCTCACCAACTTGGATCCCAAGAGTTTTGATACAATCCAAGATTATGTCACCAAAGAAAATGAGCTAAGAGCAAAGCTTAAGGATTGTGGAATTGACAAAAAGGATGCTCGGTTGATATTCAACTTGTTGGACAAGCTTGCACCAGAATATGCAACATTTGTGTCTAGCTTCCAAACTCATCGTTTGATAGTGGGGAGTTCCTATGTTATGCCTTCATTTGATTATTTCACAAAAATGTTGATATTGGAATAATCTAAGTTGTTGAACATGGGGCTTCTCAAGTCTTCAAATTCCAAGGCTTTGGTGGCTAATCAAGAGAATCAAGGAGGTCAAGGCAAAGATTCCAACAAGAAGAAGAAGCACTCTATGTCAAAGCCACAATGGGAAAAAGGACAATCATCCTCTCCATCACAAGGCAATTTTTCATCCTCTTCCAAGAAGGGGACACCACCTAAGAAGGATAAACCAACTTGTGTATATTGGAAGAAGTATGGTCATGATGAGCATCGATGCCACACCAAGCAAGTTGATGAGTTTACAAATCTTCTTAAGAAAAACAACATCAACTTGCCATCTGCCTACACAAAGAAGGATTCATCTCCTTCCTCTTCCTCATATTCTAAGGGAAAAGGGCAAGCATTTGTGGCTACAACAGGTTCTTCACAACAGTGGATACTTGACTCGGGTGCCTCATATCACATGGGTTCTACAAAGGAGCAGTTTTCTTCATTGGAGCCATCTAAGGTACCTCACATTTACATAGGTGATGATACACAAGTAGAGGTTGAAGGGAAAGGTTCAGTTGACATGGATGATGGAACATTTGAGAATGTTCTCTATGTTCCTAACTTGTCTACCAACCTTCTCTCTATCTACCAAATCACTCACTATGGGAATGGGAAAAAGGTTGAGTTTACACCTGATTCAGTTGTGGTAAAGGAACTTGATGATGATGCCTTGCTAGCAGTGGGAAAAGTCAATGAAAACTCAAAGCTTTATTCATTCTCCCACTTTGTGCCAAGTTCACCTTCTAGGGCCTTGCTTACTCATTCAAATTCCAAAAGTAAGCTATGGCATGAGCGGTTTGGTCACCTCAACTACCACTATCTTTAGCAGCTCAGCACTAGAGACATGGTCACGGGTCTACCTCGAACCAGTTTTTTAGAGGGTGTATGTTCAGGGTGTTCCATGGGCAAGCATCCCGAGGAGAAGTTTGATAAGGGGAAAGCTTGGAGAGCTTTGGAAGTTCTTCAACTTGTTCACAACGATGTAGTAGGTCCATTTCCAACACCTTCATTTAGTAAGGCCCGCTATGTCCTCACCTTCATTGATGACTACTCCCACTTCACTTGGGTCTACTTTCTCATTCATAAGAGTGAAGTATTTGACATATTTCAGGACTTCATGATTCGTGTGGAGAAGCAATCCAGGAAAGTGGTCAAGATTCTAGCACCAATTTTGTTGATGTGTCTTTTGTACATGACCAAACACAAAATAAAATACCTAAAGGTACCTTATCCTCTCTTGAACAAAGTTACTGAATGCCAAAGATATCGTAGAAGGATCAATCAGAGTAACTTCAAGGTTTTGTTATGTAGGATTTCTACTCATGGATAAGCACTAGTGATCGTTGTGTTTGCTATTTTACAAGGGGCCTTATGTACTTTCAAGGAAAGCTTGTTCATGCAACTACTTTTCTAATGAGGAAACAGGATTCTCTTAATACTAACTGATGTTTCAAAAAGATCAAAAGATAAAGGTTTTAAGGAGGTGATACTTAAACTAATCCTAAGAACAAATCAAAGAGGACTGGTCTTGATAAAACTACCAATTTCAGTATTGCCAAAAGATTACAACTCCATTGGAATTGGTGTGATCCTCTAAGGGGATTCAATAATTTTCAAATCATCAATGGGATAGGTACTATCAGTAAGATACATATCAATACCTCCAACAATGATTGAACTCTCAAACAATCTTAATGTCTCCAGTTGACCACACAGGGCATACTTACATTCAGTAAGGAGCTACTGGTTTGGATTCTGAGTTTTACCAAAGATCAAGCACAACATTCATCCTTCAATCTTAAAACTTAAATACTATCTCTACTAAGAGTGATTCAAGAAGATAAACAACCATGAAAATAGCCACAAGGATTGGAATAAAACACCATAACTTCAATATTTCATTGATCTCATAGCCGAATAAAACAACAATTGTTCAACTTTCTCTCTTCACTATTTATTTCTTTGTTGCTAACAATATTAAACTTATTTCTCTTTTTTAATTCTAACTCTCTGCCTTTTTAAAATAAAATGAGTGAGGGCTTATATAGCACTCTCAAATACAATGAACAGCCTAGATCAAAAGAAGATCAAAGGCTGAGATTTTGACACCTAAACCCTAATTAGGGTTTGTTATAAAAAAGTCCCCATTTAGATAAACATTATCAATCCATAGCCAATAGGAATTGGCACAAATAACAAGGAAACATAGCCCAATGGGAATAAATTTTCCACATCATTTTATAATAACTTTTCATCTAGAACTTTGTTCTCTTTCCTATGCTCTTTTCTAGCATATTCAATGAATTTGGACGTAATTCCCTCAATTTCAGCAATGGGAATCTCATGAAGATTCTTCATTCATTCTTCCAAGTGGAGGACCCAATCAAAAGCTGTGAGAAGGGTCATCTCCCATCTAGGATCTAGCTCTTTCATTTTCTTGATCAGGAACATAGTAGCTTACATCTGACCTCGTTGCTCCTCTGTGACCATGTTCTCTTCCATACAAAAAATGATCTTGATCCTATCTTCCAACTCTTGTACATCCACATCTATCTCGATCTCAATCATTCTATCAAGGATCATACATAATATATCAAACACCGTGTCTTGAATAGGGTGGATGGTGTGTTCAACTCGGCTGCATCTAGTATTGATGTCTTTGAAAAGAACTTCCTTCATCTGGAGCAAAGTTGACCACTGTAGAAAGCTATGGGCTTCTCCATCCATTATCTTCTCTTGTGCTAAAATCTATCTTGGTGTTCTTCTTATTACTTGCAAGACCCGGATGACAACATCCCTAGTGTGAGCGAATGCATCCATAGTTATCAATAGATTATGAATGATCTCAATAACCTAGATAGCCCAATGGACTGTCTTCATCATCCTTGTTGCAAATTCAATGGCTACCTTGTAAGATTCATCAATCCAAGAACTCATGAGTTGGGCTAAGTTCTTCATCTTTTCTGCCTCATTTATTGATTCGAGAGGAAGTGCATGCAAAGGTGATATTGCTGGATCTTGTCATCTCAATGGATGACTAAGATGACTAAAGTAATTTCTCCAAGCACTAACCTCTCTAGCTTCTTATTCTTTTCCATTTTTTCTTTGATTTTGTCATTAAGTGCTCTCATTGAATCAGTGGCTTCTTCCATGGATTTCTCGGAGGTAAGTGGACCAAGATCAAATGTCTCTAGATCATATTCCTCTACTAGAATCTCATCCTCATACTTGTCCACCATTGGTGTAGCTATCTATACCTTTCTGGATCCTTCTTCATCTCTAATTACCTTTGACATCTTTGTGGCCTTCTTCTTTTCTTTCTCTTCATGGGAATTTCCTATGAGACTTTCCAAATCGAATACTTGTTCTTCCTCCTCAACCACAACTACCCTTGTCAATCTTTCTTTTAGCCAATCTGGAATAGAAGACTTTCTTTCTCTTACTTGTATTTCCTTAGGCAGGGGTCTATCTTCTCTGAAAGGAGATGTTGCTTCATCATCACTCCTTCCTTCTTGTTGTTCAGGGTGAATGTCATAGATACATTCTGCTCTTTCAATTTTTAATGCTATACATCCACCCATCTGCGAGTTCAAGTTAAAACGGGATCCATCAATGCTCTTAGATCTGCAACTTCGGGCTCGTTCCAATCTATCTTCACCTCTTTATCCTCCTTCTCATAGGAAGATTGGAGATATCTACCACTGTCCTAGGCTTGATCGGCTACTCTATAAACCTTACATTTCTTGATGAGATCCAAGGGTAATCTGGAATGCATCTTTCTTTTCACCTCCATATCATCCTGAATATTCATCCAGAAGCCTTCTACTTGAAACTCATGCTTGTATTTCTTCCCAACTATCTCTTCCATGTGACCATGAGGATCGAAATTCTCCCTTGAGGCAAAGGATGTGAATGAATATAGAGATAACTCCTTCTCTGCATCCTTCACGACTTGAGAATTAGGACACACTTCAATTGAATTCCCTAGTAGAATGGGTACGGGAATTCCATTTCTATGCTTATGTCTTGATGTTCTAGCATGAGCTATCAACTTTCTAGTCATCTCAAGTAATATTATTATGTCCATAGGATACCTTGGCAACATTTGGAGAGGTTAAGGGCATCCATGGACCCTAATGTAGGTGAATTTTGGAAATTGAATGAACCACGCACCATGTTTCTTCACAAGTTCATGTGCCTCCAGAGACAGCTGATGGTGAATCCCTCCTTGTAATGTCCTGGTGATATACATCATGAAGGTATCATTGACGAGCTTGTATCAATTATTAGGTGGATGATGTAGTTGAACATAAGAATCACAAGCTCTTATTTCTCTGGGCCCTCTCCCAACAACTCCTCTTTGTGATAGCCCTGCATACTCAAAACTTCTGACTAAGGAATATATAACATATGAACTCATGTGAAATGACTTGGTAGGGGCTAGCCTCCTCAACTGCACATCCAGGTTATTACTAATGATTCTAGCCCAATTGAGCATTCCTTTTCCTTGGACAATCACTTGTATGAAGAAGAACATCCACTTGTTGAAGAAGAAGGCTTGAGAGGCACCTGTAACCTGATTGAGCATGGTTATCAAGTACTTGAATTCTTCCTGGAAATCAATTCTGTGTGGTGTACTAGGTATTTTTTTCAAGCGAGGTCTACTCTTGAGTAACCAATTCTTGTTGATGAAGTTCAAACAGGTATCAGGATCATCTTTGTAGATAGACCTAGCTCCTTCCAAACTTTTGTAGATCATGTCTCTCGACTTCGGGAGATGAAAATCTTCACTTATAGCTTCCTCTGAAAGGTAGGCTAGAATAGTTCCATCCTCAGCTACGATCATCCTTGAATGTGAATCAATGTCAAGCACATTCAATCATCGGCAAGCCGTCACCTATTGCCAAGAGGATAATTGAGAGTGGCATCATCCCTGTCACCTGTCACCTGTTGACACTACCTGTTGACACAATCACTGTCACCTGTTGGTACTATCACAGCCCAAGTATTCTCTTGATCTACTTGCACGCTTTCATATGACTAATTGTAAGCCTGCCCTGACTCCCTTTCTTTCAGGGGTCAAGCTTGAGGCTTAGTGTTTCTCTCCACTAATTGATGCCACATTGTATTGTCAGCTTGTGGGTAGTCTCATCTACTTGACTCATACATGCCCTGATATTTCATTTGTAGTTGGCATGGTTTCCCATTTCATGTAGGAACCACATGAGCTTCATTGGAAATCCACCAAATGCATCCTCCATTACATCCAGGGTACACATCACTATGGGATTCACTATGAAGCAGGCACAAGACTTCGCTTGGTTGGTTACATAGACTCCGATTGGGCTGGCGATCTTGATGATCGTAAGTCTACTTCTGGTTATAGTTTTCACCTTGGTTTGGGCCCTATTTGTTGGCAGAGCAAGAAGCAACATGCTATTGCTCTCTCTTCGACTGAGGCTGAGCATCGAGGAGTTGTTAATGCAATGACTAAGACCATTTGGCTTCAGCAGATTCTCACAGAGTTTGGGTTCACCACTCCATGGCCGACAGTTCTACATTGCAACAATCAGAGTGCTATTGCAATCTCAAAGAACCCGGTCCAGCACCAGTAGACCAAACACATCAAGATTCATATGCACTATATCTGAGAGCTGATTTAGGAGTAGGTCATTGATTTACAGTATTGTCCTACAACAGAGTAGGTTGCAGACATATTCACCAAACCTTTCATCGAGAGTAAGTTCCAACCATTGCAAGCTTTCTTGGGGGTGTGGGATGTGTCATTAGGGGGGGTTAGCTAACTTCTCCTTCCTCTCTTATGGGGGGGTCTTTTTCCTCTTTGAGGTTTTGTCCTTCTCCTTTGAGAGTTCTTTGTACATTCATCTCTCTTTTGGGGGGGAGTTTTTTGCCACTGGGTTTTCTCCCTTTCTTCGTTTGTGAGAGATTGCATTGCATAATTTTGTTTGCATTTGCATTTTGTACATGGGTACCTATCATGGCCTAATAACCGGGACCCATCTTGCATTGTTGGCTTGAGTCTTCATTCCCCTAAGTTGCACTTAGGGGGGGGGGTTTGGTGTAAATAAATATTCATTATGGATATTATTACACTTTACTTAAGTTAACTTAGGATAATGCATCTCTTTGTAGTTTGGATTTGAGACACTTAGGGAAGTGTGCAAATAGGGATATAGCTTGTAGGAGAAATTCCACCTTTTATGGTCTTATTTTGTTGTTACACTCCACATTCAATGGGTCATCCACCTCTTGTGGAATATTATATTATTTCTCCTACCTACCCCTAGTATTTCTTACCTAACCTTGTTTCTCATTGAGCCACATGTCATGATTGTGTGCTCGTACATCCATATGGCCTTGCCTATATAAGAAGGCCTATATTCATTGTATTGTGAATCCAGTTGATCATTTGCATATTGATGAGAATACAGTTTGTTCTTTTCATTCTATTGTCTCTTTTTTTATGCTTTTCCTTGTGCCCTTGATCTTGGCAAAATGTCACAATTCCAAATGTGAGATTTGACCTAGGCAAACCCCTATAAACCACCCAAACACCATTTTTCTCATCTTGTGTGAAATTACAAGAAGACAAGAGAGCCATTAGCAGACAAATACAAACTAGTACCCAAAATCAAGACATAAAAGCCCCAAACCAAGGTACTCCAAGTACCACGGTCTAGGACAGTGTCCTATGGGCATCCTAGTCTCAGAAGTCTACACTATATTTAAAGAGTGAAACATACAAGGTCTCATAAGGTTTCAGCTAAGTTTGTGTGGAAAAGTCAAAAGACCAAAGTGCTTTGGGTGACCCGGTCTAGTGAATTCAGCTCCAAATTTTAGTAACAATTGCATCTTATATTTCCTGTTCATTTTTGTGCCCATTACAAATTTTTTGTCTGTGCATCCATTTTTTACATCGTCTATTTATCCTAGTTTAGCATCTTCTCAAATCCATACAATTTATAAAGAAACAAAGGAATAGAAACCCTAAAGTATCATTTGACTCTCTTTGACAATAGTTAGTCAAATTTAATCACATATTTTGTGGCTTAGTATTCCAATGTTTGTTTGAAAGTGGATCTTGGTTTTAACCCTACTTTTCTCCATTTTCATACTAAACATTTTGGTGAACCCAACATATGTTACGCGTATTTTTTATTTTTATTTTAGATTTGATTTTTATGCATTGCATTGATTCATATTTGCAATCATTTTTAAAACATATAACTTATGCACTTATAGTTACATTCTTATGGGTATCTAGTTCACCAAACATTTTGGTGAACCTAACCTTCTTGCATTGCATTTTCTGATTTGCATGTTTACTTTTATTTCATTTCAAAAATAGTAAATAGTACAAACAAAATAAAAAATCTTGGTTTTTATGCATTGAATGTGATTAAATTTATATTTATATGATTTGTGGTGTTATATCATTTCATTGCAATAGTTAACATTTCTTGTCAACAATGTTGGATTTCTTTTTACAAGAATTTCATGCATTTGATAACCCATTTGATTATGATGACTATACCTTTGATGAGCCATATACTAGTGATGAAATTGATGAGGCTCTTGACGATTTCCTCTTTCATAAGTCTTTATGTGTGACTTCCAAACCATCCTTTTATTAAAATTTGATCAACACGATACGTATGTCATTTTGCAGTGATATGTTGGATGAAACTCTTGATGAATTCACCTCTACTAAATCATCCTCTAAATCTCAAAAAATTGATAAGGACATCATCATGCATGATAATCCACTTTATGAAGTTTTTCCTTCTATTCATGAAGAATATTTGGTGATCCAAGAAGTTAATGTGGTTGACAATCCTTTGTATGAATATTTACCTTCTATTTAATCCAAATTCATCTCTTCTAAAGATGAGACCCTAATGAACCATTATTATCCCTCTCCAAAGACTCTCTTATGCATGACGAAGTTTGTGTGAAAGAAGAGGATGCCATTATTACAAATCATTGAATGATCTCTCTTTTGGAGATGAAGCATTGAAAAATGATGACTCTTCTCCCAAAATAACCTCTCCGATGAGGACCATTTGGTGCAAGAGGATGATATTACCTTTCCTAGTGATACCATACATTCTTTTCATTTCAATAACCTTCCCTTCATAGATGAAGCTAATAAATATCAAAATAATGCAACTCATCTTGTTGGTTACGAGAAGCCTAAATTTGTTGAACATGCCATTCAACCTCAAAAATAATCTATAATTGATGCCAAGGAACCAAATGTTAGGTCCTGAAGACAACTAAGAAGGGGGGGTGAATCAGTTGTCAAATAAATTCAAACCAAAAACAACTTAACCAACCTTAATGCTTAATACTGGTAAACCAAACTTTATACCGGTAGACAGTTTATCAGTTAATTGTAGTACCGGTAAAGATTAATGCATGAAACAGAAAGCCAATAACATCCACAACACATAACACCAATATTTGTACGTGGAAACCCTGTAAGGGGAAAAACCACGGTGGGAAACCTTACCCACAATCACATGATACTAGTTCAGATAGTATGTGTATACAAATGGGGTATGCACATGCAAAAAGGCCAAGTGCCTAGAGCTCACTGCTCAAACACAAATAGGAGTCATACTGACTACAATTGGATGGTTAAATCCAATAATGATGTACTGCTCAAAATAGCATCTTCATATGCTAGATTCAGTACTAGTGTAGTTCTGATTGTCTTCACAAAAACCTTGCTTCACCTTCAAATGATGTTTGCATGTATAGCTCTGCTTATTCTCACATATACCTTCTTATAATTCCTTTTCCCAATCACATATCGATCTTACAAATAAGATCTTATATATATATATATATATATATATATATATATATATATATATATATATATATATACCATAACCTAGGACCAATTTTAGTAGGTCGGCTCTAAAAGATATTACAAGTAAATCAATAACCAATACAATATCCAATTCAACATGTTGGCTTAATGTATTTACAATAACAACAAAATCATCTCCAAAGTGTGTCGTGCTGATCTGGAATAGATAAGCCTGTCAGTGCTTATTTTGGACCTATTTGCTGGTAACAACAAATATGCAAATATGAATATACCAATGAACAAATCTCCAATACAAAGTGTCCAAATGATGTCTTCAACATAACCAGATGTTTTCCATGTCATTCCAAGTGTCGGTGAACAATATATCCTGTTGGTGTACCAGATACTAGTGACTGTGCATAAAGTCACTTGCTTGTCGGTGAAAATTGCCAATTCTCCAAAGTGCCAGAGTTGATAAGAGTTAAAGGTGTTGACATTAATGACAAAAATATATCAACATAGCCAAAATACCAACACCAAAGAGACCTTGTGAAAATATTTTAAGAGTTGCAAAATACATATGTGAAACAAGTAAAATGGGAAGGCAACTTGCACAAAAATATGGTATTGAAGTGCCTCAAATATATAACACTAGAACCAACAAGCAACATCCCAATGTTCTTCTCACTTCCCTTCCTCCCCCCCTTCATCTTAAGAAACATGTTGATAAGGAACCTAATCTTGTTGAGAAACTCCATGATATCTTAGGTAAGATTTCCCTAGAATTTGATTCAAACTTCACCTTCATATCATGGATTAATCCAATAAGCCTTACAAAAAGCAGTTCCTCATCCTTTTGCTAGACCAAATGATATTACATTCTCACAAGATGAATTGACATCTATAGAGATTGAAAATAGAAATGATTCTATTATGATCATGTTTCTTTGGTATTTAACCATGTAAATTTTGAACTATTATATTAAATCTAATATTTGGCTTACTTGAAGTCTATACTTGTTGTTTTGGGGGAAAATTGGAATTAGGGTTTCAATTAAGATAATAAAACCACTAATAAGCCAAATTTACCAAAAATTTGAAAGAGAGGTGAATCCAATAGATCTAGCCACAATCCAAATAAGGAAAGGATTGAAATTTTGGTTACATTCACTAGTTATTTGTTTGTTACCCTCTTTCTTAGTTGAGATTGGAAGGTAATTGTGAAATTAGGGTAAAACAATGAATAATTAAAGAAAATTGTTGAAAGCAAACTGCTACAGATATTCCACAAAGCCACAAACTAAAATTTGGGCAAATAAGATGTTTAGAACCTACTCCCAAAAGTTTGGCCTGATTTTTTGAGTACAAGTGGTTTATATTCACCCTAGTCCTCCAATTTTTGCTCCATTGAAAGATAAACATGTTCGTCGTCGTCGACTCTGCTATAATCCTCAAGTACAACTCTTGAACCTATTTCCTACACATAGAAAGAGAGGAAAAGATGTCATGGATAGGGGTTTTGCTTAGGTAAAACCTTGGTTTAGGAATTAACCTTGAAATTGAAATAGTAATTAAAATATAAATTGCAACAAGATACTTTCTTTTTGAGGGAGAGGCCAGATCTGAAGTAAAATGCTTGTAAATGAAATGTATACCTTGATGAAGTTTTGTTTGATCTTCATGAAAGGGCTTTATGATATATTATAAAATATATTCAAAGAAGTTAGATCATGGATGTCATCTTGAATGCATAAACTTGACTTCGCTTCTTTTCCAATGCTTAATGAATGATTGATTGTTTTCTCACTTGAATTGAATTTGCTAGATTGCAATTGAGATCTTGTTGAGGTTAGGTTTTCAAATGAGAGGGGTAGACCTTCTTTTATACTTGACTACTTGAAAGCTAATTGAATATCTAGAGTAGCTCGACACAAGATGAAAATTATCACTCATCCGAGATGACCATTATGAGGACCAAAAATGGGTCCTAATTGAGGGGACTAGGGTGACTAGGGTGTTGGATGCCCCGGTTTTCACAATCATGACTCAATCTTGGAGGAAAAGTAGAGGAGATGAAAATGCAATTCTATGGATGGTGTAAGAAGAATTATAATAGGCATTATCCATCAAAAGCCAAAGCACCAAGGTGAGTTCTAAGTGAGGATGAAATTGTATACAGATACAATTTACAACACTACACTTGTGAAAAAAAATTACGATATGTAATTATGCATTTTCAGTTCAAGGTCAACATTTCTAAGTCTTGTCATGTATTGATAAAATCACAAAAACATTAAAAATTTTAAAATTATGAGACTTAAATGAAAACCATCATATGGACATGTTTTTAGTATCATTTTGAGTCATGGGGCCAATTTTCACAAAGACCCACTTCACCATTTATGAGATTTTAATACTTACATTTTTATGAGCCTATGATTGGAAAAAAAAATCTCATTATTTATGGTTCATCGTGAATAAATTTATCTCTATTATGATCACGTCATCCCTCTTAGTGTCTTGTCAAAATTTCAAGTCCAAACTCCTACCTAATCAAAAGTTATGAAAGTCCCTGAAAGAGAGGCAAGAAGAAGTGAATAAATTAAAATTAAAATCAATTAAATTGACTTATTGAAAATTTAAAAAAACAAAAGGAGTTTAAAATCAATTTCACAAATTAAAACATAAAGGTTATGAGTTATGAGTTGTGAAAGTGGATGCAAAAAAAGTTATGAGTTGTAAATATTGAATGTAATAGGTTGTGCAATCTAAACTCACAACGCATAGCTAGGTTGTAATTTTAAAAATTCAAACACAAGTTGGTTGTGACTTATAAGAATTGAACATCAAGAGGTTGTGAGTTTCAAAAATTGGATGTAAGAAGTTGTGCAGTCTAAATTCACAACTCACTACTAGATTGTGATTTTGAAAAGTTAAATACAAGAGGTTGTGACTAAAGGTTGTGGGTTGTCAAATCAAAATACACAAAATTCTAAAAATGGAATGTAAATGAGTAGTGAAATGCATTTTCACAACTCGTGAGTAGGTTGTGAGTTGTGAATTTTAAAAACACAACTGAAGGTAGTTAGATTAACTACTTCAAAAGAAGAATTCTTAAATATAGATTATCGCAAAGTTTATTTTTTCAAATTCTACCTGCATACTCTCTGTGAATAAGTTATGAGTAGCCATTAAAATATAAGATATTTTTATCAAATGTTTTTGTGACCGCCATAATAGACAGGCAAATTTGGAAACATGTGTGGAATACACCTTAGGACTAAGAGGGGGGTGAATCAATTTAGACCTCAAAATGCTCTACTTTTGATCTTTTAAATCTCAAACCACAATTAACTTATTATTGTAGTTATGAACCATGACAAAAAAAATCACAATAAACACATGAACACTAGATTTATGTGGAAAACCTTAAACAGGAAAAACCACGATCAGAATTAGACTCACAATATGAATAACTGAATACAATGTTTTAGGCTCAAGGCTAGGAGCTCACTGCACCTGATTAGACTTGCAAGACTAATGTGCACAACCTTAGTGCAAGATACAAAGGACTTGCATTACCAAAACTCATTGTCCCAAAGTAAGATACAAAGGACTTCACAAGCTACCAAAAGGAACACATTGTATTCTGATAGGTACAAGGAATAGATGAATTGAAATGAACAAGATCTCCTGATCATGAAATTATCCTTGAATAACTGTATCAAGCGACCAATATCATGGAAAACATATCTGACATCAACCATTGTCTCAAATAATAGAAGCAAACAAGAAGGAATACTGAGAGGGGGAGTGAATCAGTCTTCACCAGAATACCAAACTTAATCACAAAGAATAGATCAGATAAATTGCAGTAATAAAATAGATAAGAAAATTAATAGCACAACGCACAACACCAAGATTTTGACATGCAAAACTTGGTTAAGGGAAAAAACACAGTGGGAAACTACCCAAAGTAAGATGATACTCTGTAGTAGTATGTGTAAATATTACAATGGGGAATGCAGATGCATTCAAGCACAATGCCTAGAGCTCACTACTCAAATATAATGGCCTGGAAGGCTACAACCCTTAGGGAAGTCTCACTGACTTACAACAACATTCAGACTATAATCTAGAAGAAATGGATTGAAATAATATCATCTCCAAATGTGTGATTATAGTTTCGGTTAAGCACATGTCTTCCCTGCAACACCAGTCTCACCTCAAACTCAACACCAAAGGATAAATCACTTGTTTGCACATAAACCCCTCTCTAATAATGCAAACATAACAATGACACCCAAATTACATGACTATATCACCTATATATACAAGTCATCAACCTTGACTGCAAGGTCGGCTAAACTCTCAACCCTCAATTACAAAATTACATCACCTGATACAAAGACCAACCACCAAACCAATTCAATTATTTACATAGCATAAAATGGTCTTAAATAAAATTCTCAAACACTCAACTCCACCGAAAATCACTCCAAGATCAACCGTAACACGCTACACCACTAGGAAAACCACATAAAATAAAGAACATCATCGATTGATAGAAACCACAAAAAACTCACACAATGATCAAAGCAAATCACCAAAACAAATAGGACATGACTAAGAAACACCAGCAAGCATGTTAGAATCATCGGGAATAGCTGCACCAACACCACTTATCAAATCTTCATCGGTCAACATCTAAAAGCTCAAGAACACAACCAATTAGTAACTGCCACAAAGAAAGATAACTTGCGGGGCACCAAATCATGAACTATCTGAAATGAAGATACACAAGACCATCGCAAGAAATATCCCAATTTCTCAGCACAAGATCTGATCACATCGGAATATACTAGAGGATATATCGAACTCTGCAAAACAGTGATCACCAAAACAACACTACAAACCGGATCATAAGATCTTCCCAAAATGCAATCACTAGAAAAAATCATGGGAATATGTTGACATCAATGATAATGACATATCCTAGTAGCAACAATGACCAACCATATCCAACAATCTCCCCCTTTGGAATTGATGGCAACATATGAATGTGAAAAACAATCAATGCAAAGAAAAGAAGATATCACCAGCAAGCTTCCCCTAAGATCAGGATAGATAAAGCATTTTTTTCACATTATCTCTCTCCCCCTTTGATAGAAATTCCAAAGATCTCAAAATAGATAACCAAACTCTCTCCTCAAAATAGAAACGTGAATCTCTCTCCCCCTAAAATACATAGCTAGACTACTCCACCTGAGCAGCAACACCAACTCATCAATCGAGATAAAAGGATAAGGCTTTGAAATCCACTAGATTGATGCAACTTAATGCATATAGTTCTCAATGGGAGGGGTGGATACCCCTAACTTGTCTCTCAAGTAGACAAATGTATTTGCGAGCAAAGGTTTAGTAAAAATATCAGTTATTTGTTTCTTTTTAGATACATACTCCAACTACACCTTCTCTTCACTGACTTTCTCTCTCAAGTAATAATATTTGATTGACATGTGCTTATTCTTTTAATATTGCACCAGATTCTTTGACATGTTAATAGCACTAGAATTATCATAGTATATAACAATAGGCTCTTCATTAAAAAAATTGGTATCTTTTAACATTTGCTTCATCCAAACTACCTGAGTGCAATTACTAGTAGCAGCAATGTACTCAGCTTCAGCAGTAGATAAGGACATTGAATCTTGTTTCTTACTAGCCCATGAAACCAACTTCTTACCTAAAATTAATGCTCCACCAGTAGTGCTCTTCTGGTCATCAAAATCACCAGCCCAATCATCATTAGTGTAGGCACATAGCTAAAGTCATCATTCCTCAGATACCATAAACCATAATCTACCGTTCCCTTCAGATATCTGAATATCCTCTTAATAGCAGTGACATGACTCTCTTTCAAAGCATCTTGATATCTACCAACCATGCACACAACATGCATAATGTCTTGTCTAGTCTGAGTAAGATATAGCAATCCACCAACCAGAACATAAGATCTTCCCAAAATGCAATCACCAGAACAAATCATGGGAATATGTTGACATCAATGATAATAACATATCCTAGGAGCAGCAATGACCAACCATATCCAACAATCTCCCCCTTTGGAATTGATGGCAACATATGAATGTGAAAAACAATCAATGCAAAGAAAAGAAGACATCACCAACAAATTTTCCCTAAGATCAGGATAGATAAAGCAGTTTTTTCACATGATCTCTCTCCCCCTTTGATAGCAATTCAAAAGATCTCAAAATAGATAACCAAACTCTCTCCTCAAAATAGAAACATGAATCTCTCTCCCCCTAAAATACATAACTAGACTACTCCACCTGAGCAGCAACACCAACTCATCAATCGAGATAAAAGGATAAGGCTTTGAAATCCACCAGATTGATGCAACTTAATGCATCTAGTTCTCAACGGGAGCGGTGGATACCCCTAACTTGTCTCTCAAGTAGACAAATGTATCTACGAGCAAAGGTTTAGTAAAAATATCAGCTATTTGTTTCTTTGTAGATACATACTCTAGCTTCACCTTCTCTTCACTGACTTTCTCTCTCAAGTAATAATATTTGATTGACACGTGCTTAGTCTTTTAATATTGCACCAGATTCTTTGACATGTTAATAGCACTAGAATTATCATAGTATATAATAGTAGGCTCATCATAAAAAAAATTGATATCTTTTAACATTTGCTTCATCCAAACTACCTGAGTGCAATTACTAGTAGCAGCAATGTACTCAACTTCAGCAGTAGATAAGGACACTGAATCTTGTTTCTTACTAGCCCATGAAACCAACTTCTTACCTAAAATTAATGCTCCACCAGTAGTGCTCTTCCGGTCATCAAAATCACCAGCCCAATCATCATTAGTGTAGGCACATAGCTGAAGTCATCATTCCTCATATACCATAAACCATAATCTACCGTTCCCTTCAAATATCTGAATATCCTCTTAATAGCAGTGACATGACTCTCTTTCAAATCATCTTGATATCTACCAACCATGCATACAACATGCATAATGTCTGGTCTAGTCTGAGTAAGATATAGCAATCCACCAACCAGAACATAAGATCTTCCCAAAATGCAATCACTAGAACAAATCATGGGAATATGTTGACATCAATGATAATAACATATCCTAGCAGCAGCAATGACCAACCATTTCCAACAATCTCCCCCTTTGGAATTGATGGCAACATATGAATGTGAAAAACAATCAATGCAAAGAAAAGAAGATATCACCAACAAACTTTCCCTAAGATCAGGATAGATAAAGCAGTTTTTTCACATGATATCTCTCCCCCTTTGATAGAAATTCCAAAGATCTCAAAATAGATAACCAAACTCTCTCCTCAAAATAGAAACATGAATCTCTCTCCCCCTAAAATACATAACTGGACTACTCCACCTGAGCAGCAACACCAACTCATCAATCAAGATAAAACGATAAGGCTTTGAAATCCACCAGATTGATGCAACTTAATGCATCTAGTTCTCAACGGGAGGGGTGGATACCCCTAACTTGTCTCTCAAGTAGACAAATGTATCTACGAGCAAAGGCTTAGTAAAAATATCAGCTATTTGTTCCTTTGTAGATACATACTCTAGCTTCACCTTCTCTTCACTGATTTTCTCTCTCAAGTAATAATATTTGATTGACACATGCTTAGTCTTTTAATGTTGCACCAGATTCTTTGACATGTTAATAGCACTAGAATTATCATAGTATATAATAGTAGGCTCATCATAAAAAAAATTGATATCTTTTAACATTTGCTTCATCCAAACTACCTGAGTGCAATTACTAGTAGCAGCAATGTACTCAGCTTCAGTAGTAGATAAGGACACTGAATCTTGTTTCTTACTAGCCCATGAAACCAACTTCTTACCTAAAAATAATACTCCACCAGTAGTGCTCTTCCGGTCATCAACATCACCAGCCCAATCATCATTATTGTAGGCACATAGCTGAAGTCATCATTCCTCAGATACCATAAACCATAATCTACCATTCCCTTCAGATATCTAAATATCCTCTTAATAGCAGTGACATGACTCTCTTTCAAATCAGCTTGATATCTAGCAACCATGCATATAACATGCATAATGTTTGGTCTAGTCTGAGTAAGATATAGCAATCCACCAACCATAGATCTGTACAAACTCTGATTAGCTTTCAGAGATTCATCATTCTTAGACAATTTACAACCAGTCACCATAGGAGTTCCATCTTGTTTGGATTCATCTAACCCAAACTTCTTTAGCAATTCATTCACATACTTAGTTTGAAATATGAATATACCTTTTCCAGTCTATGCAATCTGCAAACCTAAGAAAAATTTCATCTCACCAATCATAGACATCTCAAATTCTTTATGCATATCACCAGCAAACTTCATGCTCAAGTCATCATCACCTCCAAAGATAATATCATCAAAAAAGACTTCAACAATCAGGATGTTATCATTTTTTATTTTAAAGTATAGATTACTGTTAGCAGCACCTTTACTAAATCCCAATTTCAACAAATATTTATCTAGTCTTGCATACCAGGCTCTAGGAGCTTGTTTCAATCCATAAAGAGATTTCTTCAGCTTACATACCATGTCTCCATCATCTGACAGTGAAAATCCATTAGGTTGCTCAATGTAAAATTCTTCTTCAAGGTCATCATTCAAAAAGGTAGACTTGACATCCATCTGATATACCTTAAAATCTTAATAAGCAGCATAAACAAGCAATAGTCTAACAACTTCAATTCAACTAGACTAAAAGTCTCCTCATAATCAATTCCTTCTTGTTGTGAGTATCCTTTGCAGACAAGTCTAGCTTTATTTTTGACAACTTCACTGGCTTCATTCAATTTGTTTATGAATACCCATTTAGTACTAAAAACATTTTTATCCTTAGGTTTAGGCACAAGTTCCCATGTATTATTCTTTTCAATCTGATCTAGCTCTTCTTTCATAGCTCTTATCTAGTTTTCATCTTTATAGGCTTCAACAACATCTTTAGGTTCAACTTTAGAAATAAAACATACCTCTTTAGTAGCTAACCTTCTTCTAGTCATTACACCTTTATTCTTATCACAAACAATTTGATTTTTAGAATGATTCAATCTTACATACCTCGAAGTCTTCTGATTGTTCTAATTCTCAGGTTCCTGCACTACTTCACCAACAACAACAACATTCAGATTAACTATCTCTATCGGATCATTCTTCTTAGGCTCTTTAGGTTTAATAGAGGTGAAAATAATATGTTATCCATCATCATAACCACATCCTTTGATCTCTTTCCCAAGGTTCTCATCCACCTTCACATTTGCACTTTCTACTATTTTTCTTAGTCTCTTATTGTAGCACCAGTAGGCCTTTCTCTTTTTAGAATATCCCAAGAAGATACCTTCATCACTTCTAGCATCAAACTTTCTTATATCCTCATCTCTCTTGATATAACATTTTCTACCAAATACTCTGAAATATCTCATAGTAGGAACATGACCAAACCATACCTCATAATGGGTCTTACCGGTATCTCCTTTGATGTAAACTTTGTTGAATGTGTAAACAACAGTAATAATAGCTTCTCTCTAGTAAATCTTTGAAACATTTCTTTCAATCATCATAGTCCTTGCAGCATCCAAAATAGTTTTGTTCTTCCTCTCTACAACTCCAATCTATTGTGGGGTTATAGGATTAGATAATTATCTTCTAATCCCATGCTTCTCACAGAATGAATTGAACTCACCGGAACAAAATTCTCCACCTCTATCAGATCTCAGACACTTCACCTTCAATCTAGATTCGGTCTCTACTTTTGCTTTAAATATCTTGAATTTATCAAATGCTTCTGATTTCTCCTTCAAAAAGACAACCCACATCATCCTAGAATAATCATCAATTAGTAGCATAAAATATCTATCACCTTGCACACTTCTAACATTAGTAGGTCCACATAGGTCAGTATGCACAAGATCTAACAGTCCATCAGATGTATACTATTTTCTCTTGAAAGAAATCCTTGTTTTCTTACCTAGCTGGCATTCATTACATACCGGATTAGCAGGCTTAATAATCTTAGATAGATATCTAACATGTGTAGAACATATCTTAATCATTGAATCAAAATTTACATGACACATTCTCCTATGCCACAACCAACTCTTATCAATTTGAGCAATCAAACAAATTTTCTCACCAGCATTCAAATGAAAAATGTTAGCTTCAGTCTTGGTTCCAGATGCAATCTCTATACCAGAGGCATTCAAGATCTTGCATTTTCCATCCTTTAATTGTAGATCATAACCTTTATCAACCATTTGTCCAACACTCAAAATATTATGTTGCAAACCTTCAACATACAAGACATCATCAGTGTTATGCTTACCATCAAAAGAAATAGAACCTCTCCTAGGGATCACACAGGCTTTTTCATCTCCAAATCTAACTATTCCACCATCATACCTTTCAATACTCACAAATTTTCTTTTATCACTGATCATATGATGTGAAAAACCACTGTCAATTACCCATTCATTTTTCTCTTCAACTTTAGCAGCTAAAGCTTTCTCCTCAATAGTACAACTAGTGGAATCAACAGGTACAAGTCCATCTTCCTTAATGGCAAGGAATAAAACTTCATTTGCTTCTAATTCTTCATCTACAATACCTTCATCAGCAACATAATAATAGTTATTGTGATTCCTATACTTTTGGTTAGGTTTGTAAGGCTTATCATACTTTTCATGTTTCTCATATCTATCATTCCTATCATTCTTATCAAACTTATCATGTATGTCATACTTAGCCATTCTCTTTGGGCATCTAGAATAAAAATGTCCTATCTTATTACAAGAGAAAAATTTCAAAGGATACTTTACATTATACTTATCGCACCTTTAGGCAATCTCCGAGCAATCAAGGCTTCAAGTTCATTCAGCTCTCTTTCTTTCTCTTCCATCTCTTTTCTCTCTCTCTCTCATATCTAGATATTTTGTACTCATTAGGATCATATTTCTTCTTACCGAATACAGATGCAAACACTCTAAATGCAATCTTGGACTTTTCATGTGATTATTTGAAATCACTCAACTCAAATGCAACAATCTTTCCAACCAGGGTATCTCTAGTTACTGTAGTTGCACTTCAGGTCTCATCAACAGTAGAAACTTTATGTTTATAAGAAGGGGGAAAATATCTTAACACCTTAGCAACAATTTCATCTTCCTCAATGGTTCCATCGACACATATGATACTTAGGACAAGATCATTCACCTTAGCCATGAAAGAGTGTATGTTTTCATCATCTCCCATAGTCAATGTCTCATACTTTCCTTTTAAACTCTCCAACTTAGAAACTTTCACTTGTTTATCACCTTCATATAGAAACTCAAGCTTCTCTCAAACCTCATGAGAAGTCTGAAGTCCCATCACATTTGTCATCTCAAAATTAGTCAGGGCACTAAGAAATGCTTCCTTCACTCTAATATTGTGTTTAGCTTCCTTGATCTCATCGAGAGTAGACAGTCCATTCTGAGGAACAATATAGGTATCCATTGTAATCTTCTAGTAATATTCACCAAGACATTCAAATGCACTTCCATCTAGTTCTTCCATATAACATAGTTACTTCCATCAAATCTCAAACTATCCTTCTTAAAGATAACACCTTGAGCTACCATCCCGAATCTACCCAAGTGGTTAAGCTTCTACCAAAGAATCTATCTCTAATACCAATTGTTATCAAAAATCAAGAAGGAAGATTGAGAGGGGGGAGTGAAATCAGTCTTCACCGGATTACCAAACTTAATCACAAAGAATAGATTAGATAAACTACAGTAATAAAATAGATAAGAAAATTAACAACACGACACACAACACCAAGATTTTGACATGGAAAACCCGGTTAAGGGAAAAACCATGATGGGAACCTACCCAAAGTAAGATGATACTCTGTAGTAGTATGTTTGAATATTACAATGGGGAATTCATATGCATTCAAGCACACTACCTAGAGCTCACTACTCAAATATAATGGCCCAAAAGGCTACAACCCTTAGGGAAGTCTCACTGACTTACAAAAAGATTCAGATTACAATCCAAAAGAAATGAACTGAAAGAATAACATCTCCAAATACCTAATTACAGTTCTCGTTAAGCACAGATGTCTTCCCTGCAACACCAATCTCACCTCAAATTCAACACCAAAGGATAAATCACTTGTTCACACATAAACCTCTCTCTAATAATGCAGACATAACAATGACACCCAAATTACATGACTATGTCACCTATATATACAAGTCATCAACCTTGACAGCAAGGTCGGTTAAACCCTCAACCCTCAATTACAAAATTACATCACCTGATACAAAGACCAACCACCAGACCAATTCAATGATTTACATAGAATAACATGGTCCTAAATCAAATTCCCAAATGCTCAACTCCATAGGAAATCATGCCAAGATCAACCACAACACATTGTACGACCAATAAAACCACATAACACGAAGAACATCACCAGTTGATAGAAACCACAAAAAAATTGCACAATGATCAATGTGTTGGGACCTATAAAATCTTGATGATTTGAGAGGCCCATTTCAAACAAGACATCTGCATTCTCCTTGCCCATGGTATGGCAAGGCTATTAAAACCTTCAAGAAAATTCATTTGGCAAGTGTATCACCAAATCCCCTGCATGGCTGATGGAAGGTAAAAGAAACTTCAAAACAAATGCAATCGACTTGTGTAAAGCATTTCTACTTGGGCACCAAATTGGGTTTACAAAAGAAACAAGGTCACCAGGCATGAACATTTATCCCACATTGGTTGTGTAAGGGATTATTTTATATTTAAATACAAAGCCGCACACTTCTTAAGTGTCAAAGGTTAAGGGTTTTTGGCAAGAGGTGGCTCGTGGCCTAATGGACCCCGCACGCACGCATCTCAAGGTGTCCAAATTTTGGGACAGGTTGGGGAGAAGGGCTAAGGGTCATGCAAATCAAGAGATCCAATGGAAGATCCGAGAAAGATCAATGGTGGAGTGCAATTATGGGACTACCAGTGGCTATCATTGTACTGTGACATAAAGTGCCCAAAATGTTATTCCATCATGACTTGGTGACCAATGCAGGTCCAAGTGGCATGTCTAGGTGGTGGGTCCAAGTGGGAAGATAGCTGGATCCACAATCGGGTTGGAGGAGACATGTGGCATGGGTGGACGAAGAGGTAAAGGTCGAGCAAGTTGAGCAAATCTGACGATCGGGCGAAGAGATCTAACGGCAGTCACTACATCGTGATGGGAAATTGCTCGCCAGTTATCCACCGTGACCTGGAAACCAAAAGGTGGGTCTGACCTAGGGTGACATGGTGGTTAAGGTGTGGCCCAATTGGATCCAAAGGCAAACCAGGGCGACTAACTGAAGCCAAAGCCCAAGGCGAGGTGGTGGACAAGTGGCACCCAAGTGAGAATTTTGAGACTATCAATGGTTCTCATTGTATCACGGTCATGAGTGCCCGAAAGAATATTCCTCATGACAAAGAGGAGCTTCATTTCGGCGGTGAGTCTAGGCTGCACTAAGGTGGCAGGACAGGGACCTTAGAGCCAATCCAGAGGTGACACGTGGTAGAGTGCAGAAAGAGGCCACAAAGGCAAAAGTCAAAGTTAAATATATAGTTTCAAACTATAGTATAGAAGTGCCAAGATTTAAATGATTGTTGTGCCTGACTGATCTGAAAGAGAAATTAATGACTGACCTGCAGAGAGATTGATGGTTGAGGGGTTATTTTTTGCCTGAATATACAACTATTATATATCATTGGAAAGCTCTCAATCTGAGAAGTTTGTTTCTGTAGTCAGTTGTGGCACATGTCAAGTATCTCAAGAGCAGTTTCCTTGGGATTTTAGAGGGATTTGTCAGTTTGTCAGAGAAGATTTTCTGCAGGCCAAGTGTGTGAGCATCTGATGGCAGAGGGAGTAGGACTTGTCAATAATAAAATCTGAATTCTCCTCTCTTCCTTCTTATTCTGAGGTCCTCTCATTTTGTAGGGGTTCCATATTTTTGTGAGCAAGGCTCTGTAATCTTGGTTTCCAATTCTGAGTTTTTCCAAGTTTGTAATATAATGTCTTTTTTCAAGTAATGGAGTATATCTTCTTGTTGTAGGTGTTTTTGTTGCAGGTTCCTATGTATGTAAGGCATGCATAAATTCACACAGAATTATCTCTAGATATATATTTCTTTGTTATAAATTAAATCCTCAAGGAGGCTGGAATTTGTCATCTCAAGGAGATTGTTGTGATTGTTTGTGGGTATTATTCAAGGAAGAATTTAAATTATATAATCAATCATAAATAATGGAATATATTTTCAAGATCTGATGATTTTGTGAATGGGTTGAGTAATGCATTTATGCAAGGCATTGATGCAAGAATATTTAATGATGAAGATGGATTTGCAGTATAAGTTTTTCGTTTGCAGTTTGATGTATGACTCTATGCCCTTGGATAAGGCACTGGTCTTGCAGATTTTGGGGATTCTCAAAGATTTTTAAAATCAAATATCCATTTACTTTTAATTTTGTAGTTTTAGTTTGTTCCACCTATCTCATTCTTCAACTTAGTTGAGATGTCAATGTGGATCTAGCCGATCTACAGTAACCTCCTAGTTGTTTAAGCCTTATGAGATCTATCTACTTTTGTTGATGCTAGCATATGTGTGTAATGGGTTTAAGTCAATGCTTCAGAGGTACACCCACCTAGGTTTTATAGAGCCTGAAGAGTAGAAGGATTGAAATCCTTGTTATGTTGTCCAAGTCCTGAAGTTCTTCATTGTATGAAGTTGGCTATTTCATAGATAGATTGCAAGTGAACTTGGTTTGCTCATTTTTTAGAACAACACAATGTGGATCACCAAAACAAATAGGACAAGACTAAGAAACACCAGCAAGCACATTAGAATCATCGGGAATAGTTGCACCAACACCACTTATCAAATCTTCATCGATCAATATCTAAAATCTCAATAACACAACCAATCAGCAATTGTCACAAAGAAAGATAACTTCTACGAAACCAAATCATGAATCATCTGACATGAAGATACACAAGACCATCCCAAGAAATATCCCAAAGTCACAGCATAAGATCTGATCACACCGGAATATACCAAAGGATATATCAAACTCTGCAAAACAGTGATTAGCAAAACAACACTACAAACCGGATCATAAGATCTTCCCAAAATGCAATCAATGGAACAAATCACAAGAATATGTTGAAATCAATGACAACAACATATCCTAGCAGCATCATTGACCAACCATATCCAACATCAAAACACTATCACACTGAAGATATCATCATCAAATCTCTTCACAACTAAATTTTCCACTTCTATTACACCAAATTTGCTTGCACATCAATTCATGCACATTCCATACCGCAACTCATACAACCACACATTTATATATATAATAATATTCATTAAAAACCTTGAACTAGGTCAACCACATACAAAATATATAATATAACATAATTTAGGCCACTCAAACCAATAGAACATAATGCAGTCCACTCTAGGAGATAAAGGGGACCCAAACACATCACAACACATCCTTTTAATATGATTCCAATGAACCACACATGCTAACATATCCTCCAAAGTTAGCATCAAATGAAGTGTGTAGATAGATAACAAAGCACATTAACCAATCAGTCCAAAAACATCCTCCAATGCAAAATACACACTACAGATCTACACATGTCATAGTGAGACCCATAACAATATCCAAACTCAACCTTTGATGCATATCTAGACCAAAAGAGAATGATCCAAATAAGATACAACACCTCAATCAGTTAGAAACCAAAATTGCTAACAACACTGACCACTAAATAATATAACCTCATTTGCCAATCGAACTAGCACTTGAAAACTAAACTAGAACACTACATAAACGAAATGAACATGTTCTCCAAGATGCAACACTTGAATCCACATATCTGAGAATCGCCAAGCCTTCTTTAGACCAATTTTGACAAACAACCTCATTATCAGAAACAACAACAACCAACTCTATCATCTAAGCAACATAGGACCTAAAAACCTAATAGTTCAATATACACAAACCATAAACATTATATCCAAAATCACAATCCATAATCTTCACAAATTGGAGGAATGCAAAATATTCTTTCATTGGAACATTAAATACTCTTTCCTGCATATAAATATTTTTTCCTACATATTAAAACTTCCACTACACTAGTCTTTCAAAAACACTTCATACTTGCTCAAAATCATCACCAAAACACACAATAACATCAAAACACTTATGTTAGGACCATCTACAACACATCGTGACAACAATGACAACACCGAATAAATTGACATCAATGATAACACAACTCAACGTAACAAGTCTCCAATATTCTCCCCCTTTGTCATTAATGGCAAAACTTGTACCACTAATAGAAAACAAAACTTTCTATCTCTATCCCCAAATAGTATCTCTCTCCCTGTTTGACATCAAGGACAAAGGGTGCACTACTGCAAACAACAACTACTAACTAAATTCTCTCCCTTTGAACTTGACTCTCTTTCCCTCTTTCAAGAACTACTTAGAATACTACAACACTCCATCTACAACCAGTTTCCTACAACCACACAATAATACTCCACCTGTGAGCAACAACCACATCAATCTAGGAGACAAAATATGAACTTTAAATCTCTCCCTAGATAGATGCAACAATTGAATACATATATTTTAAAGGACGGGCAATAACCCCTAACTTATATCAAAGATACTCAAAGGTATCCTTCAGTAAAGCCTTAGTAAAGATATTTGTAATTTGTTTTTTAGTAGGTACATACTCCAATTTCCTTCCTTCTTTGCATCTTTCTCTTACAAAAATGATGCTGGATTGAAATGTGTTTAGTTCTTGAATGCATCACAAGATTCTTTGAAATATTAATTGCACTTGTATTATCACACATAATAGGAATTGCCTCATCATACTTCACCTTGACATCTCTAACAGTTTGCTTCATCCACATGAATTAAGTATATCAAGATGTTGTTGCAATGTATTCTACCTCTACAGTAGATAATGACACTAAATCTTTTTTTTTTTACTCGACCAAGAAACCAATTTGTCTCCTAAGAAAAATGCACCACCAATTGTGCTTCTCCTATCATCAACAAATTCATCCCAATCAACATATATATATTCTCTTAATGTGAGATCATCATCCTTCTTATACCATAATCCATATTTTAGAGTCCCTTTTAAATATATGAATATCCTTTTTAATACTTGATCATGAGATTGATTAGGATTAGCTTGATATCTGGCAACCAAATAGACAACCTACATAATATCTTATCTTGAAGAAATCAAATGCAACAATCCTTCAATCATAGGTCTATACTATTTATGATCAACATTTGGATATCCATAATCCTTTCTTAACTTACAACCAATAGCTATAGGGGTTGCAACTAGTTTAGAATTCTCTAGCTCGAACTTCTTCAATTTCTCCTTGATATATGTTGGTTAACAGATTTGTATTGTCTTAATTTTATATTGTCTAACTCATGTTACCCCTATTTCTTGAAAGATAAATTGAACCAACAGTTGGATAAATTTATGAATAATTTACCCTCTGCATAAGGGTGCAGCTTCCTGTATAATATTCAATGAATGTTTTTTAAAATTTTAACTTCACTTTTAACTATAAAGAGAGTAAAAGAATTCACATTCATAAGTCAACACCACATGAATGCTATAAAGATAAATATTATGTATGTAAACTCATAGACTTACAACCAAAATAGCTTCACTTCTCAGAAAAATTCCTCTTAACATGGATCTGATTGAGTCTCGCTCATGTCTCACAAGACAAGGGGGATCAAAACATGCATGCAAAATTAACAATAGACCTACTTATTAAATTCATTGACAAACTTATGAAAGTGGAATAACCAAAGAAGCAATAGATGTGGCATAAATGAATATATCTCAATAGAGATTTGAAAGCTACAGAATAAGTATCATTATATTCACTGATAAAATGTCTTCCTTGAAAATTCAACACATTCATAAGAAAATAAAGTCTTCTAATATATCTCACCACCAAAATTTCTCAGACCTTATTAAAGTCAAGAAAATCCATTTTTATAGCCACAACCTAGCTAACAGTTTATAAAGGAAATATAGAAAACAAACCATTTCCGCTACGCGAATTCAGAGAAACCAGTATTTAAACATAAAAATTAAACTCTTTTCACAACTAAAAGTTGAAAAGAGACATCCTAGCATAGAACATTCCTAAGCAGTTTTAATAATTGCTTTCTTCTTCCAATCCGCGTAAGCAACGACAAAGTGTTGAATTATTGTGCTATGCAATAGCCACACCTGTGGCATTATTTCCTTTCCTACTTCCTTCTCGTGGCGTATTTGCGTTGCTTTATCTGAATGCTCACCTAGGTTCTGAATGCACAAGAAAAGAAGTGATTTTGTTTTTAGACATGAGGCTTAGGTCATTCAAAACCAAGCCCTTGGCTTCTTTGATATGGTTGATTTTCTCTTCTAACGACTTTGTTATAACCTCAACTATTTCTAGAGTTTTTCTATCATCTTTTAAACACTTCAAACCAATGCAATGAAGATCATTGTGCATGGAAGATACCAATTCTACAAGTTGATTCACTAATTTCGTAGACTCTTCATACGCCTATCTCACCAATGCATTTCTCCATTCTACATTTCGTTGGCATACGTAAACAAAATTATCATCCAAGGCAGGAATTAACTTCTCCGACAAGAACTTCATTACACCATACTTTTGTACTTCTCTCATCTGAGTTGCCCTTTTCACCCCCTCAACTTCTTCATTCTTCCATTTGACAATTTCATTCTCCAAATCCTTTGTTATTGTATTTGCATCATCGTGAACCTTACTCAGGTCCACAAAATATTTCCCTCCTACTTTCTGAATTTCATCCAGCCAATCTACAACAACATCGACCATTAATCTGCATTTTTGAATTTGCTCAATTGTTTTTGATTGACATGGGACTTAGGGTCAAAAGATGTAGGAGTCTGAGAAATGGGCTAGGGATTAGGATTATTGATGGCCTCAATATATTTTGCCATGCTTCTCATTATCTCTTTCATTTTAGACTTATCTTTTTCATCCTTCCGGGATCTTTTCAACATCTTCTTGGTTGAAACTTCCAAATGTAATGCATCTGTTGCACGATTTCCTACCGCTAAGTTCACTTTTTCCACTGTGAAATCTTTACTTGTTGGATCAGACATAGTTTCATTAGTTATTGGGCAGACAATCTCCACAGTCCAATTACCTGTATCTTCATCAAAATCAATTTTTGATACAATCTTTAACCTTTTGGATTTGGAAACCTTTCCCAGATATTAACTGACCATATCCTCGATGAGGATAGATACTAGAACAATGTTCCTTTTATTACTAGTTAATGTGTTCTCCACCCATGTTGGCCCTGGGGTTGCAAGAGATTTGTCCGAACCAATTTTTGCCTACTTTTAATCCCTCACTACTAAGGTAGTGCCCACATTCAGGGTTTCACCTACCTGTTGGATGTCATCCTCATCATCTAAATCCTATACTCCCACATTTGGATTTGAAAAACAAATATCCATCTCGGGTAAGGTCTTAAGGCCAATTACTATATCAACAGGGGAACATTTTCTTCTGCTCTTAGTTTTAGACCAATTGATTCTACTTGTTGTTAAATCTTCTTTGCTCTGTACCCTTTCTATTACCCGCTCACCCTTTCCCTTTGTCTTGGAAGGACCTACACAAGATGTAACAAGGGGATTAGGAACCAAGGATTTAGGAGAGGTTGAACTTTTTCTTGAACTTTTACTCAGTCTCTATTCTCTAATCGACTTGTTTGTTCTTCGGATAACCAAGAACATTCTAGTTTGAATATGCTCTTCATTATTTCTCCAATCTATTTCTGAAATTACCCACTTCTGCCTATCATCAAAAAACTAGGAATCATGTAAATCACTTTTATCATCAACAATATTTGTAGTATTCATCTTTAGACCATAATTCCTAATCTGTTGTACTGAAAGCCTTAAGTGAGCTCTTCTTTGAACCTCATATTCATCCATACAATCCACCCAAAACTCTTCTAGTTTCGGTATATGTTGAAAATCCTTCCTAACTGTAAGGTGGACTGTTGCAAACCCCTTAGCATCAAAATCAATTCTAGGAGTATACAACTGAAAGTTGAGCTTCTTGAACTCCAATTCTAAATTCAGAGAATCTAAGACATTATTATAGGTGTAATAAGTCAACTCAATAGGGAAAGAAACTCTTGTCCAATGCTTAGCCCTATATTTCTTATCTATATTAGTAAGTTGCCTACACACTTCAATTGAAACTTGCATGTCAAAGACATATCTTGGCAACTTATATGGTTCACCTTCAAAACCGTCAACCCTCAAATAAGTGAATTTGGAGAACTGAATATAGAAGTTCCCATATGTGCTTACAAACTGCATGGTTTCCTCGGTCAACCTTTTATGGATATCCCCTTTCAAGTCAAGCACTAGTCTCCCAAGGAAAAAATCATGGAGCCTGTGATAATTCTCAGTGGCTCTGTTTTGTTGCAAATGTAGGTGATAAACATATATCCTCATGTCATTTCACCAATTTTCATGATATAAGCCAACCCATTGGTGGGTGCAAGCTAAATAGTATATGAGGTAGGATGACAAATAGTAATTTTAGTTACCAAAACAACTTAAACCCTCATGCATCCTTTTAGCAATTAACTCCGCCCAATCTATGTATCTCCCATCATCTAAAATAACCTAAACAAAGAAGTACATCCAATCTTCCCAAAAGAAGGCAATCTAATTCCCTCTAATCCTATGAAGCAAAATGACAATATCTCATACCTCTCTGATCAAATGTTCCCTCATTAATGGTCTAGGTAAATGAGATCCACCCTTCTGGAGCTTCAATAACTAGTTTCAGGCAATAAAACTTCAATACATTGTCTTCTTTTCAGAAAATAGCCCCTGTGACTTAGACACTGTCTAGTCTTCATATCATTCTTTCTCAGGAATCTTCATGACTGTAGCAATGATTTCTTGATTCACTTTCTACAAAAATTCACCATTTGCAGTTTGGATGATCCTCTGAATAGGGTCATAGTGGTTCATACATTCTTGGACTAATTCTAGACAAGGAACGGCTGGTGGAAAAGTTGTCACTTTTATTAACTCACTATCAATTAATTTCTATATGAGACTAGAATTTGCAAAACCCCACACTCTCTCATGAGGTTCCTCTAAATCTACCAATGGGAGGAAAGTATCACCTAAATCTGGGTGTGAACAAACTAGCCCTCAATTTTGGTCAATTTTAGAAAACAAAAAACTTTGCAAGAAAACAAATTAACAGAGCTCCAGAATACATGGAATGATGAGGATGAGGGGAAAAAAAAACTCACCTTGAAAGAGTATTTTGCAATGCAAAAATAGAGGTCAAGTCACGATGCATAGCATCCAACACTTAATTATGAAATGGGAAACTACAAGAAATGATTTTAAAAACAAAAAATACTCAAGTAAGGGCGAGATAATTTCTCACACGATTCATTCAGGATTACTTGACTACTTATCTGTGTCTTCTTACTCTGAAAAGACCATTTCTTGACATCTCATTATTATTCGGCTTAGTCCTTCCTCTTCATGATTACCATCCAATATAGTATACCTCACAGCTTATTATCTCAGGTTCTTTTTAAATTTGGAATATTCTTTTTTTGAAAATCCCACCAACATGTTGCTTTCCTTTTCCACTTGAAGCTACATTCATCCAATGTTGAACCTCGAACTATGAACCCCTTCAACGATGGTTCAAGGATTCAATTTCAATAAAACCAAAAATGGTCTACCTACAAACCAACATAAGAATATACAACGGACCTTGCTAAAGACAAGACTTTGAACCAAATTCCACTCTACACACATATTGAGCCTTGAACCTTGAACTTTCTTCAAAGATGATTCAAAGGTTCAAGTTCGAAGACACGCCCGAGAAAACTTTACTAAAGACATGACCATGGAGTGACAAGACCACTTGAACCTAAACTTTGTACCTTGGACGAGTTCAACAAAAAGGTTCAAGTTCACAGAATTTAGGACCCGACATATAACTAAACTTTACACAAGGCTTCCATCTAAAGAACACTGCCAAGAATTGTTCAATCTTTAACAATTGAAAATTAAGGGAGGGTAACATCGACTTTGACTGGGGACCAAGACTGCAAAGGACTAGGAAGGAACTTAGAATCTTTGGTTTTGTACTAAGAGAAAGATAAGGATCCAGAACAAACAAAACACAACAAAACTAATACCAAAACTGACAACTACTCTACAAAGCTACACTAAAAGATGCAAGGGACGCCTTCTTACAATTTATAAAGCTTAATATCCTATCCATTGTAAGACAGGGGAAGAGTCGTACCATCTAAATAAGAGAGTCTGAAATTATTTGGTCCTTTGACTTCGTGGATCAGAAATGACCCTTTCCATAATGAATCAAATTTATTGTGCTTCTCTAGGCTCCCTCCTTTTATCCCAGAGAAAAAACTGATCTCCCAACATAAATTTCCTCTATTGAGCCCTGCAATCAAAAATCTTTTTGACCCGCTGCTGATGTTCTATAATGTAATCTATTGGTGCCCAAAACCATAAATTGGGAAACCAAATACTTTCCTGATCCTCAGTTGATCCAGTCAGACTTCGCCAATGAACAGGGATGGTCGAAGACGAAATCCATCTGCACTTTAGGCTCCACTAAACCCAAGTGGGTGTACCTTACACTCTCAAGCACAAAAGAGGTTTATTTTAAGTGAATTTAAATTGTGGGAGTTAGCAATTGCAGGGATGGCAAAAGGTTTTCCTGCAATTATGCTAACAAAAGTGTTTTTTGTTGAATACCTTTAAAACTGATAAATAAGTGTGAATATAGTTGTGTTATGTAAAAGATTATTGTTAGGGCTTTAATCCATTATGAAAAAGAGCAGTACTAATAGAAATTAGAAGATTTGTTTCTTTGATAAGGACCTAATGCATACAAACTTATTCAGCAAAGATTAATAACAGACCAGTGCCTTATATCTGACCATTAATGAATAGCTTTGTGGACAAAGATCACTATCAACTCAAGAGACAATTATAAGACCATCACTATGAAAGTTTCATTATGTGTTGCGTGAACAATAAAAACCTAATTTTATATTCAATACAACATCATGTGATGGCACATCAAAACAAATCTAAAAGATTTATCAAGAGGACATACGATTGCATCAAACACAAAATTACACATAACAGTCTGAAGATAAAAGCATGCAACCTTGTATATTAACTTCTGGAATAAGAATGTACACAAAAACTGCACTTACAAATACTCCAATACATTCAATTTGCACAAAATAAACTCCTCATTCCTATTAGACTTTTCTAAAATATAACACTTGTAGCCCAGCCAGCGGAAGAATATTATCTATCTCTTATGATACAAAAATGACTCACTACATGTATATGAGCCAAAGGATTCAAATGAAAGGACACACCCTTTCATCTTGTTAAACTAAACTTGACTAAAACCTAACACCTAACTACTTAACTACTAGATACAAAATATAAAAAATAGTTTTGTTCATCTAGTATTGTATCACACTTTTGTATGTGCTCCAAATACTTGTTATCCTTGATAGTTTTGGTGTTGAATACAGTATCCCTGACAGTGATCTCCATGGTAACCAATCTTTCCATCTGCTCACCTGTCTCCTTCATATCCAGAACATCTGCCCGGGCAACATTGGGATGTGTTGAGTACATTTTGGAATTCTGCAATCCAAATCCCTTTGTACTTTAACTACTCTGTATCATCCAAAATGTTAGGTACACAATACCTAACAATATCTTTACAATCGGTAAATTCCTGCTTGATGTCTACACAAAATGTCTTATTCTTGTTCAACCTTCTCTGGATCTTCTTGTTGGCATATGTGCAGAGTATGCTAACATGATGATATTGTGTTGTCATTGATGTCAATATGCTGAAAGAATGAGCTAGTAATATGCTGAAGAGTGAACCGGTAATATGCTGAAGAGTGAACTGGTAATATGTTGAAGAGTGAACAAGTTTATTGAAGTTAAGCAACTGTCAAAGTGAACTGGTATGATGTTGAGAACTGGTATATGTGCAAAAGGTGATGCAGTACGTTTGTCCAAGTGAACCGGTATATGGAATGTTTTCTATCAAGGTTTAATATGGTATGACTACCGGTTGGTAGTCTCAGCTTCAAGGTTTCCAGTTGAAGTGTTTTGAGCCTATGTGATTCAACTGATGGCATTGCATGATGAGTTAGCATTGTAATGGAGATCAGATCATGTTGCCACATCAGCCTCATGCACATGAAGGATCTTGCATGAAGGAGATTGATCCTAACACGTGATGGGTTATCGCCTCCAAGAAGCAGTGAAGAACGAACAATGAAAAATGTCTTGAGATCTATTCAAGACCATTGTATTAAAATGCAAAGTGTTCAATGGTCAAGATTGAACCAACTGATTTTCTCAACCTAAATGTCTAGGGTTTAGGGTTTATGCTAGTGACCTATCTGTTTCCTATAAGGTCAATGTTGTTTTTCATGTTGAAGTTGTTGGCAAATATTGTGTGTGTATCTAAGTGCAAAGATACATGATTCTTGCCAGACCAAATAAGAGGGTTGATACCTGCAGAGTCTGTATGCAGAAGAAAGGAACTAAAGTGTGTCTGCATTGGCATTGAGTGCTATTACCAAATCATTGTAACACCTGTTGATCTCTAATCACTTCAATAGTTGGAAAATCCCTTAACAGGGTAGCTTTAACCAGCTTGTTGTAAATCCTTTAACAGGGTGACTCAAAGCCATTGAATTCATAAAATCCTCTAACAAGGTAACCTTTAATAGGGTTTAACCCTTAACTGGGTATTCTAGCCATCCCTTAACTGGGTGATCCCTAACAAGATCGGTTCCGAACAAAACCTGTTGTAACAGTCTTTAACCGGACTAGGCTCCTAACAAAGCGGACTTCTAAATATTTCAAAAATATCTTCTGGGTATTCATCCCCACCATGGTTTTTCCCAGTTAGGTTTCTACATGAAAAATATGTGTGTCATGTGATGTCCTTTTCATGTGATGTTTTGTTGTTTTCTATCAAGTAGGGAATCATGTTGATCTAGAAAGTTATTATATTTTTTATGACAGATTACCTGTTTATGCACAAGGATAATGTGGAAATGAGGGTGTAGGTTGTGTGGAAAGATAAGTGTTTCCAGTTTATATCTTTCACAGTCTCATTATGCTTAACTAGTAGTAATCTGGTTCTGACCGATGTTAGTGATTGCCAGTCAAGTTCACTGTTTGCAGTCTAACTGATTCAGGAAAGTTTTTGTGCCTGTACTGATTCACCCCCCCCTCCCAGTACTGATTTGGTACTCACTGTTCATCATTGAGTTATCAATTGGTATCAGAGCATCCTCCAAGTCCTCTTTGTTGTAAGCTTAACCGCTTGAGGGAAAGATCCTATTATAATGATGAAGAGGGAAGGTCCAAAGTTCAATAGAGATAACTTTAAAATATGGAAGGACAGAATGAAGATATAAATCAGAAGCATGGGTGCTCAACATTGGAGCTATGTTGAGAATGTTTATGTTATCCCTACCGGTACTCTCACCGATGATCAAAAGAGAGAGATTTAGGAGAATGGGCAAGTCATGGAAGCCCTATTCAGTAGTTTATCTGACATTGAGTTTATTGATGTCCAGGATAAAGAAAATCCCAAAGAAGTATGGGATACTCTTGAGAATATCTATGGCGGTGATGAGCATGTGAAACAAGCTAAGGAAGAAAGCCTTAGAGGAAAGTTTGAAGACATGTGGATGGTTGAAGGAGAGACCATTCAACAATATGGAATAAGAATCGAAACTGTTGTTGGAGATGTCAAGAGTGTAGGTGGTAAAATGGAACATTCCACTGTTGTTAGAAATTTTTTGAGATCCTTATTACCAGTCTATGCAATAAGGGTTGCTGCTATTCAGGAGTTGAGGTCAATAGACAAGACTAAGGTGTCCCTAGACTCCATCATCGCAAAGTTGATAGCCTATGAGCTAAATAGTTTTGATGGCAGTGTTCAGAAGACTAAATCAGCCTTTAGAGCATTTGTTGCATCATCTAGAAAAGGCAAAGAAGCTAGTACCAGTGGTGAACCAAGACAGAGCAAAGAAATGGATGATGAGGAGATCCTGATGGAATTTGAAGCTCTTCTTGCCAAGAGACTTCTTAAGGGAACCGGTAAATACAGAGGTAAACTTCCTTTGAAATGCTTCTCTTGTAACTGGATAGGACACATTGTTGTAAACTCTCCTAATGGTGATAGCAAGGACAAATCAGAAAAGTTCAAGAAGTTCAAAAGAGGAAACCGGAGAAACTGTTTTGTAGCAGTTGATGAAGGTGTTACTGATGAGGAATCAGAAGATGAAGAAAATGAAGATTTTGTGTTTGTAGCAGTCAAGGAAGATGTGTCACACAAGAAGGCTCTTATCTCCCGCTTTGATAATTCCAATGAGTGGATTATTGACAGTGGTTGTTCTCACCACATGACTAGTGACCAGAGTAAGTTTCTTTCTCTAGAAGAGTATGATGGTGATGTGGTTCATTTTGGTAATGATGCACCATTTATGGTCAAAGGTAGAGGGTCCATCTCACTGAATGGAAAGAGAAGTGTTGACAATGTGTATTGGGTGGAAAGTCTCAGACACAACCTATTGAGTGTTGCCTAGCTAAATGATAGTGGACTCACTCTAGAATTCAAAAATGGAGTGTGCAAAATCAAAGGAAAGAATGGTGAACTGATGGCCACCGGTATGCAGACCAAAGGCAACCTATTTCAGTTGAATGCAAATATAAGTACATGTCTTATGGCTAAGTTTGATGATAGTTGGATATGACATAGGAGACTCTGCCATGTAAACTTTCATAACATTGTGAAGGCCAGTAAGATCAAGGCAGTTAGAGGACTGCCAACGCTAAGCAAACCAGAAAATTCTCTGTGCAGAGAGTGTCAACTGGGGAAAATGTCTTCCTCAACTTTCAAAGGTAAATCTTTCACTGCAGAAAATTTACTTGATCTTGTGCATACTAATTTGTGTGGTCCTATGAAAAATAGGAGTGTGTAGGGAGATAGGTGTTACCCCCATATTTTTGCTCATGCCTAAAGTCTCATAATCAGCTAAAATCAGTTATTGTTAATGTTTTAATGCTGAAGTTTTTATGGCCAAACTCCATGTCGGCTGAGAGATTTTAATTGTTTTATTTTTGGCTTACCCATATACTCAAACAATTAAATCTCAAGCGTTATTTCTTCTATACAAAAATGATTTCTGGGTTATGCTATACTAGGCCCATTTATTCTATAGTTAAAATTTCATAAAAAAGGGAGCTCTTAGTAAAAAGTTGTGCAAGTTTTTCTATGGAATCCCAAAAGAACAACTGTCATTGAACTTGAACCTTGAACCTTTTCAAGTTCAAAGTTTGGGTTCAATTTCAAAGTTCGAATTTAACTGGAGTAGGCTTTGTAATTTTTGTTCATTGAACTTGAACTATTGAACCTTTTTGGTTCAAGCGTGTAGGTTCAAAAAGTTCAAAGTTCAAATTTTGGGATTTGTAATTTTCGATCATTGAACTTGAACCATTGAACCTTTTTGGTTCAGGTTCAAGGTTCAATGCGCAGGAAAATGGAAAGAGAAAAATCAATGCATTATATTGTGGGTGTAGTTTGTGTTTTTGAACCATTTGCTTGAACCTCACAGGTTCAAGGTTCAAAGTTCAAGGTTCAAAGTTTGAGGTTCGATTTTAGAGGTTCAAATTCAGAATTCAGAGATTCATCAGATGCAAGTTCAGAGTGTGTGAGTTCAAAATTTCAGCAATTTCAATAATCCATTAACATTGGCATGTCTAATGTTTGTAATTTTTGATATAATCCAAAACCATGAATTTTCTGAGACAGAAAAATCAGTCTCAGTGCGAGGGGCATAACTTTTAATTGCACCATTGGATCGGGCTGAAATTTTTATAGGTTTTAGAAAACCTAGTTTTCTAAATCCTCACTGGAGCGATTGGACAAATATTATTCTGTTAAAAAGTTATTAATCTCTGAGTACGGGTCTATTAAAAATTCTGAGATAAAAGATTCGAAGCAAAAAAAAAAATATGAAAGATAAAAGAAAAGATTAATTAATAATCTTTTCAAGAATCAGTTATTGATAACTGAAATTCTCAGTTATATATGTAATGAAAGAAAGGAGAGGGGGTTCTTTTATTTTCTTTGTCTTTCTGCTGTAAAAAGGGAAGAGGCAGCATTATTTTCTAGACTACACAGTTTTGTTTCTCAGAAGTGTTGAGTCTCTGAGCTCACATTTTTGGGCATTGATAGAATAAAGAAGATTTTGTTGATCTGTGGATTTGTCAATATTTTCTTTTGATTACAATGAGCTTTGTCTCTCTCGTAATTTGCTTTCATTGTCTTTTCTATTACATCAAACTGTGTATATGCATTTGATTCTGAAACTTTGATTTCAGAAATAATTTGTATTTGGCAAGAAGTCTGTTGTTAACTCTTTGTCTGGGTATTTTGATCCCCCTTGTCCTTTGAGGCATGAGAGAGAATCGATCAGAGTCCAGAGAATTTTTTTACTTATTGGAAATGGTATTTTCCTAGGTGTGGATAATTAAACTGTGTTTTAATTGTCTTCATTCACTTCATTATAAATCTGCTATTCGCATTTGTGTCATGGCTATGAGCAGATGTTAGCTACCTTTATTGCTTTTTATTTAAAAACATATTCATAAAATATACATTTTTATCCAATGAAAGGAGTTGTACCTTCATATCAAAATTCAAAGAGAACTTTCACTCACCATTGCAAGTGACTCAACTGTTGGTTCTAGTTTTTGTCTTTCAATTTGGGCATCGGGAGTCATTGTTGAAAGGTATTTAAGAAAGACAAATCTGTTTACCAACAGATTTTTGGTGACTCTGTTGGGGATTCGAAATCAAAAGATCAGTCATTTTTGTTTTTTCCCCAAATTTTAAAGACATCTCTATGTGCAAGGAGATTGGTGACTCTGTTTATGTCTAGTTGAAGAATTCTAGTCTGAAATCATGGCTTTGGTTGTAACACAACCATGGGGGACTCATTTTGGTCCATTTGCTTTGCCCCAATATTCAACCCTTCCTAAAGGATCAAGGGAATGCTTTCCAAATTTTGTTGGAGATAAGAATCAAGATCCCGATGATCACAAAAAAGCAGTCATGGTTACCTGTGGGATTCTTGGAGTGCAAGAAGAGAATGTCTTTGTGAGACTGTTTGTGGACAGCCTTGTTGGAAATGCTACAGAATGGTTTCAAAATTTAGAATATGGATGCATTACCTGCTGGAATGATTTAAAGGTAAAATTTCTTGAAAGATTCAAAATTGTGATTGATACATATGATTTGTTGCTTAATTTCTTTCAAATACAAAAGAAAGAAGATGAGCCCATTAGAAGTTTCATTGAAAGATTTAACCGATGTGTTGGAAAGATTCCTCATGGGAGTCAACCAACTGAAAATAATCAATTATGTGTATTTATTGCTGCATTACATCCTGAGATTCAATTTTTGTTGAAACGTAAGAAGGTGCAAAATCTAGAAGATGCACATAAAGAGGTTGTTGAGATAGAGGATGATATGATTTTGAGTGGGATGAAATGCATGAGTAAATGTGTTGTGAAAGTTCCAGAATCTGAAATTTACTTTCATAATCAAAATTTTTGCCCAAGAAAGAAGCCTTTACAAAAGAATATTGTCATGAAAGAAACAAATCCAACATCATCTATTTCTTGTTGTTAAAACTTGACAGTTTTTAATGGAAAGAATTTTCGAGCATCGTCTGAAACCAAGAATGACACTTCTAACATTGCAAGAGTTTATTATTTTCAGGCCAATGGATTTGATTTTTCTGGAGATGCAAATGATCATGTTATTCAACCAAAAGAGTTGGCAACTTTCCCAGCCATATCTGTTATTAAACCAACTTTTGATGATATGAATAATGAGGAATTATGCAAAATCTCTCAAGAAATTTTTTCTTCTTCTGATTTTGAATCTTTCACATTTAAAACATTTGATGCAATTTCAGCAAATGATCAAACAAGCATAAAGGACAAGCATGAGAAAGAAATAGATAATTGTGGACAGCTAGAGGTTATGCCAATGGATTATGATTCTTTTCAATTCACTTGCAGCTATGGTGAAGGACACTTGCAGACTGAGTCTTTGAGAAATTATGAGGGTGTTAGAAAACAAGTGGAAGGTAATGCATTATTTATTGCAGCTACAATATCTAATATGCAGCCAGACCTTGAAACATTCAGATTTGGTGATGAGAGTTTTGAAAATAAATTGTGCTTAGAAGAGTCATGCAATTACCTGATGTTGGAGTCTTTTTATTTTGAAAATGATGTCATATCAGCTCTGTCTCAGGAACCAAGAACCAACACATGAGGATGAGTGTTGCTTTGAAAATCTTTATAGGGGCTACCCAATTCAGAGTCTGGTTAATTATTTAGATAGTCTAGCACAATATTCTGATGCAAATTTAAATCAACATGTACAACATAATGTCAAGATATCTCAATTTGATTCAGAAATTCATAATGCAGAGTGGCTTTTTGGACCCAATATTTTATTTGAAAAATTTTTACAATACATTGTTGTTGGGTCTCTTCTCACGATGGTTGCAGAATGGCAGTTGGGAATGAAGCTTCTTTCTTATCGACCACTTTTCCACACTAGCACATACTTCTCACAACCAGTTGATAGCTTTACATGAACAACCAATTGCATTCTTGGAGACATGGGTTGCTTGCCCGATCTATTGTAAATAAATTTTTCGTGTGATTTAGGTTTAGCTTGTCTTAGTTTTCAGTCTTGTTTTAGTGTGAGTTTTGACTTATTAGTTTTGTTTTGTTGCCTCTTCCCTTGCTTGCAATAAGATCCCCATGCTTTGTTTCTTCTTGACTCTGTTACCCAATGGCTAGGCACTATTCTTCTTCTCTCCTAGAGACATTCTATATTCTCCTAGTACTTTACAGTCTTGGTCCCCAATCAGAGCCAATGTTACCCCCATATTTTTATTCATGCCTAAAGTCTCATAATCAGCTAAAATCAGTTATTGTTAATGTTTTAATACTGAAGTTTTTATGGCCAAACTCCATGTCGGTTGAGAGATTTTAATTGTTTTATTTTTGGCTTACCCATATACTCAAACAATTAAATCTAAAGTCTTATGTCTCCTATGCAAAAATTATTTCTGGATTATGTTCTACTAGGCCCATTTATTCTACACTTAAAATTTCATAAAAGATGGAGCTCTCAGTAAAAAGTTATACAATTTTTTCTATGGCAACCCAAAAGAACAACTATCATTGAACTTGAATCTTGAACCTTTTCAAGTTCAAAGTTCAGGTTCAAGTTCAAAGTTTGAATTTAATTGGAGCAGGCTTTGTAATTTTTGTTCATTGAACTTGAACTATTGAACCTTTTTTGTTCAAGCACGCAGGTTCAAAAAGTTCAAAGTTCAAATTTTGGGCTTTGTAATTTTCGATCATTGAACTTGAACCATTGAACCTTTTTGGTTCAGGCTCAAGGTTCAACGCACAAGAAAATGGAAAGAGAAAAATCAATGCATTATACTGTGGGTGTAGTTTGTGTTTTTGAACCATTTGCTTGAACCTCGTAGGTTCAAGGTTAAAAGTTTGAGGTTGAAGCGGCTAGAACTATGTTGATCCAAGGAAAGGTTGCTCACACCTTTTGGAGAGAAGCGGCGAGCACTGCAGTCTACACAATGAACCGGGTACTCATCAAGAAAGGAAAGGATAAGAACCCTTATGAGTATTGGACCAGTAAAACACCAGTGGTAAGCTACTTCAGAGTGTTTGGTAGTAAATGTTATATCAAGAGGAGTGAACATCAGAGCAAGTTTGATGCTAAATATGATGAGAGAATATTCCTAGGGTATTCCACAAAGAGAAAAGCTCTCAAATGTTTCAACAATAGGACTCAGAGAATTGTTGAAAGCATCAATAATAGGGTTGATGAAAACTTTAAGAAACCTAAGGAAACTAGCAAAGAGCATGTAGGAGATGAACCAGTAGTAACCTTTTGGGAACTGGTTGTAAACCAGCCCAGTACCAGTAATTGTGCTCCTACACCGGTGGATGTTGATGCTAATGAAGATGAGGTTGAAGAAGAAAAGCAAGAGGAATCTATTAAGAATATACCTAGGTATGTAAAACTCAATCATGATCTAAAGAAAATCATAGGAGACAAAGATGCAAGAATTCTTACAAGAAGAAAGGTCAAAGAAAACTCAAGTATGATCTCTAAATTTGAGCCTAAATCATTCAAAGGGGCACATAAAGATGAAGACTGGATCAAGGCAATAGAAGAGGAACTTGACCAGATAGAAAAGAATGGTACATGGTCTTTGGTACCCAGACCGGAGTATAAAAATGTCATTGGAACCAAATGGGTCTTCAGAAATAAATTGAATGAGGATGGCACAGTGGTAAGAAACAAAGACAGACTAGTATATAAAGGATATGCCCAAGAAGAAAGAGAAGACTATGGAGAAATCTTTGCTCCAGTAGCAAGATTGGAAGGAGTTCATATGCTTCTTGTATATGCAGCTTTTAAAGGATTCAAGCTATACCAAATGGATGTAAAATCTGCATTTCTAAATGGAATACTTGAAAAGGAGGTGTATATAGAGCAACCAAATGGGTTTGCCCTATCTGAAGATAGTGACATGGTGTGTAGGATACATAAAGCCTTATATGGATTGAAATAGGTACCTAGAGCATGGTATGAATGCTTGCACTCCCATCTTGTGAAGATTGGATTTGAAAGAACAAGTGAAGATAGCAATATCTACCTTAAATCAAATGGAGATCAGATTCTGATCTGTGAAGTATTTTTTGATTACATAATCTTTGGTGGAGATAACAAGATGAGTCATGACTTTGTAGATGAGATGAAAAAGGAGTTTGAGATGTCACTCATAGGGGAGATTAAGTTCTTCATTGGACTGCAGATTTAGCAAATGAAAGATGGAATCTTTATTACTCAGTCCAAGTATGTCAAAGAGGTGTTGAAGACCTTTGCCATGGAAGACAACAAACCGTTTGGTACACCAATGGTGACTGGTTGTAAACTATCAAAAGAGGATGACTCAACATTGGTAAATGAGAAGGAATACCAATCAATGATTGGTAAGTTACATTATGTAGTGCATAGCAGACTTAACATTGCACATGCAGTGGGTATTACCGCTCGGTTTTAGAAAATCCCAAGAGAATCCCACTTGGTAGTAGTCAAGCGGATTCTTAGATATCTAAAGGGAACTATTGACTATGGATTATGGTATCCATACAATGATGATTTCAACCTGAAAGTGTTCACAGGTGCTGATTGGGCTGGTAATGTGGATGACCGAAAGAGAACAATCGGTGGTGCATTCTTTCTCAGTGGTAGTCGGTCTCATGGATGAGTAAAAAGAAGAGTTTTATCTCTCAGTCTACAACAGAAGCAAAGTATGTTGCAGCTTTTATGAACTGCACCCAGACTATTTGGATGAAGCATGTATTGAATGGCTTCAAATTTTCTGTATCTGAACCAGTAAGTATTTTTGTGACAATACAAGTGCAATTAACATTTCCAAGAATCTAGTTTTACATGCTAGAACCAAGCACTTTGAACTCAAGTATCATTTCTTGAGGGAAAAGGTTCAGAACAAAGAGGTGGTATTGGAACATGTTTCTAGTAAGGAGCAGTTAGCAGACATATTCACCAAGCCTCTCCCAAAGGCTACCTTTACCTATCTGAGAGGTGAATTAGGGGTGTTTCCCCTTCAAGAGGCAAACTAAAGGTTTGTGCTCCACATCAATCAGATCTTACTTTGCTATATCTTTTCAGGATTGATGTGTTGAAGGATGCTACTCCTCAGGGGGAGTAGCATAGTGGAATAGGGAAGCTCGTGCCTCCACTTTGGCATTGTTGTCAAAGGGGGAGAAGATGTGAAGTGGAGAAGATATCTACAATATTAAGGAGAAGATGTCATGTAGAAAGAGAGATATCTTTGTATATAGCCATCAATGCCAAGGGGGAGATTGTTGGCATATGTGCAGAGTATGTTGACATGATGATATTGTGTTGTCATTGATGTCAATATGTTGAAAGAATGAATCAGTAATATGCTAAAGAGTGAACCAATAATATGCTAAAGAGTGAACCGGTAATATGTTGAAGAGTGAATAGGTTTATTGAAGTTAAGCAATTGGCAAAGTGAACCAGTATAATGTTGAGAACCAGTATATGTGCAAAAGGTGAAGTGGCACGTTTGTCCAAGTGAACCGGTATATGGAATGTTTTCTATCAAGGTTTAATATGGTATGACTATTGGTTGGTAGTCTCAGCTTTAGGGTTTCCGGTTGAAGTGTTCCGAGAATGTGTGATTCAACCGATGGCATTGTGTGATTAGTTAGCATTATAATAGAGATTAGATCATGTTGCCATGTCAGCCTCGTGCATGTGAAGGATCTTGCATGAAGGAGATTGATCATATCTACCTCGGGAATGTGTGAAGTCTCTGCAAATGGTGGAGAATGCGTGATGGGTTATCTCCTCCAAGAAGTGGTGAAGAACGAATGATGGAGAATGTCTTGAGATCTGTTCAAGACCGTTGTATTAAAATGCAAAGTGTTCAATGGTCAGGATTGAACCAACTGATTTGCTCAACCTAAATGTCTAGGGTTTAGGGTTTATGCTACCGACCTATCTGTTTCCTATAAGGTCGATGTTGTTTTTCATGTTGAAGTTGTTGGCAAATGTTGTGTGTGTATCTAAGTGCAAAGATGCGTGATTCTTGCCAGACCAGATAAGAGGGTTGATACTTGCAAAGTGTGTATGTAGAAGAAAGGAACTAAAGTGGGTCTGTATTGGCATTGAGTGCTATTACCAGATCATTGTAATACCTATTGATCTCTAATCACTTCAACAATTGGAAAATCCCTTAACGGGGTAGCTTTAACTAGCTTGCTGTAAGTCCTTTAACAGGGTGACTCAAAGACATTGAGTTCATAAAATCCTCTAACAAGTTAACCTTTAACAGGGTTTAACCCTTAACTAGGTATTCTAGCCATCCCTTAACTGGGTGATCCCTAACAGGATCGGTTCCTAACAAAACCTATTGTAAAAGTCTTTAACCTAACTAGGCTCCTAACAGAGCAGACTTCTAAAGAGTTCAAAAATGGCTTGTGGGTATTCATCCCTACTGTGGTTTTTCCCAATTGGGTTTCCACGTGAAAAATATGTGTGTCATATGTGATGTCCTTTTCATGTGATGTTTTGTTGTTTTCTGTCAAGCGGGGAATCATGGTTATCTAGCAAGTTATTATAATTTTGATGACAGATTACTTGTTTATGCACAAGGATAATGTGGAAATGAGGGTGTAGGTTGTTTGGAAAGATAAGTGTTTCCAGTTTATATCTTTCACAGTCTCATTGTTCTTAACCAGTAGTAATTTGGTTCTGACTGGTGTTAGTGATTGCCAGTCAAGTTCATTGTATGTAGTCTAACTAGTTCAGGAAAGTTTTTGTGCCTGTACTGATTCACCCCCCCACTCTTAGTACCGGTTTGGTACTCACTGTTCATCATTGAGTTATCACTTCTCAGCAACTTTCTCATCGGTACTCTTCTCTTTCAACAATGCCTTCAACCTCATCAATTTTTTTTCATGAGAAGCCATATTATCCTGGGTCTTCTGACAATTTGTCCAGAATTCTTTGAGGACTTCCAACAAGTGCTCAAACCTATTTGTCAACAAAATAAAAGCAGCATCTACCCTAGCAATCCTGATTTTCCTTCTTAGCTTAATGTTTTTTTTCGTTTGGTCCTCATATTTCTTTTTCTGTGGTACACAAGTGTCAGTTATCTGTGGTACTTCATAAACATGACTTCTCAATAGGTCTTCATATAAATTCTTGTATTTTTTACCCTCTTTTAACACCCACTGCATTTGGGCCTTATTTAGTTTTCCAATGTCAATCCCCAAATCTGCAATGACAATTGGATTAACTTCTCTCACTTTTAGCCTCATCATGTGCCCAAATGTCTTATCTACATCTATAATCTTGGGTCTTTTATTTGGAGGGTATAGGGCCCAAAGCAACATTTCCTCTTCATTTGGATCATATCTCAATCCAATAAAAATGTCATCAACACCCTATATGTCTAACTTTACATCAGAATGTAACAAGCTATCAAAAATGAAAGAAGCACTTAAGTCCCATCCTGGGAACAAAATGATACCTACCTCACTAAGAATTTGTCTCCCTCTCTATGGTGTCATTGTAGCCACTTCTGCATTCATGTCTTCTTTCAATTTTTTAAGCATTTCTGCTTCATTTTTTGAGGTAACATTTGGGATGCTTTCCTTGAACTTTTTCCCTTTGTAATGGTACAAGAATGACTTAAACTCTTTGGACTATACAAAAACTTCATCTGTAATGAAATCTGCATGCTCTTCCATTCTCACATCTTTGGCATTTATTCTCGTCGTGGCTTTCTCCTGGCTATCTGACATATCTTCTAATTCAAGTGCACGGAGGGTTGATACAGCTATATTCTCATCAGACTCACTCTCAGAGTCTCCTTCTTCTTTTAGTTCTTGAAGCCTCTACTTCCGCTCTTCCAATTTTTGGTTCAAGTCCTCTAAGATTACGTCAACCTCATCTCGTTCCTTGTTTCTAAATAAATCCTCAGCCTCCATGGGTATCTGCAAATATTCTCCTAGGTTCTGTCTCTTCCTGCAGTGGTGGATATATCCCTCTAGATCATAATTTTTCTGAGCTTGGTGTCTATACAAATTGTACTCCTCTACCATCATCTTTTCTATCATCTCATAAGCCTTAGTAGATATAATGGTGAAGTCTCCAAAATGCAAAGTGTCATGCATAAATACCTACTTGTGTGCACCACAAAAAATAATTTGCATTTGACATACTAAGTTGCCTAACAATCTCTAAATAAGCAATCCTGTTAGGAAATAATGTAGGCAACATATATGGAACACCCTCAAAACCATAAACCTTGAAAAAGTGAAATTCTAGCATACAAACTAGTCACCCCAATTGTGGTTGACCCTAGTGTCTCAAAATCATGGGGTCTCAAAAATATCTTAATCTCCTATGAGATAGACCCATCATAATCTACTCCAAACAATCTATACAAGGGCTTGACAAAATATTCTTCAAACAACACATAGTGTGATTTGTCAAACCTTGAGTCCCATAGGGATACCTATAATTTAATTGGTTGGTTATGTCCCTCTGTTTTCCTGGAAGTCACCTTTAATTCTCCTGGCCACAAACCTTGCATCTGACCATGAAACAAAACCATATGCATTAGCAATGAGTAAAATTTGAAAGTAGGGTTAGGCTCTATTTGCAAACTCAAAAATCCTTCATGCAGCTTCTCTGCCAAGTAAGTTGCATAATCAAATGGTCATGGCTCATGCATTTCAATGTCTGTAGCCAACACTAATGAGCCTATTCTTGTAACATCAAGAACTTCTTCCCCGCAGACCTGGCCACATGCCCAATATGTGTACTGCAAGTATTGTCTGAATAGGGTAATTTCGAAAGGAGGACCATTCTACTCCGTGAGTTGTCCCTTCTCCTTTTTGTGAATTGCCAACTTCCACACTGTGTGAGCTGTGTCCATTTGGGTATACTCTCCTTCTAGGTCTGTAAAGGATAGGAGCATGTAGGGCTCATAAGACATGCTAGAAATCTCCTAAATAGACCTGGCAGATATCCAGATGAATGGATCCCCATTGGGCAATTGGATGCATCTTTTTTCTTTGTTGTACTTCCTGGTGAGAAATTCCAATAATCTAAGATTCAGAGAAACATTTGAGACCACCAGTCTTCCCAAATTTGTGGTCCAATGGTTTGACAATGGCATCTCTTTGTTTTGCCTGAGGTAGTGATATAAAAACAATTCGTGGCCCCTTATGGTTGTCCAGATATCTCTAACCCCTTTGTACTTATCTTCCAATTGATACTTGGGCGTAAAATTAGTTTTAGACCTCCTCAACTTAGTGCCAGATGACTCCATCTGGTCAATCATGTCCTGGTTCAACTTTCACTTTTGGACACCCTCCACAGACTTCACCTTTTTTTATTTAGTTAATTGTGTATCTGAAATCTCAATGACCTTTCTTTTCTCTTGTGAATCAAAAGCCTCCATGATTAAATTCTTGGATTCTTAAATTACTCGTGCTTCTTGTCTGCAATTTCAATGTTGGCAGCTGAAGAAACTATGAATAGTTCTGGTCATGAAAACTTTCTTTATGCTAGATATGCAATGGCTAGAGTCTGTAACGATAAAAAACTTATCAGATTTGCTTCATGTGGACCCAACCCACCTGATCATGAGCATTAAATAATGGTTGTCATTTCAGACATTCTAACGGCTAATCAGCGTAACCCCACCCAATAATTCAATTACTTAGCACCATCTGTATTTTGCATTCCTTCAATTACCTTTTTGTCTTTCTCGTCGGTGTAGGTCATTCTGATCAATCCATCGGATCTTGTTCTGGCCATTTCACTTTTTTCCTCAAATCTTGACTTATCCCGATGGATCCACCTTTCCTTTCTATTATTCATCTTTTCTTTATGTCACATTGGGGTATGTCTCTCTGATGAAACCTTCTATTTTTTATTCCTCTAGTCACTCCATCAGCCTTCGGAATGAAGTCACTTAATACTCCATCCGATGGTCCCATGACATCTAACTTTCTTTTGATTGGCATTGTATATGGTGAAAATGGATAACAATAATAACAATATTGAAAGGCTAAATGAATTCAACCACAAAACCCTAGCCTAACAACAAAAAAGATCCACCATAACATATGAAGATTACCTAAGACAATACAAATCAAATGAAATCACAAAGATTATACTATCACATGTCCAATAGGGTTTGGATCTCCATTCTTCCTATCTCCGTTGATCTTGCTTGATATATTTGCTCTCAGATTTTATGTGCATAAGAGCTCAACAAAGAACGGAATGTGGTTGCAAGTAGGATCGCCTATGTTCAAAAGCGTAATGTAGTCAAGTAGTCAACGAGGGGTTCGATAATGAAGGAAGCATCTCCTTATATAGAAGACACTATATGAAATGGAGGGATAAGATTGCGAGGTGTAAAAGGAGGTCGGCTATGATTAGAGGGTAGGTAAAAGAAATAATAAAATAATGAAAGGGGTAGGTAGTGTATGAATTAAGAGATGAATGACATGTGTCATGGGTAGAAAAGGTTAATGAATTAATTAAATAAATAAAGATTTATTTAATTAATAGGAGTGAGATCAATTAAATAAATAAGATATTTATTTAATTTAGGAAAAGGATAATTTAAATAAATAAATGTATTTATTTAAATGAGAAATAAGGCTAGATGAGGATAAATGAATTAATTAAATAAATAAAGATTTATTTAATTAATAGAAGAATTAAGCTTAAAATAATTAAATAAATAAAGATATTTATTTAATTAGACATGACAATTTTAGGTGTCTACATTTTGTCCCTCTTTGAGACAATGTGGCTTGTCGCGTTGTTTCAAAGAAGATAAGATGAACTAATACAGAGTTGCCCCAAGATGGGAATGATATGCCCCCTCAAGAGATTGGATGAAAATGTGTGAAAAGACCACAGACAATCTCTCGATAAGAAAGAAAGGCTAGAATGGACTGACCAAATAAAGTGACAAAGTCATGGGATAATGAAGACTGACACAGGAGACTAGGGCTAGGGTAGTCTATAAGATAGACCACGAGGGGAAACCATCCTCATTGTCATCCACACATCCAAGAGATCAGAGTGCAGGGTGAGATAGAGCAGTAGCAGTCATCGGCAATGGCAATGGCTCACAGATTCGATCGCGTTCGCCGATTTCAGAGGCCAGCAGAGGCAGGAGAGCTAGTAAGTACCACAAAACCTCCATGTACTTTGATGCATTTACTGTTTGCATTAATGCATGCTAGGTAGAGTAATAAATGCACTTAGAATAGGGTCCAAAAAATCTGAAAAACATGTAGGCGCATCTACATTGGTGCCAGGCATGTTTATGCTTTCTAGGAGCGTCTACGTTGGTACCAGGCGCGTTTATGCAGTCTCTAAGCATGTTTATGTCAGGAAAGCGTGTTTGTGTCCAAAAATGTGAATTTGTGTCTTCTAGGTCAAATCGGCAGTTCTGTGATGAACATACGCTGTCGATTGGATAAGCTGCTGAGAGGATACACTCAAGTAGGTCCTCTAGGGAAAACTGGGATAGCAAATAGGGCTAGGATTGACAATTCTGTGATAGAACATACGTTGCCAATTAGGAAACTACTCAGGAGGATTCACTCAAGCATAGGCCCTAGGATAAGATAGATCAAGGCACTTTGTGATGAATAGTGAGTACCAAGATATAGTACTTTGTGATGAATAGGGAGTACTAAAATATGAGCAGCACTTTGTGATGAACAGTGAGTGCAAATGTGAGCAGCACTTTGTGATGAACAGGGAGTGCCAAACACGTAGTACTTTGTGATGAACAGGGAGTACCACTAGGATAGAAGCAACACTTTGTGATGAACAGTGAGTGTCACTAGGACTAAAATGATTGATTTGTGTGACTGCAGAAGTATTTGCCTATGCTGGAGTCATGGGAGAGATTCCCATCGACTCAGAGGTTGCGACCTGAGTTGACAGCCGAGGACCGAGCTGCAATTGAGGCTATGGGATTAAGACATATTCTGTATGTGCCTGAGTTTCGGGTGAACATGGGATTGCTGACTACACTAGCAGAGAGGTGGCACTCTAAGACTTGCACTTTTCATTTGCCGATGGGGGAGATGACAGTCACCCTAGAGGATGAATACAAGATTCTACAGATACCGATCGATGGGGAGCTGATTCTGTACGATCGAGATGGAGATATGGAGGCCCTGAGATGAGTGTTCTAGGATCTGGGACTAGAAATGAGGGTTGGACACGTGGCATGGGACACGATGACACAGATAGGATTAGCACTACTAGTAGTATTGGCAGGAGTGATCAATGGGTTCCTCTGTCTGGATAGGGCGACACGAGGATTGGCCGTGGGATCGAGGAGGAGGAAGAGAGGAGGAGGATGAGACAACTAGGCTCAGGAGACAGAGGGGATAGGAGAGATGATCATGGGGTAGGTCCTTCCAGGGCTCAGACTCCGTCGAGGCTAGCCGGATCCGAGGGAGGGAGTTCATTGTAGCCATAGAGGGCTCCCTATGTATCAATTTTGTAACATTTTGTATGATGATGTAGACACCTTCGGGTGATTGTAGCCATATGATTTTGACATCATTGTATCATGACACTTAAGATTATATATATGAGATGATTCATCTTTGTGGCAGCTATATGCATGTGTACCTATGTGATGTTGATTTGATGTGATTTATGATGATGATTATGATATGGATGCAAATATGTATATGATGCAATGCAATATATTTTTTTGTTCTTTTATGTTTTATATGTGTATGCATGATGCAAATGTGAATGTATGTAATGTAGATGAATATGATAATGCAAATGTAAATTGTGCTAATAGGTGTTGTGTGCAAGATGTGATGCAGTTGTGATATCTATATGTATGTATGAAATGCTTATATGTGGTAATGCAGGTGCAACTACATGAAATGCAAATGTTTTTGGTATGTCATTATACTCAGTCATGTGATAGCAGGCTACGTGGACTCGAGAAGGATGATGGAAGTCAATCAAGAAAGGGGGATGAAAGATAGAAGATATGAAAGTGAAAGAGCTTCTTGTGCTTTATCATCATTGAGCTTTATTATGGCAAAATAGGTTATGACAATCAAGGCATATGTTCGACCCAGAAAGTCATTGTACCCGTTTGCATGGAGATAAGATAGTTGCAAACAAGGAATGCCCCAGTTCACACTAGACTCTCAGTGTCCTCATATCCGTGGACAAGTCATAGCATTACTAAAAGACAATCCACATATAGAAAATACAAATAGGTGACGATACCCCATCTTCGCCTTTCTAGTCAAAGACATCCTGGAGATAGAATCTCTAGTCAGAGACATCCTAGAAAAGCTAAAAGACATGTCACCAAAAGATAAAATCAAAAGAAAACCAAGACTCGACACAAACATTCATTGTAGTCCTCAAATTTAGTGTCTCTTGTCACTTGTATAAGTCTTATTTAATTGTGGTCACAATGTTTACTTTCACAGAAAGGATAGATAGCACTGAACCATATGTTGTCTGAGTCTGTTGAAAGATTTGATTTGTTGAAGCCCATTGTTGTTGTTGTGTCTCATCTAAAACTGACTGAATCCATGAAACTGATACTTTATTGCGGAGAAGATGATACTTTATTGCGGATCTATGATGCAAATGTTGTTTTATTGTGGATTGTGCGCAGATAGACTAAAGGAAGCTGGAAGAAACTATATTCCTCGAAACATGTGATGTTCTTAGTTCCACACCCATCACTAGATGTAGGATTTTCCTTAGACACATATAGGATCTGATTGATTATGGATGGAAAGGGAGTTGAAAAGGGAGGATTATTATGAATGGCTAACCAATCTTGGGTAGATCAATAACAAGCCATGATGGGAATGTGTAAAGTTTATTATGGATAGATAGGCTGTGAGTGTGTGCAAAGTGAAAGGATGAGATGGAATCTTGAAGGAGGGAGGAGCAATATCTCTATGCATGGCACTGGTGACCGATTTTTCACCATGGTACTTGCCCAGGGCACCACCAAAGTGGTTTTCACCATTGGACGAAATTATTTCTCTTTACTTTTTTTGATTTTTCAATGTTTTTTTTTTTGAGTCACAAGGCGCCTGTTTGTCAGGTTTTCACCAAGTAACGATTTTTTTGTTTTATAATTTTTTTTGTATTTTTTAAATTTTTGAATTTTTTTGTATTTTTTGAATTAGGATACTCTAAAGAGTTATGTGTAAAACCTGCGAAGGTGCATGTTATTGATAGGATCCTCCAAAGGTTCACCTTCTGTAGTTGAGAGCTAATATGCTCCAAATCCATAAGCTATTGTAATGATGTAAGGACCAAGCCAATTTGGTTCGAACTTGCCCTTCTTCTCTCTGTCTTGCTGATTTTTTGGGATTTTCTCTGAGAACTAAGTCCCCTGCCTTAAATGTGCGAGGCTTGACTTTGTGATTGTAGCTGCGACTCATTCGTTGTTGATAAGCCTTGAGATGATTAAAAGCAGTTTGTCTTCATTCATCCAATAGTTCAAGTTCTTGTAAGCGAGAGACCCTATAGTCTTCATCACTAATGATGTTTTGAAAAGAGACTCGTAAAGAGGGTAGCTCGACCTCAATAGGCAAGATGGCTTGAGTGCTGTAGACAAGTGAATAGGGTGTCGCTCATGTAGGTGTGCGGACACTTGTGCCGTAGGCCCAAAGTGTAGGATTAAGTTGGATATGCCAATTACGGCTAGTGTCGTCGACTATCTTTTTTAAGATTTTAAGGATTGTTTTATTAGATGCCTTAGCTTGACCGTTACCTTAGGGGTAATATGGTGTGGAGAAATGATGGGAAATATGGAAGCGATCAGAGAGTTCATAAACATCCTGATTTTTGAAAGGATGCCCATTATCGGTGATAATAGAAACAGGAATACCGTATCGACAAATGATATAGTTGAGAATGAACGTAGCAATCTATTTTCCAGTGACTTGCATGAGAGGCACGGCTTCAATCCATTTTGTGAAATACTTTGTGGCAGTGATAATGAATTTATGACCATTGGAAGAAGGAGGGTGAATCTTGCCTATGAGATCGAGTCCCCACTGACAAAAGGGCCAAGGAGTCACAATTGGTTGAAGTTCTTGTGCTGGCGCATGGATGAGGTCTCCATGAAGTTGACATTGCTTACATTTCTTGACAAACTGATATGAGTCTTTTTCCATATTGGGCCAATAATATCCAGTCCTGATGCGTTTCTTGGCTAAGGTAGGACCACTTGAATGTGGACCACATATCCCTTCATGTACTTCACATAACGCAATCTGAGCTTCATCATTTTCCAAACATCTAAGAAGAGTGCCATCTAGACCTTGATGGTATAGGACATCAGCTAAAATGATGTATCGAGAAGATTGGCGAATGAAAGTGAGACATTGGTTATTGGATAGATCAGGAGGTAGGGTATTGTCATGAAGGTATGTGAAAATGGAACCATATAACTGCGACTTGGGACCGATGAAACATATCATCTCAGTAGGAGTGATTTCATACGAAGGAACCAAAAGGTTATCCACCAAGAACTAATAGCAGATCTCATTCGGAGGTAGATCGATCAGTGAAGCAATTGTAACCATGGCATCTGTGGCTCAATTCTGCTCTCTTGGTATCTGCTCAAAGTCTATTTTTGTGAAATGTTGTTTCAGGTCATCCACCATTCTTTTGTAAGGCATTAATTTCTCATCCTTTGTTTGGTAATCATCAGTTGCTTGACGGATTATAAGTTGAGAGTCCCCAAAATCATGAAGATCCTGGATCTTCCACTGAACTGCAATCCGTAATCCTGTTGTTAATGCCTCATATTCTGGTATATTATTAGTGCAGGGAAATGATAAGCGGTATGATTTTGGTATAGAATCCCCTTGAGTAGTTATAAAGAGGATGCTAGCTCCTGCCCCATGTTGTGTGTATGAGCCATCAAATTATAATTGCCATGGTTTTGCATGTGACACTGTTAAAATGGATTCATCTGGAAATTCTGAAATTAGAGGAACATCATCTATTATGGGAGCATCTACTAATTGATCTGTGATGGCTTGTCCTTTTATTTCTTTTCTACCCACATACTCGATGTTGAATTCACTTAGGATCATTACCCATTTGGCTAGTTGCCCAGTAAGCATTGCTTTATTGAGAAGGCATTTCAAAGGATCTATCCTTGCAACCAACTCAGTCTTATGAGTTAGCATGTAATGTCATAATTTCTGTGAAGCAAAGACCACGGCGAGACATGCGTGCTCGATTGGTGTGTAATTTAGCTCATATCCCACCAATGTGCGACTAATATAGTATACTACCTTTTCTTTGCCCTCAACAACTTGTTGTGCTAATAGTTCCCCCAGTACTGTTGAAGTAGCTGATGTGTATAGTAATAAAGGCTGATCTGGGATTGGTGGCATCAAAACTGGCGGATTCAAAAGATAGTCTTTGAGTATCTGGAAAGCCTATTGACAGTTATCATCCCATTTCAATTTGATGTTTTTATGTAGCAAGTGCTGAAAGGGATTACATTTATCTGTGAGTTGTGCTATGAATCTTCGTATGGACTAGAATCTCCCTTGTAAAGATCAAAGCTAACTGATGTTTCATGGTGGTTGCATATCTAGGATAGCTTTGACTTTTGCTGGATCAGCTTTGATTCCTCTTTTTGATACAATGAATCCTAGGAGCTTCTTTGAGGTTACTCCAAAGACACATTTCTTGGGGTTTAATCTTACTTTGTATTTTTCCAACTGATCAAAGATGACTGAAAGTACGTCCAAATGTGTATCTCTGTCTACTAATTTGTCCAAGAGGTCATCCACATAATCTTCCATAGTAACGTGCATGAGATCATGAAAGACAGTAGTCATGGCTCTTTGATATGTAGCACCTGCATTTTTTAGCCCGAAGGGCATGACATTCCAGCAGAAGGTTCCCCAAGGACAAGTAAATGTCATTTTGTGTTGATCCTCAGATGCAATCTTTATTTGATTATAACCAGAGAATCCATCCATCAAAGATAACATCGCATGACCTGCTGTGAGATCAACAATCAAGTCAATATTTGGTAATGGAAAATCATCCTTAGGACAAGCTTTGTTGATGTCTCTGAAATCTGTACATATTCTGATACTATGATCAGGTTTACTAATAGGCACTAAGGTGGAGATCCATTCAGAATAGTCAATTGGGCGTATGAATCTGACATCCAATAATTTCTCAAGTTCTGCTTTGACTAGTAATGCCACTTGTGGATGCATCTTTCTTAATTTCTGTTTTACTGGTTTTGCCCCTGGTTTAACTGTCAAATGATGCATTACCAAATCCAGATCCAATCCAGGCATATCAGCGTATGACCATGCAAAGTTGATTTGTCGTTCTTTGAAGAAACTTATGAATTTTGACCTTTCTAACTCCGTCAAAGATTGGGCTAGGAATATGTTGTGTGGAACTTCTTTTGTACCAATGTTTGTTTTGATAGTCTCCTCTACCAACATGGATGACTTTTCCTCATATGATGCTAGGAGAATTTTGAGCCTTCCATCTTCGGGTGCCTCAAAGAGGTTTTAGCCCTTAGATACGTCCTTTCTTTTTACTTTTTTGGGGTCAAAAAGCGCCACTATGTGGTTTTCGCCATGAGACCCTTGGTTTGTTTTTATTTTTATATTTTTGCTACAAGAAGGCCCAACACCCTCACCGAAATATGCCACACTATTGAGTTCTATAGTGTATCCCGCTTTATGGTCCCTAGGGGGAAGATCATCTCGTATGCCAAGATAGTTAATAAAAGCTTCATCATTTTGGCATGTGTCAAACTGTGCAAGTCCTTCATGATCCCAGTCAATAAGTTGGTGATGAACAAGGGGAAGGCATTTGATGTCTTCAAAGTTAGCGGGGCTAAGAGTGAAGATGTAGTTATATTCAGGTATGTCGAGGTAGTTATCGAGGTCATCGTTGGCACTCTCCTCATTAGTCTCGATCATGAATGAATCCAAATTATCATCACTAGTAGCACATTCTGGGACAGGTGTTCTCATTCTATGTGATTTTGACCTAGAACCTAGAGACAAGGACTATGTGGAATCCTTAGGGGTTGTTTCTTGACCAACTTTGAATTTTTCATAAAATTCCTCTTCTTCTGTGGGTTCATCTGGCTCTCTAAATGTCTCAGTGAGCTCATAGTCACTGGAGGATTTGTCTAAACCCCATTCCCATTCGTTGGAGTCTGTGGAATAACGATTCTCTTGTTGAATTTTGGCATCTTTGATTTGTAATGCTTCTTCTATCTTTTGAGTCACAAAACCAAGTCCCTTCGAGCGTTCCTTTTTGAATGTCAATTCAAGTTGTAAAGGTTCAATGATGCCTTCCTTTCTTAACCCAAGAGGAATTTTGCCATCATACCCAAATTTTTGTAGAATCTTGAACCCTTTGCCATACTTCTCACATGGTATACTGATGTGATCTTGTGTATCATCTTCAAGGTCTTTGTAAAGCATTTTGTATAAGTCTTCCTCTTCCAGTTCACCCCATCTTTGAAAGATAGTAGGGTCCCATTTGAGTATAATGATAGATACCTACTTATTAGGATGTGGTCTTCCATATTCTTTTGGTGAATTCATGACTTGTTGTAAGTACATGGTCTGATTCAAAGTGTATTCACCCATGCCTTTGTCGTGGAATTTGCCCTTAAGTTCACCTTGTTTTGATGTCGAAGGTTTTAATGACTCAGGATCAATGTATGCAAAAGAAGGAATAGCTTCGCAATTACTGGGAATGATGGTCTTAGTTTTTGGTCTCAAGTTATTGCAATATATGAATGGATTAGGATCACCATTAACTATTATTTCAACTCCATTGTGAGGAAACTTAATGCAATGGTGATATGTAGATGGGACTACCCTTATTTCATGAATCCAAGGACATCCTAGCAATATGTTGTATGTGAGATCAAGATCAAGTACTTGACAAACCACATCCTTTGTAGCTAGCCCAACTCTGAGAGGTAAGGTGACTGTACCCTTGGATGAACACTCTTCAACATCATATGCTTTGATAGTAATTTTGTTTGTAGAATTCACAGCTTTGTAGAAATATCCCAATTGTTTAATAGTGCTCAATGTACAAATGTTTAGACCTGCTCCTCCATCTATCAGGACTCATTTTATTCGATGTTTATGTATAAAGGCTTCAATGTGTAGAGGTGCATTATGTGGCTGACTTACAGAGGCGTCATCAACTTTTGTGAATGTAAGGGAGTGTGGAATGGAAAGGTATCCCACCATGGCTTGAAACTGGTCTGCGTTCAGATCAGTAGGGACAGAGGTGTCTCTCAAGATTTTATTAAGAATGGCTTTATGTGCGGGGGATATGCGTAAGAACTCAAGGATGGAGATAAGCACGGGTGTCTTCCCTAACTGTTCTACAAGGTCATACTCAAGCTTGGTTGATGAGGAAGTGGTGTTTTTAGCTGGAGCACCTTGCAAAGTGAATTTACCTCAGTGGGTTGTACCATGACATTCAGAGGTAGGTTCGGAAGAAGATCCAATGCCTTTCAGAACGATCTTGGGTCTTTGGGTAGAATTCTCAGGGGTTTTGTCCATGATGATAATGGTAGAGACATAATTGTCCATCGAGATGTGATTGATGGTTGAATCATAGTTATAGGATGCTCTGGTATAGTTGGTTTGGTCATCTGTGACTTTAGCTTTTCCTTTGTCATGTTTTGGGAATGATTCTTTAAACATCTCATGTTCTTGATTGGATGAATGCCCTACAATCTCAATGTCACCCCTATCAATGAGATCTTGTATGATGTTCTTCAGTCGATGGCAATTTCCCATCTTATGACCCTTTCTCTTATGAAATTTACAATATTCATCATCATTCCACCAATTTGGTTTAACCTTTGGTTCATATGGAGGAAAATCTGGAATAGTGATTACCTTGTTTGCCACTAGCTTTTTGAAAACTGACTCAAGTGGTTCTCCCAATGGAGTGTACTTACATCGTGATTTAGAAGTTGTTTGAGTATTCACCTGATTTGATCTGGAAAAAATGAATTTGGGTCGCACTGTATTGGCATCAACAACACCATCATTGACTGTGTTCTTGTTTTTATTCCAAAATCTTGGCTTGTCTTTTCCTTTAAAGTCATCTTTGTTTTCCTTGAATATCTTAATGACTCCTTGTTCAATTAGGACCTTCTCTATTTCTAAGCCCTTTTCAATGATGTCCTTGAAGGTGGGCAAACAAGCTTTCCTTAAGTCATAGCCAATGTCTTTGTTAACATTTTGGGTGAACATTTCTACCATTTGTTTTTGTGGAATTTCACAAGAGCATCTACAGGCTAGATTCCTCCATCTTTGTAAAAATGATGCAAAAGACTCTCCATCTTTTTGCTTGGTGTTGCAAAAAGTAGTGACTGATATGTCTGTCTCTATATTGTAGGAGAAATGTTGAATAAATGCCTCTGCTAAGTCACCCCATTACTTAATTCTAGGTGGAAGTTGGGAGAACCATTCCATAGCTTGATCACCTAGGCTTTGTGGGAATAATCTCATCAAATATGTCTCTTCTAAAGCTACCTCAATGCAAGCTATGAAAAACTGTCTTATGTGTGCCTTAGGATCCCCTTTTCCTCTATACTTATCAAACTAAGGTGTCACAAAGTGTGTAGGAAATGGAGGCATTGGAATGCTCTTGTCAAATGGATAAGGACATATGTCTCTCATCATGTATGTTGGCTTCGGTGTATTTATGTCCTCCATTTTCTTTTGTAAGTCCTTGATTTGTTGCTCCAAATTGTTCTTAGGTGGAGATCGACTTCTTGGACCATACCCTATGCTTGAGGCACCAATTGGAGGAGGAGCATGTTGCATATATGGATGATATTGTACATACACATGTTCATATAGAGGATGTCTATAATGATGTTGCGTATGCATATAAGGACCACTTGGTATAGAGTCATGTTGAGGAACAAAATATCTACTTTGTCCGTGTATACCATACTCTACAGGCATGTCATGTTCTAATGTGTTTCCCCCAAATTTGACGCGGGGTTTCCTTGTGTCCAAATTTTGAGCATGCCTTTGAATATCCAATTGCTTTGGTGGTTGATCCTTAGCATTGGTATGTGATTGAGCATATCTTTCTGCATAAGACTTCCATAATGGTCTGTGGAGGTGAGTATCATATGCTTGACCATGTGTGTATGGGACCTCTAGTTTTTGAAACAAAGATGATGGTGATTCACGCACAAGATGTGGTCCTCTATTGCCTCCACTATTAGGCCTCCTTTGATCCATGTTCGAGTGAGTTTGTTGCAAAGGTCAATTTTCCATTATTTGAGACATGTCAAAATCATGAGGTATCTTGGCTCCACTTTGTGCCATCATTTGTAAGAAATATTGTCTATCCCTCCTCATTATTTCCTCAACCAATCGATTGAAATGGGGATCCATAATGGAGTCTTCCACTTCTACTGAATGTATTGAAAAGTTGTCCATATTGTCATTGTGTGTATCATTCTTGTTTGTAGTGTCCATGTTCTCAACATTTGGAATGTTTCTATAGGCATCCATGTCAGGTAATGTAGTATGATCAGAATTGAAAAAGATATCATTGTCATACTCATAGGAACTCATGTTTGCGGACTCTTGAGCCTCTTTAGTTTCTCTCCTAGATTTTTGGGAACAGGTTTCAACCATGAACTAGATCTTGACCAAGATGTGTGAGACTAGATGAAAATGGAAAAAGTATGGAAGACCAAGAGTTGGAAGGAATGTAAATGAATCTGAGGTGTACTTGCAATGTCCAAAGTGTAAGACCAAGTATGTATGTAGTAGAGTAGGTGTGACTTCCAAAGAGAGGATAGTTTCTCTTGATGAGGTAAGTTGACCTTGACTCTAAGTAAGACCAAATGAGACCCAAAGGTGATAGATCTTGATGAGGGACCACTTAGCAAAATGTTGTTGTATGTAGTGTGTTGACAAAGTATGATGAGGACAAGCAAGTGACCTTTTGACTCAAGTTTAGACAAATGTAAATTTAATGCAAGATGTAAAGCAATGATGGACTTTGTGAGACCCAAAGACAAGTTGAATGCTAGATGAAAATTTGGAGAAACAACCTAGGAAGCTCAAGAATTTTGAAACTGATTGCTCTTGTTTGTTGGACTGTAAAATTTTTCCAATTTGTGAAGTTGTTGGTTGTGACCAAATCTGAATGTTTGACTATTTTTCATGACAAGAGGACACAATGTTGATGAGGACTCAATGTTTGCAAGTGTTTAGACTCAAAATGACTCCAAGAAAAGTGTGTTGTTTGATGTAAAAATATTTTGCATACACTTGAAGACACAAAAGACACAATGTTTTTCTATTTGGTCTTGAATGTTTTGAATGTTTAAAATAAGTCAAGCACAATTCTTATGGCTGGCCAAGACAATAGTTGTTGATCCCACATGAGGTTTTACCCCTGAGGCTACGCTATTCAAAGAAGATACTTAGATGCTTGACCTCACTGGCTCCACCCTCGGTACTCACTTCTTGGGTCAGCCAGGCATCAGTCCCCATGAAAACTCCTCATGGCAAACTTTGTATCTCTACTAAGAACCGTATGTGTGTGGGCCGCTACCAGAGGTCCGACCTCCTGCCTCAACAACTAGAAGGATTTTGGCTTCTAAAACAAAAAGGTGCTAGTAAGGGCATCCGCTCGTGTGGCCATACATGCAACACTTTCAGCTCTGTAAATACAGAAGGCTCCGAGCTGGTAGGGGTTACGCCCTACAACTGATCAAATAAATTTGATCAAACGGGTTTATGGGGAGACATAGTGTCGGTATGAACTAATCAACACACGTTATCCATAGTTTTCACCATGAATATAGTTGTTTATAGTGATTTGGAAGAGGTGGGTTTTTCTCACTACCACTTGGGTCGTTCTCTTCTCACTAGTAGTCCTAATGACCACATGAGAAGACAGGTCATCTAAAGATTAAACAAAAAGAGCCTATTACTCAAGACACAAAAGACAATGATTCAATTTTAGTGCACCAATTGAAGTGTTTGCTAGTCTATGAAAACAAGGCACACAATAAAAATCCAAAAAACCTTGCCAAGGACCTGCAACAAAGATTTATTAGTAGTTTGGATTGTTTGAAATAATCACCCCTTCCTGCAAGCACACAAGTTAGGTAAATTTTAGATCCAAAAGACTTTGTGAAATAGGGGCCTTCAACAATGCATTTTGTTGACCAATTCAAAGATCTAATTCATCATAAAAAAAAGACCACCTATAAAATTTCAAGAGATTTTCAGAAATGTAAGAAAATCCAAAAAATTTGCTAATTTGCTCCAAAAATTAATTTTTTATGAAAAATCATAAAAAACTCATATAAAACGCAAAATCGATCCAGAAAATCTGAAATTTTTACTAAAGAGTCCTGATGGTCTTCCAAATCTGCATAAAAAAATTTCTACAACAATTCTAAGCAGTTTGTGAGATATGAGTAAAATAATGCAAAACCCTAATTTTCAAAGATCTGATTTTTTAGGAATGATTTTGCATCAAATTTAAAATAACAAAGAACAAATACTATGTATAATTTTGAGATATTTCCAAAAATGTAAGAAAATCCAAAAAATTCACTAATTTTCTCTCAAAATTAATTTTTTATGAAAACTCATAAAAAATTCATATAAATTGAACAAGTAATCAAAAAAATCTAAAATTTTTACTGAATCCTTCTGATACTTTTCCTAGCCTACACAAAAAATTTGATGCCAAAATTTGAAGCCGTTTGTGAGATCTGATCAAAATAAGGAAAAACCCTAATTTTTAAAGATCCAATTTTTAGGGAAATGTTTTTCATCAAAATTAAAATCACAAAAAACAGATCCTATTTATAATTATGAGAGATTTCCAAAAATTTAAGAAAATCCAAAAAACTCTCTCATTTGCTCTCAAAATTATTTTTTTATGAAAAATCATAAAAAATTCATAGAAAATAAAAATTTGCTCCAAAAATTTTGAATATTGAGAGCTCCTGATACTTTCTTCAACTTGCAAAAAACATTTGGTGCAAAATTTCCAAACCATTTGTGAGATATGATCAAATCTCTTCAAGATCTTAATTTTGTGTCCAAAACCCTAGCTGCACAAGATTATTCTCCAAATTGTTTTACAAAACAACAATAAAGGGTTAGAAAAATCTGTGAAAAATACAAATCTAACAAAAAAACATGTCCCACCGGGCATGCCAAAATGTTTATGGTGAAAATGGATAAAACAATAATAATGATATTGAAAGGCTAAATGAATTCAACCACAAAACCCTAGCCTAACAACAACAAAGATCCACCATAACATATGAAGATTACCGAAGACAATGCAAATCAAATGAAATCACAAAGATTATACCATCACATGTCCAATAGGGTTTGGATCTCCATTCTTCCTATCTCCATTGATCTTGCTTGATATATTTGCTCTCAGATTTTATGTGCACAAGAGCTCAACAAAGAACGGAATGTGGTTGCAAGTAGGATCGCCTATGTTCAAAAGCGTAGTGTAGTCAAGTAGTCAACGGGGGGTTTGATAATGAAGGAAGCATCTCCTTATATAGAATACACTATATGAAATGGAGGGATAAGCTTGTGAGGTGTAAAAGGAGGTCGGCTATGATTAGAGGGTAGGTAAAAGAAATAATAAAATAATGAAAGGGGTAGGTAGTGTATGAATTAAGAGATGAATGACATATGTCATGGGTAGAAAAGGTTAATGAATTAATTAAATAAATAAAGATTTATTTAATTAATAGGAGTGAGATCAATTAAATAAATAAGATATTTATTTAATTTAGGAAAAGGATAATTTAAATAAATAAATGTATTTATTTAAATGAGAAATAAGGCTAGAAGAGGATAAATGAATTAATTAAATAAATAAAGATTTATTTAATTAATAGAAAAATTAGGCTTAAAATAATTAAATAAATAAAGATATTTATTTAATTAGACATGACAAGTTTAGGTGTCTACAAGTGTAACTTTCACTGATTGCTTCATCGGGCGTCGGAGCAGCGTATTTTCCTTGCTTCTTATAGTTATAGTCTCCCCGATAGATCTGCCCTCTATGGCATTTTGCCCATTGGGCATCGGCACAACTCTAAAAAAATTTCTCTGGTAGCGTAATCTATCTCGATGAGTCTTTTTTCACCTTAGTCTCTTTACCGAGTTGCTTCGGTCTATCGACATAGACTTTCCCGATGTAGTCACTTTTTTTGTGTCAAGCTCATTTTCCTCATCAGGCATCAGGACAACCCAAAATGCATCTCCCAACAATGTATGTTATCCCGATGAGTCTTGCTTCCTTTCTTGCTTGGTACCACTTTATCGGAGAGAGTCTCTCTAATAAAGTCGCCTTCTCCACTTAGTGCATGGGGTATCAGGGTAACATAAATTAGGACCTCCCGATAACCCAATGTCATCGCTATAAATACATCACCCCATCGGTTGTCGGCCATAGCTCCACCGATAACCCCATCGGGTATCGGGATAACATTTTTTCCTCGTTGTCAATAACGTATGTTACTCTAATGACTCCAACTTCATCGTTGTAGATCGCCCTGATGGATTTCCACTTAGTCGCACATTTTCCTATCACCCTCACTTTAGGAAACACCATCGGCATTAGTTACTCCGATCAACATACTTCTTTCTCCTTGTGTGATCTCATCGGGGTAACTTATGCCGATAAGCAATTTTTTTGCATTTTTTACAAAAGAAGCCTTTCTCCATGGATGCAGTTTTTAATAACCATACTAAAAGATTTATCCCACACCATTTACATCTTTGAACATCCTCTCAACCCTGCTCTATGCTAACCTTTCAAAAAGTGTTCTTGCAATGAGATTATTTTTGAAGATGAGGATTACCAAAATGCCATTTCACTCAACACTTCCCTTGAATATGCCCAAGTGATGCCTTTTAATGAAGACACTGCAACATAACTCCTGCACATACAACCCAGCAATAAATGCTCTTATGATGGAACTATATGCAAAAAGCATCCATATATAGCACAGAAATATTTTGTATAAATATGTGCTAACAGTGGCTCTTTCTGGGGATGTATGTTCTCTTTAAGGACATAGAAAGATCTCATCTATCTCTGGAAAGAAGACCCAAATAGAAAATTGAAAACACATAACAGAAAACAAAAGGAAAACTATATTACTATGATACAAGAAATACTCCTTGATTATCAAGAGAAGAAATGCTTGAGGTATTGAGCATGGATTATAAATTCCAATACTTCGCCATCAGTATCTTGCAAGTAATATTAATTTTCTCCAATTTTTTCCAAGATGATATAAGGTCCTAGCCAAAGTGCATCAAATTTTCCATGTTTTCCTTTGTCTTGGTCCCTGGCATTCCATTTAAGTACCCATTCTCCTTCTTCAAATGTTCTGTCACAAGCCTTTTTTATCATGTAAATCCTTAAGCATTTGTTGCCTCTGAATGTTTCTTTCCCGAGCCTCCTTTCTATACTCATCCAATTCAGCCAACGCCATCAACCTATCCCCCATGAAGTTTACTTCTTTTGAACACTCCTCTGTAACAAATTTATAAACTGGAAGCAAATTATTCAAGGGTAATCTTTCTTCTTTGCCATATACAAGCTCATATGGAGCAAATCATGTGGACCTCCTGACTGTCAATCTGTCAGCCCATACTGCTAAGATCAATTTTGAATCCCAAGCTCTTTTATTCTCACCCAACATCCTTTTAATAATCTTCAACAAGTTCTTATTGATTGATTCTACTTGTCCATTTCCTTCGGGATGGTAAGGTGATGAATAGGATAGAGTGATGCCATAATTTTCATAGAAATATAAGAACTCCTTGGATCTGAAACACATCCCATTGTCTACCACAATCTTCAGAGGTACTCCAAATCTGGTTAGAATGTTTTCCAAAAGAAACTTTTTCACCACTTTTCTTGTAGCCTGTCTTGTGGGAATGGCTTCAACCCACTTAGTAAAATAATCACTAGCCACCAAAATCCATTTATGGCCACCACTAGATTTGTTTGACATTTCCCCTATGAAGTCAATACCCCACATCTGGAATGGTTCTTCTGTAAGCATGGGTCTGAGAGGAATAGCTCCATTATACTTAAGCTTCCCTGAAAACTTTTGACATGCTTCACATTTTCTGATATAGCATGACAATCCTTAAAAACTTGAGGCCAATAATAACCGGCATTAAGAATTTTATGAGCAATGGTTTTGGTTGAGAAGTGGCCTTTGCATACACCTTCATGTAAGTCTTTTAAAACAGTCGATGCTTGACACTCATCTAGACACAATAAGAGAATACTATCTCTATTTTTCCAGTATAAATCTCCATTAAGTAATACATACCTAGATGTTTGAAGCTTTAAAGTTCTTTTGTGACTATCATTTAAACTATCAGGACACTTCATGTATTTCATGTAATAAACAATATTTGTATACCAAGGCTACCTCTCAATGCTCATTTGTGCATCTTCCAACTCTATTTGATTACCATGTGCTACTTCAAGATTGGATTCTGCCATCAATTTTGTTAAACCCTGAGCCCTCACCAACTTTGTGATCTGTATATCAATATTGAATTCTTGGATCTGGTTTATCCATCTGCATCTCCTTCCAATAGTCTTTGATTGTCTAAATGTCTTTAACAGTAACATTTGGTACATATGCAATAACAGTGGCACCAACTAGGTAGGGTCTGAAAGTTTTTACAACTTTCACAAGAGAATAAGCTTGTTTTTCATTTACATCGCAGTTCAACTCAGATGCTTGCAATGTTTTACTAAAGAATGCCACTAGCTATTCATGGCCCTCATCATTCTTTTGTAACATGACAGCAACAATAGTATGGAATGAAGCAAATGAAAACACTTGGAAAGGTTTGGAGATATAGGGGCTTCCTTGATGGCCCTTTTGATGTTTACAAAATCTTCAAGAGCTTCATTAGTCCACTTTATTTCAAAACCCTTTTTCAACATTTTAGCAATAGGTTTTACAATTTCAGAGAAGTTTGAAACAAATCTTCTTACAAAGTTAATTTGACCTAAAAAAGATTGAGTTTCCTTAACTATTTTAAGGATTTGAAGTTTATCAATACCAGCAATCATTTCTGGATCGATTCTCACACCATCTTTTGAAACAATATGACCTAACAATTTCCCTTCAGTAACTTCAAAATGACACTTTTTGGGATTTAAAGATATGCCATATTCTATTACTCTAATAAAGATTTTTTCTAGGTCATTACAATGGTCTTCTGCTTTTTTAGAATAAACAATTGTATCATCCTGGTAAACTGCCAAGATATAATCAATCAGCCCCTCAAAGGCTCCATCCATAGCCATCTGGAATGTGGCTCCTACATTCGTCAATACAAAAGGCATCCTAGCATAGACATAGGTGCCCCAAGGTGTGGTGAAAGCAGTTTTGAACTTTTCTGCTTCCCTAACTTTGACTTGATTATAGCCTAAGAAGCCATCCATCATAGATAATAATTCATTTCCAATGACTTTCTGCAAAAGATCCTCCATGTTAGGTAAAGCATAATTATGTTTTAAAGATTAAACATTTAAATTCCTAAAATCCACACACAATCAGATATCACCATTCTTTTTGCTGATTGGGACCAAATTGGACACCCATGTTGAGTGCCTTATGGGCTCAATAATACCAGTATTTCTCATTCTCATCAACTCTTCTTTCATCTTGGGATCCAAAGTAGGGTTTATTGGCCTTTTCTTCTGTCTAAAAGGCTTTGCATCAGGCTTCAAGGGTATCTCATATTGGAACAAGTGTTCCCTGTATGCCTTAAGGTCATCATATGACCAAGCGAAGACATGCATGTACTTCCTTAGCAGATTAATCACTATTGTACTAATTTTTGGTGTGAGCCTTTTTTCTATATATACTTCTCTTGGATTGCTTTCACTTCCCAATTTTATTTTTTCAACATCCTCACATCCTCCTAAATTAGGTCTGAAACTTTCTATATATTTATCATCAAACATTCTTTCAAGCTCTATCAATCCTTGTGGGATTTTATTTATTTTTAGCTGCAACACCTCTTGCCCAAGTACAGTCCCCTTGCCATCCTTGTCCTCCACAAGTCCATTCCAATTAATTCATTGGTGCTCATACTGAATCTCACAAAACAAAAACTTTAGTGAATCCCTATCATCATCAAATACATGCCAACTCTTTATATTGTTAGGGACTGATGGTCTGGTCTTGATTTCTACTTGGGTAATATCATCAAAAGGGATATCATTATGTTAGATTTCCAGGTTAGCCATGAAGTCTGCTAAAATGTTATTGGACCTTTCAATCTAATTTATAGAGAAAGCGTCGAAGAGTTCAATGTAATCCTAAGCCTCGTTCATGTAGCTTCTTAATTTTGCATTTTTAGTAGTAAATTTGCCTCTAATTTGTGAAACAACTAATTTTGAATCACCATAAACTGTTAGTAACTTAATGCCATGTTTATTTTCTATTTTAAGTCCTAATAAAAGGGCCTCATATTCAGCAATATTATTAGTACACTCAATAGCTAACAAGAAAGAGTACTTAAAAGATTTTCCATTAGGTGAAATAAGTACAACTCCTGCTCCATTTCCATCCTTACTACGGGCACCTTCAAAATACAATTTCCAAATTAAATTTTGATTTTTTTTAACTATTTCTGTAATTTTATCAACTTTTATAGGTTTAGAAATACTTACTTGAAAGTTGTCCATATCTGAGTGGCAAAAACAAGTCATTTCATTAGGATCAACTTCTTCTATGAGGTAGGGATATCTTGATTCTCTATTTATCCTCACCTCTGTTCCTTTCACTGGAATAGTGGCATATGACAAGTCAAGTTGGACATGTCCACCCACCAAATTAGATCACTTCTTGGACAACAACATCCCATAGTTCGCAGGCACTTGTACAACTATGATATATGTCTTGTATGCAGTGTCTAGGCATGTTGGGAATTTGAACTCAATGTCCTTCATAATTCCTACTATAGGAACTAGCCTATTGTCCATGGCATAGCATTTACCATAAGGTGTATCAACATGCATTCCCAATTCTTTCATGACATCCTTTGGAATGATATTTTTTGTTGCTCTTTAATCTATCATGCATTTTTTTAGCATTTTTGTGTTTATCAGTAATGTTAGATAGAAAGGATCTAACTGTGTGAGATTTTTGGTAATATGCATGCCAAGATACACCACAGGAGGATTTTCTTTTGATTTAGGATCTTCCCTACTTACTTATCCAACATTAGATATAATTTTCAACATCTCATTCTTGTAATCTAGGAATTTCATTACTTCTAGTAGAGGCATAGATATATTTACTTGAGACAATGCCTAGGACATGAATGAATTACTATTTGAAGTGGGCTTACTTGCTTCTTCTCCATAGGCTTAATTAGTTTTGGCATTTCTTCTTTCTTGGCCTGTTCTGGCATTGCTTCCTTTCCCTTTTTGGCATTTGCATCCTTACTTTTGAAAGTGGTCTTTGTTCCCATCTAGTTTTTTAATTTTGGCAAACATACTTGCTAGCTTGCCCTACTCATTATTTACATTCCTATTTCTCAACTGATAATTGCTCTTAACTTGTTCTACTACTTCAATAGTGAAGGCTTTCTTTTCTTCCTCAGTTAAGTTCCTTAGTGAAGGCATTGTACCATCCTAAAACAATCTTCTCAAAGCTGAAATGTCTTCATCATCATCATCTGAAAAGACCTGTTGTATACTATAATGTTGGTTTTCTCTCATTTGATGCACATCAAAAAAATTCTCCCTCGGATGAATCTTCATCCCTTCCCCAATTTGGATCAGATGAAAGTACATTTACAGTAGGTTCACAATCCTCATTATGATTTTCCTCCTCTGTCAAACCTTGGGCAATCACGCACTGTTCAGCAACATGAGGTAAATTACAAACATCACACCATGGATATTCATCTACAAAATTTGTGACCTTCTTCAGTGGATCAGGAGTTTCTTTGCTTACATTAGGCTTCATTGGCTTCCCATCCTTCCAGTTTGTGTTATATGGCATATCATGTAGTCTCGGTCTATTGTAATTCATTTGTTTATTGTTTCTATATGGTGGCTTTTCATTAGGATTTTGCTTACCCTTTAGGCCCTTAAGCTTGTCCATGATCTGAGTAAGCTCATATTTCTTGGGAACCCTAGTATTGTATAACTTCAGATCATCTCTCTTGGCAACCTTCCCAGCAACTTTCTTGTTATCCTCAATGGTAGCAGTTGTCTTGAATGCTTGTTGTAGAGTATCAGGTCTATGAGACAAAATCTCATAATGGGTTTTGTTGTCAAAAGCACTCAAATAAAAGTTAATCAGAAATGAATCAACAGGTCTGACATCTCTGGGTATTCTATTTAATACTTTATTAAATCTTTTATTAAACTCAGCTACTAATTTATTTTGATTCTTCTATATGCTTGTCAATTCATGGGATGCAAATGAAGGATCATTGTGATCTCCAACTTTTAAGAACAATGTTGCAAATTCTTGCCAGTTGCCAATACATCCATTAGGAAGGCTTCTATACCATTCTCCTGCATCTTCTGTCAAAGATTGAACAAACAAATTCATGAATACATCCTCATGAGGAACTTCAAATTCTTCAATGGTATTTTTTACATTAACTACATGTTTTTCTACTAAATCAATTCCATTTCCTGAGAATTTGGGGATGGCTAATCTTAAATCATTAGTGATCTGATTTGGATAACAAACAATGCTAATGAAATCCAACTACCTATATCTTTCAATGATCATAGGTCATCTGCCAACCTAATTGTTGTTCTGATTGTTCATATTTCCTTTGTTGAATCCACCATTTCTACCATAATTACCATTGTTCCCATTTTTGCACCACCATTATTATCTCCATTGCCATATTGTTGTTTCTATCTCCACCATTACCATTTCCATAATTTTCATTATTACCTCTATTATTTCCATTATTTTGGTTAATGTCATACCCATTACTTCCTCTATTATTATTTATATTGTTACCCCTATTTTTGTTATTCTAGTTTCCATCATTTCCCCCATTTCCATTTCTTCCTCCATTATCTTGGTTGTTTCTCTGCCTTTCCTCACTTTGATCCCTATGCACATCCCTCCATCTTCTACCTCCATTTAATAACAAGTTATCAAAAGTTACAAAAGGCTGCTCTATTATTCTCATATGAGGGGGATTATATTTAGGACTTGTTGGCCTACCTCCCTCACCTTTACTTTTTTCCTCTATCCCTTCTGACCTAGGGCTTTGAATTGTATCTCTTTGTAACCCTAGTTTTTGCAATACCAAATCTGGTTGTCTCCTAAGAGCCTTTGCCATTTTGGATTCATCTCTATTTAAGTTAGCCATTTTAAGTATGATTTCATCCCATTGCCTTTCCTCTTGTTCCTCAGCAGTCAGGGTTTCATCATGGCCACCATTATTATCTTTTGCATTTAAGACATAGAAAGGATTTTCCTCTAGATTTTCAAACTTATCACCAGATGAAGAGCCATCCTCTCTTCTAGGAAAATTCTTATAACCCCCAAATGCCATACTTCTTGTTGATTTCTTTTCTTTGTGTCTTTTCTTTGGACTCAACTAAACAAGAGTATATTGTCCCTTATGCAGAGATGTTCTCCCCTGCATTAATTTTATTGATAAATGCCTAGGGGTTTCTCTTACTTTCTCAAAATACCAACTATTATTCATGTATTAAATGTAGAGTCACCACCTCCTAAGAGGAACAATATCCTTTATTAATCTTCTAGGATCTTTCCTCCAGTAGAGTCTAAAAAAAACCATCAAAGACTCTAAATACTTCCTAAGACAACTCCCCAGCAAAGTCACCAATCTGTTGGTGCCCAAAAATACAGATTAGGAAACCAAAGACTTGCCTAATCCTTAGTTGATCCAATCAGCCTTGGCCAACGAACAGGGATGGTCGAAGACCAAATCCCTCTGCACTTTAGGATCCACTAAACCCGAGTGGGTGTACCTTACACTCTCAAGCACAAAAGAGGTTTATTTTAAGTGAATTTAAATTGTGGGAGTTAGCAATTGCAGGGATGGCAAAAGGTTTTCCTGCAATCATGCTAACAAAAGTGCTTTTTATTGAATACCTTTAAAACTGATAAATAAGTGTGAATATAGTTGTGTTATGTAAAAGATTATTGTTAGGGATTTAAGCCATTATGAAAAAGAGCAATACTAATATAAATTAGAAGATTTGTTTCTTTGATAAGGACCTAATGTATACAAAATTATTCAGCAAAGATTAATAACAAACCAGTGCCTTATATCTGACCATTAATGAATAACTTTGTGGACAAAGATCACTATCAACTCAAGAGACAATTATAAGACCATCACTATGAAAGTTTCATTATGTGTTGCATGAACAATAAAAACCCAATTTTATATTCAATACAACATCATGTGATGGCACATCACAACAAATCTAAAAGATTTATCAAGAGGACATGTGATTCCATCAAACACAAAATTACACATAAAAATCTAAAGATAAAAACATGAAATGTTGTATATTAACTTCTAGAATAAGAATGTACAAAAAAACTGCACTTACAAATACTCCAATACATTCAGTTTACACAAAATAAACTCCTCATTCCTATTAGACTTTTCTAAAACATAACACTTGTAGCCTAGCCAGAGGCAGAATATTATCTATCTCTTATGATACAAAAATGACTCACAACATATATATGAGCCAAAGGATTCAAATGAATGGACACACCCTTTCATCTTGTTAAACTAAACTTGACTAAAACCTAACACCTAACTACTTAACTACTAGATACAAAATATAAAAATTAGTTTTGGTCATCCAGTATTGTATCACACTTTTGTATGTGCTCCAAATACTTGTTATCCTTGTGAGTGTTGGTGTTGAATATAGTATCCCTGACAACGATCTCCATGTTAACCAATCTTTCCATCTGCTCACCTGTCTCCTTCATATCTAAAACATCTGCTCGGGCAACATTAAGGGATGTGTTGACTACATTTTGGCATTCTGTAATCCAAATCCCTTTGTCCTTTAACTACTCTACATCATCCACAATATCTAGTACACCATACCTAACAATATATTTACAATCGGTAAATTCCAGCTTGATGTCTACACCAAATACCTTATGCTTGTTCAACCTTCTCTGGATCTTCTCAACAACTTTCTCATCGACACTCTTCTCTTTCAACAATACCTTCAACCTCTTCAAAGTTCTTTCATGAGAATCCATATTATCTTGGGTCTTCTGACAATTTGTTCATAATTCTTTGAGGACTTCCAACAAGTTCTCAAACCTGTTTGTCAACAAAACACAAGCAGCATCTACCCTGGTAGTCCTAATTTGCCTTCTTAGCTTAATGTTTTCTTTCATTTGGTCCTCATATTTATTTTTCCACTACACACCAGTGTCAGTTATCTATGGTACTTCATGACCATGACTTATCTACAGGTCTTCATATAAATTCTTGTATTTTTTACCCTCTTTTAACACCCACTGTATTTGGGCCTTATTCAGTTTTACAATGTCAATCCCCAAATCTATAATGACAATTGGATTAACTTCTCCCACTTTCAGCCTCATCATGTGCCCAAATACCTTATCTACGTCTATAATATTGGGCCTTTTATTTGGAGGGTATAGGGCCCAAAGCAACATTTCCTCTTCATTTGGATCATATCTCGATCCAATAAAAATGTCATCAACACCCTGTATGTCTCACTTTACATCCTTTCTATTAGAATGTAACAAGCTGTAAAAAATGAAAGAAGCACTTAAGTCCCATCTTGGGAACAAAATGACACCTTCCTCATTGAGAAGTTGTCTCCCTCTCTATGGTGTCATTGTGGCCACTTCTACATCGATGTCTTCTTTCAATTTTTTAAGCATTTTTGCTTCATTTTTTGAGGTAATATTTGGGATGCTTTCCCTCAACTTTTTCCATTTGTAATGGTACAAGAATGACTTAAACTCTTTGGAATATACAAAAAATTCATCTACAACAAAAGCCACATGCTCTTCCATTCTCACATCTTTGGCATTTATTCTCACCATGGCTTGCTCCTGGCTCTCTGCCACTTCTTCTAATTCAAGTGCATGGAGGGTTGATAAAACTATATTCTCATCAGACCCACCCTCAGAGTTTCCTTCTTCTTTTAGTTCTTGAAGCCTTTTCTTTCGCTCTTCCACTTTTTGGTTCAATTCCTCTAAGATTGCACTAGCCTCATCTCATTGCTTGTTTCTAAATAAATCCTCAGCCTCCATGGGTATGTGCAAATATTCTCCCAGGTTCTGGCTGTTCATGCAGTGGTGGATATATCCCTCTAGATCATAATTTTTCCAAGCTTGGTATTCCTACAAATTGTACTCCTCTACTAGCTTCTTTTCTATCACTTTATAAGCCTTGGCAAATACAATGGTGAAGTCTCCAAAATGCAAAGTGTCGATCATAAATACCTGCTTGTGTGCACCACCCAAATTATTTGCATTTGACATTCTAAGTTTCCTAAAAATCTATAAATAAACAATCCTATCAGGAACTAATGTAGGCAACATTTATGGAACACCCTCAAAACCATAAACCCTAAAAAAAGTGAAATTTTGGCATACAAACCAGTCACCCCAATTGTGGTTGACCCTAGTGTCTCCAAAAGCATGGGGTCTCAAGAATCTCTTAATCTCCTATGAGATAGACCCATCACATTCTACTCCAAACAATCCATACAAGGGCTTGACAAAATATTCTTCAAACAACACATAGTGTGATTTGTCAAACCTTGAGTCCCATAGGGATACCCATAATTGAATTGGTTGGTTTTTTCCCTCTTTGTTCCTGGAAGTCACCTTTAATTCTCCTGGCCACAAACCTTGCATCTGACCATTAAACAAAATCATATGCATTAGCAATGAGTAAAATTTGAAAGTAGGGTTAGGCTCTATTTGCAAACTCAAAAATCCTTCATGCAGCTTCTCTGCCAAGTAAGTTGCGTAATCAAATGTCCTTGGCTCATGCATTTGAATGTCTGCAGCCAATACTAATGGGCCTATTCTTGTAACATCAGGAACTTCTTCCCTGCAGACTTGGTTGCATGCCCAATATGTGTAGTGCAAGTATTGTCTGAACAGGGTAATTTCAAAAGGAGGACCATCCTGCTCCATGAGTCATCCCTTCTCCTTCTTTTGAATTGCCAACTTCCACACTGTGTGAGCGGTGTCCATTTGGGTATACTCTCCTTCTAGGTCTATAAAGGATAGGGGCATGTAGGGCTCATAAGACATGTCGAAAACCTCTTGAATAGACCCAGTAGATATCTAGATGAATGGATCCCCATTGGGAAATTGGATGCATCTTTTTTCTTTGTTGTACTTCTTGGTGAGAAATTCCAATAATTTGAGATTCAGAAAAACATTTGGGACCACCAGTCTTCCCAAATTTGTCATCCAAGGGTTCAACAATGGCATCTCCTTGTTCCGCCTGAGGTAGTGATATAAAAATAATTTGTGGCCCCTTATGGTTGTCCAGATATCTCCAACCCCTTTGTGATTATCTTCCAATTGATCCTTGGGCAGAAAATTGGTTTTAGACCTCCTTGACTTAGCACCGAATGACTCCATCTGGTAAATCATGTCTCAATTCAACTTTCATTTTTTCACACCCTCCACAGACTTCTTTTTTTATTTAGTTGACTGTGTATCTGAAATCTCTATGACCTTTCTTTTCCCCTTGTGAACCAGAAGCCTCCATGATTAAATTCTTGGATTCTTAAATTACTCATTCTTCTTGTCTGCAATTTCAATGTTGGTGGCTGAAAAAATTGTGAATAATTCTAGCACAAAAAATCTTTTTTTATGATGGATATGCAACGGCTAGAGTTTGTAATAATCAAAAACTTATCAGATTTGATTCATGTGGATCCAACCCACTTGATAGTGAGCATTAAATAATGGCTATCATATTAGACATTCTAACGGCTAATCGGCGTAACCCCACCTAATAATTCAATTACTTGGCACCATACGTATTTTGCGTTCCTTCAATTACCTTTTTGTCTTTCTGATTGGTGTAGGTCATTCCGATCAATCCATCTGATCTCGCCCCGATCGTTTCACATTATTCCTCAAAGCTTGACTTATCCCGATGGATCCACCATTCCTTTCTATTAGTCAGCTTTTCTTTATGTCACATCAGGGTATGTGTCTTCGATGAAACCTTCTTCTATTTATTCCTCCACTTACTCCATCGGCCTTCGGAATGAAGTCACTTAATACTCCATCTGATGGTCCCATGACATCTAACTTTCTTTTGATCGACGTAACTTTCACCGATTGCTTCATCGGGCATTGGAGTAGCGTATTTTCCTTGCTTCCAATAGTTATAGTCTCCTTGATAGATCCACACTCTGTGGCATCCTACACATTGGGCATCAACACAACTCTAAAAATGTTTCTCCGATAGCGTAAGCTATCCCAATGAGTCTTCTTGCACCTTACTCTCCTTATCGGGTTACTTCGGTCTATCGGTGTAGGCTTTCCCGATGTAGTCACTTTTTTTGTGCCAAGCTCATTTTCCTCATTGGGCATCGGAACAACCCAAAACGCATCTCCCAACAATGTATGTTATCCTGATGAGTCTTGCTTCCTTTCTTCCTTGGTACCACTTTATCGGAGAGAGTCTCTCCGATAAAGTCACCTTCTCCACTTAGTGCATTGGGTATCAAGGTAACATAAATTAGGACCTCCCGATAACCTGATGTCATCGCTATGAATACATTACCCCATTGGTTGTCGGCCAGAGCTCAACCGATAACCCCATCAGGTATCAAGATAAAAAAATTTACCTCGTTGTCGATAACATATGTTACTCCGATGACTCTGACTTCATCATCATAGCTCACCCCAATGGATTTCCACTTAGTCGCACCTTTTCTTGCCGGTCTCACATTAGGAAACATTGTCAGCATGAGTTACTCCGATCAAAATACTCCTTTCTCCTTGTGTGATCTCATCAGGGTAACTTATGCTAATAAGCAATTTTTTTGAATTTTTAACAAAAGAAGCCTTTCTCCATGGATGCAGCTTTTAATAACCATACTAAAAGATTTATCCCATACCATTTATATCTCTGAAAATTCTCTCAACCCTTCTCTATGCTGACCTTTCAAAAATTTCTCTTGCAATGAGACTAGTTGTGAAGATGAGGATTACCAGAATGCCATTTCACTCAACACTTCCCTTGAATATGCCCAAGTGATGCCTTTTTATTAAGACACTGCAACATAACTCCTGCACATACAACCCAGCAATAAATGCTCTTATGATGGATCTATATGCAAAAAGAATCCATATATAGCACAAAAATATTTTTTAAAATATGTGCTAACATGATCCACCAGCTTTTCTCTTTCTTCTTCAATCTTAGCCAAATACATAACTCTTTTCTCCAATGCATCCTGAAAATACACATCTTCAACTACTGTTTGCAATTTGGAAGCTGCTAACTCTAGAGGAAGTGAGAGTTGAGCACCAACTCCATACACAAGCTCAAAAGGTGACATTCCAATAGTTCTTTTTGGTGTTGTTCTATCTGCCCACAGAGCTTCATACAACTTCTTGTGCCAATCTTTTGAATTTTCACTCACCAACTTTTCCATGATGTTAATCAAATTCATGTAACTGGACTCTGCTTGACCATTGCCCTATGGGTAATAGTCTGAAGAATGAGCTAAAGTGGTGCAAGAGCACCCTTCCAAACTCATTCTCTTTCTTTGTTTTGTTGGTGTTATGCTTCTTATGAAGCCATTGTACATGAATAAGAGCCATGAGCTCATGTTTGTTAGACTAGGTCCTAGTTGTAGGTCCTTAGTGTTTGTGTGATTTATTGTGTAGGAGAGGTTGAGTGTGCTAGGAGTGTGTGTTAGGCCTTATTGGCATGTTGATTTTCTTAGGATAGCCCAAAATAGGCCTAGGAGTCATGAAAAGCAACAATGGAAAAGTTGCTCAAAAGATGCAAAAGTTGCATGACAACTTTTAAAAGCTGTCAAGCAACGTTTCCACCCAAAATGGTCTTAGACCCTTGTTGTGTGTGGAGAGCCCTAATTTTGGCACACAAACCGAGGCAAAGGTAGTATAAGTACTTGCAAACCCTAAATGATTGGTTGGATGTCAGACTTTGTATGGCCCTAGCAGAAAGATCAGATTGAGACTGTAAAATTGTTACCAGTTAGTTTGAATGAAGGAAACAAGCAAATTAATGGATTGAGATACATCCAAAACTATGTGGTTTTTCTTTCATGGTGCAAATACTTTCATTTCAAGTAGTTAGTTTAGGTTTTTACCTGCAGATTGAGTAAGTTTGTAAATAGTTTGTAAACTGTCTTCTTACTGTCCAGTTTTGGACATGATTGTGTAAATGAAGTCTTAACTCCATTCCCCATTGTGGAAACACCATGAAACCATGGGGAATGAGAGTGAAGACCCTGTACTATATTCCCAAGAAAGCAAGGCCCTTGGAAATGCAAGGAGGCCAAGCAAAGGCCCATTCCTAGGTGAGACTAGACAGTGCCTGGTTAGGAATGGTTGTTGGTGCAGAGGTCTTGGAGAGAAAGGTTGGTTAGTGGAGAGATCATCCTTTGGAGGAAGTGTAGAGGATTGTTTGAAGCATCATTGGTGTGAAGGAGGAGCCTCCACCAATCCAAACAAGGTGGTTAAAACCTAAAGTACTCACTGTGACCCAGGCAGACCCTAGAAACCCTCACAAAACCCTTAAAAACCCCAAAATTCACCCTAGGCACTGTACGGTCACTTGGAGGCCCAAAACTTAGAAAATCCTTGAGCCCTTGCCAATTGAATGGCAGCCCATTTTGGGAGTTAGGGTTTTTTGTGCATCGTTTGTGAGAGGGAGCCCTAGAAGACCGGTTAGGAGGCCTAATTGGTCCTAATCCTTGTAGCCCTGTTTTGTAAGCAAAAACACAAACAGTGAAATCGGTAGAAAGGATGAAGGTAGCGACTTCTTGGGGGAACATGGAGGGATGTAAAACATGGTTTAAGACCTAAAACAACCTTTCTAAGACCTTGGAAGGTGTGGAACAAGATTAGCCCTTATTAGCCATAGTAAGGGATTTTGAGTCTCATGAGTAGCTGAGACCTTAGGAGTAGCATAGCAACTCATTGGTGGGTGGATTGGGAAAGGTCAGGGGATTCCTCAAGAAAAGGAAGTCCTAGAGACCCTAGGGTGTGAGGAGAGTACTAGGAGATCCAAGGAAAGGATCCAAGAGCATAGACTAGGCTAGTCTATCCCAAACCCCATCCCATCACAAAGAGATTCCATGATCATAACAAAACAGAGAATTTTCAACAGAGGAAAATCTTGTGGTATTATCAGTCACTATTTTTAGAGGTACTCCAAAATGGACCAGGATATTCTCCTTCAAGAACTTACAAACCACCTCTGAGGTTGTCCCTTTGACAGGTGTTGCTTCTACCTATTTAATGAAATAATCAGTGGTCGTAAGAATATGTGTGTGCCCAGCACTGGAAGAAGGTGATAATGGACCTATGAAATCTAAACCCCATTGTTTGAAAGGTTCTTCTATAACCACTGGTCTGAGAGGTAAATAGGCGAGCTGTGGCTCTCCTGTGAATAACTTGCATTTCTCACAATTGGTAACCCAAGCATATGCATCTTTAAACATTATAGGCCAGTAACAACAATTTCTTAATATCTTGTAAGAAGTGACGGTGGAAGAGAAATGGCCAACACAAGCATCATCATGAAATATTTTCAACAAGACCTCCTGATGTATTTTGTCCATGCATCGAAGGAAAGTGCCATCCAATCCCTTTTTATATAATACGTCATCAAAAATAACATACTTGGCTGCTTTTAATCTCAAGTTTCGTTTCTCTCTGGGAGAAAAATGTGCAGGACACTCTCCATAGGTCAAATAGAAGGCCACATCAGTAAACCAATGATCTTGTAGGCCTACCAAAAGGACCATCGGCAAATCATCTTCAACTCAACTTTTACTTTGTGCAATCAACTTACATAAGCCTTGGCCTCTTACTAGCTTTGTTGGTTTGATATCCAAATTGAACTCATGTATCTTTGAAACCAGCATTGCCCTATTATTCATTCCAATGTCTTGTTATGTCAATATACTCTTCACAATAGAATGGGGTATGTAAACTATTGCATGGGAATGAAGAATGTAATATCTAAAATGTTTCATAGGTTTTACTGTTGCTTGTTTTTCCATCAATGAATACTTTAATTCATGCTTTTTCAATGGTACTCTCATGAACACTATAGGAACTTCCACATCCTCTTCATCTTTTGCAACAAGATTCTTGACATGGTGTGCTTAGTGGTGTAACAATAAATGATAAAGTCCTTAAATTTTGGATTAATAAGCGTGGGGGCCTGTGCAATGGCCTCTTTTATTGCTTCAAATTCTTTATTCTCATCTTCATTCCATTTAAATTCTTTCTTCTCACTCATCATATTCATTATATACCTAGTGGTCTCCACAAAATCTGGGACAAACCTTCTCAAAAAATTCACCTGTCCAAGAAGGACCTAGCTCCATTTCTATTAGATGGTGGACTCAGCTGCTGGATTGCCTTCACCCTTTCAGGATCCACTTTTTGGAAATGATGTGACCAAGCAATTTGCCTTCAATAACCCTGAACCCTTACTTCTTTGGATTCAAAAACACACCATGCTCTCGACATCTCTACAATACTTTCCTTAAGTCTCTTAGGTGATGTTTCCTTCTCTTTGAAAAGACAGTTAAATCATCAAGGTATATAACAATTATTTTATCTTTGAGGTTACCGAAAGACAACTCCATAGCCCTCTAGAAGGTTGCTCCAGCATTTATCGGGCCAAACGGCATCCTGTTGTATGCGAAAGTACCCCAAGGAGTGATGAAATTTGTTTTGTTCTGGTCTTTTTCTGAGACACTAATCTGGTTATAACCAGAAAAGTCATCTAGCATGGACGTCATTTCTAAACCAAAGACTATTTGTAGAATATGATCCATAGCAGGCAGTGGGTAATTATCTTTTAGGCTAGCTTGATTCAAATTCCTAAAGTCCACACAAATTCTTATCTCCCTGTTTTTCTTACGAACTAGAACTATGTTGGCTATCCAAGTGGAATGATGGATAGGATATATGATGTTGGCATTTACATGAAGATTGCATTAATGATATGTTATGTTGTCAATGATGTCAATTGAACCAGTAATGATGTTAATGATGTTGTTGATATTGTCTTGTAACTGGTAGGAAGAGCTTTGTGAAGGTTATTGTAAACTGGTATGTAAGTTTGTGATTTGAACTATTAATTGGAGTAAAAGGTTAAACCCTTTCTATGTTATGTAATCGATAAACCCTACCAGTTGTTTTGGTTAAACCCTAACCGATTAAGATTGTTGAATTGGTTATGTTGGTTGAGCGATAATGATGGTGACACGTAAGGTCATTATATGAAGACAAGTTCAAAATGTTTTGGCGCATTTGTTTGTCTAGGGAATGAACAAAATGTATTGCATCTAATGCAAAACGCGTGATGAGTTACTAAGATCGATGAAGCGATAATCAAGGAGCAGTTGAGGTTATCTTGATTGATGTGTAGAGATTGTTATAAAATCCAACGATCATGCTTGTATTGACTTGTTTGTAATCTCGATGAGAGGATTAGATTTTTGTTGTGTTACCGACCTAATTGATTTGTATTTAAGGTTGATGAAGTTGTTTTGTTTAGTGTTGGAAAGAGTTGGCAGAAATCAGTTGAGTGTGTGACTGTCGAACTGGAGAATGAGTCTGCAGTTTGAGTAAAGGCAGAACGAAGCTTAATTGGATCTGATCAAGCAAATGTAGTACTATTCAGACATGTCAAGAAACTCTTGTTGTTTTCTAACAATTACATCAGAATTGAAATCCCCTAACCAGGTAAGCTCTAACAAGCTTGGTTACTTATTAAATCCTCTAATAAGGTGGTCCATTAGATTGGATTTTCAAATCCTCTACTACAGTTACTCCTTACAGGGTATTTGCTTCTAACAAGGCATTTGTAGTCAATCCCTTAACCGGGTGATTCCTAATAGGATCAATTCTTAACAGGACTTTTGTAAAAGCTTTAACAGGCTTGGCTCCTAATAGGGCAAACTTTAGAAGAGTTCAGATATTATCTTGTGAGTCTCATCTCACCGTGGTTTTTACCTATTTGGGTTTTCTATGTATAAATAATTGTGTCATGTGGTTAATGTTTTTTGTGGTTATGATCTTATGATTGATTTGATTAACTATTTCTGTTAAGGCATGATAACTGGATGCATTGAGAAGTGAAGTATTGACATATGATAAAGCATTTGGATGTTTACAAGTCAAATGTTGTTTACTGTTAAGTTGTTGTAACAGTCAACCAGTATTCTTATGAGTATTGATCTTGACAGTGGTATTTCATTGATAAGATTACTTTGCATGTTTGAGTTTGAGTTTGGAGAGTTTGTATTCATTTTTCTAGTTACTGATTCACCCCCCCCCCCCCCCCCCGCTCTCAGTAATCTACCAGATACTTATTCTTTCATCATACCATCATATGATTCTAGCCTTCAACATTTTTTCCACCTCATTAAAGATGGCCTCAACTACCTTGGGATTAAAGTTCCTAAGTTTCTACCAAAAAGGGCTTGTTCCAGGGTTCAAAGGAATATGATGTTGAAATTTTCCTTCCTTGAAGTTCTTCAAATCATCATAGAACCAGGCAAAAACGTCTCTGTATTCCAACATGAGACTTATGAACCTTTTCTTCTCTACAGGTGTGCAACATTTTCCTAAGTTGACATACTTAGGATCCTCCTTAGTTCCAATATTAACTCTTTCATAGCCACCATCATCCTGAACTGTAGGAATTTGTTCATCCTTTTTCTTACTAAAGGCATCATGATGGCGAAAAAGATGCTCTAAGGAGACTAACTCTTTAGGAATTTTATTTCTTTTTAGTTGAATTAGTTCATCATTTATCTCTTGACCCGATTCCAGAGAAAACTCCTTGCACTCAGCTTATGATCCTTCAAAGAAAGTAGTAGTGAACATTTCTGTGGAATGCAAAAAGTTCTTGATTTGCTTGTCATTTTCAAAGACCTACAAAAATTTTGAATTATCAGGTACACTCAGTCAGTATATCAATTCCATTCCACTCTATAGGTATCATTTGTGAACTCAGGATGAGGAACCAAAAGGGAAGTTGATACTGCCAAAGAATTAGCTTTAGAATTCTACTCTCTAGGAATGGCTTTGATAGAAAAAACATCAAAACCCTCAATTTCATCCCACACTCCATTATGGTAGTGCCTCAACCTCTTATTCTTTACATTGAACAACCCTCTGACTTGTTTCATAATCAACTTTGCATCTCCCTTGACTTGCAACAGTTGTACTCCCAACTTCTTTGCCTCCGCCAATCCCAATAACAGGGCTTCATACTCAGCAGTATTATTTGTATTCTTAAACTCCAACTTGAAAGAGAAAGGAATACGTTTGCCAGAGGGAAGAATAAGAACTACCCCGGCTCCAGAACCTGATGCTGAATAACTTCCATCAAATTCCATTATCCATAAATCCTTCGGTGCCATAGGTTGAGACAAATTACCTGCAACTTCATTATCGGATAAGATCATATAATTCCCAAATTGACATTCATGATACAATATCTATGCTTTTGGATCATCAAAAGGAAAAACAATGAACTTAGATTTGGGCTCTGGTTGTAAAATAACATGTTGTTTCCCTATGGGAATGGTGGCCTAAGACCAGTCCATCTTAATCTTACCCCCTAGGTCTCTACAAAATGTATGACTTAATAACATGACATAACTTGTGGGAATATCAGCTATCAAATTGGTTAACTTAACTCTTTTATCAGGATGAGTAGCAAGGACCACTTGAGCATCTTTGATCTATCCTAACAAGGGTATTTGTTTGGATTCCATTGAGTCAGCACATCACAGAAAGGATCCTCCAAGGTAACCAAAATATCACCTCCTCTTTCTAAATCTAACTCATACTCTAAGAAGTAGATTTCAGAGTCGTTGGGCTTCCTAGGAGATTCTTCTTCACTTGACTCCAACAGTGTCTCCTTTGAACCTGCCAATTGAACATAACGTACCATTTCTGGTCAAGAATTCCAATCATGATCATCAGTAAGATGAAAGATACACATGTTGGCTTTAGATAGGGGTGCCTCAATTGCTAGTTTTTTTGCATAGGAGACAATTGTAAAACTCTACTCCCGGCCCTAAAAGACTAATTAGGAACCTTCCTTGAAATATCTTGTTAAGGTTGTGGATAAGAAGTATTAGTTGTGGGTAATTGCCTCTTCAAGGTTATCTTATCATTAATTAATCTTTGAATAACAGGATTAGATGAAGTTGATGCCTGTGATGTGAAAGTTTGAACTTCCCTCTTCCACTTTCCTATAGTGATCAGATCATCTTCCAATTCTGCTGCCAATGTTTTTACATCAGCTAAGGCTATTGAACTTTTCTTACGTATCAGGAAACCAATTTCAAAGGGCATAGAGTTGATGAAAAAGAATTTCAAATTATCAGCAGAAGGCCTTTGGTTTATTGGAATATTATGAACAATTTTATCAAACTTAGTCACAAAATCTCTCATAGACTCAAGGATTTATTTCTTTAACTGAGCTAATTGAGCTAGAAGAGAATGTTCATCTTTAGATAATTTAAACCTAGCCTCGAACCTAGTTTTAAGATCATGCCAATTCGTAATTACACCATTTGGTAAGTGATAAAACCAATCCGCTGACACCTCAGTCAATGTTTGTACAAACAATCTTACAGCTACATCTTCATGTTTTATAGTTAGAACCCCACAAGCAACATTAATTACATTCAAATTGTCACTCGTTGAGACTTTTTCATCACCACTGAATTTAGGCAAATGATCTCTTGCTCCTTTGGGAAAAGGGTTAAGATTTGCACAAAGTGCAAGTGGTCCTATAGCAGGGCCCCAGGGATTATTTGCAGCCATAGGTAAAATGATATTCAAAGGTGTAGGGTTGATTACACTAGGGAAAGAAACACCATGTAATGTTAGGGCTTGACAAGTAGGAGATACAGGGAGGAATTTGGAGGTCTTCTCTTTGCTCTTCTTCTAGGTGTAAAAGAGATTAAGAAGTTGGATTCTTGGATTTCCTAAAAAATAGAATCAACCAACCCTTCACACCTCTGGGATCTTGTATATCTTTTTGACTCCTACCTACTTATGATTCACTATTCACTTGAAACAAAAAGGAGAAATCAGGCCTTTCAGAAAACAACCTTACTTTCCTTCTAATTTAGCCTCTAGTCTTATTATTCGATTCCCCAGTGGAGTCGCCAAAAACCTGTTGGTTAACATATTTGTCTTGTCTTAATTCTATGTTGACTAACTCGTGTTACCCCTATTTCTTGAAAGACAAATTGAACCAATAGTTGGGTAAATTTATGAATAATTTACCCTCTGCATAAGGGTGCAACTTCCCATATGATTTCAATGAATGTTTTTTAAAATTTTAACTTCACTTTTAACCAAAAAGCGAGTAAAGGCATTCGCATTCATAAGTCAACACCACATGAATGATATAAAGATAAATATTACGTATGTAAACTCACATACTTACAACCAAAATAGCTTCACTTCTCAAAAAATTTCCTCTTAACATGGATTTGATCGAGTCTCGCTCATGTCTCACAGGACAAGGGGGATGAGAACATGCATGCAAAATTAACAATAGACCTACTTATTAAATTTATTTACAAACTTATGAAAGTGGGATGACCAAAAAATCAATAGATGTTGCATAAATGAATATATCTCAATGGAGATTTTATGTTCGCATTCAAACACAGATTTGAAAGTTGCAGAATAAGTATCATTCTATTCACTGATAAAATGTCTTCCTTGAAAATTCAACACATTCATAAGAAAATAAAGTCTGCTAATATATCTCACCACCGAAATTTCTCGGACCTTATCAAAGTCAAGCAAATCCATTTTTATAGCCACAACCTTGCTAACAGTTTATATGAGAAAAACAGAAAACAAACCATTTATGCCTCGTAAATTCAGAGAAACTAGTGTTTAAACAAAAAAATCAAACTATTTTCACAACTAACAGTTGAAAAGAGACATCCTACAATAGAACATTCCTAAGCAGTTTTGATAACTTCTTTCTTCTTCCAATCTGCATAAGCAACAGCAAAGTGTTGAATGATTGTGCTATGCGATAGCCCCACGTGTGTCATTATTTTCTTCCATACTTCCTTCTCACAACGTATTTGTGCTACTTTATTTGAATGCTCACCTAGGTTCTGAATGCACAAGAAAAGAAGTGATTCTATTATAGACATGAGGCTCAAGTATTTTGAAACCAAGATCGTGGCTTCTTTGATGTGGTTTATTTTCTCTTCTAATGACTTTGTTATGACCTCAACTGTTTCTAGAGTTTTTCATCATCTTTTAAACACTTCAAACCAATGCAATGAAGCTCATTGTGCATGGAAGATGCCAATTCTATAAGTAGATTCACTAATTTGGCAGACTCTTCATACACCTGTCTCACCAACGCATTTCTCCATTCTACATTTCATTGGCATACATACAGAACATTATCATCTAAGGCAGGAAATGGCTTCTCTGACAAGAACTTGATTATACCATATTTTTGTACTTCTCTCATTTGAGCTACCATTTTCACCCCCTCAACTTCTTCATTCTTCCATTTGACAATTGCATTCTCCAATTCCTTTGTTAGCATGTTTTCATCATTGTGAACCTTACTCAGGTCCACAAAATATTTCTCTCCTGCTTTCTGAATTTCATCTAGCCAATCTACAACAACGTCTACCATTAATCTGCACTTTTGAATTTGCTCAATTATTTTATGATTGATAGGGGACTTAGGGTCAAAAGATGTAGGAGTTTGAGAAATGGGTTGCGGATTAGGATTATTGATGGCCTCAATGTATTATGTCATGCTTCTCATTATCTCTTTCATTTCAGACTTATCTTTTTCATCCTTCCAGGATCTTTTCAGCATCTTCTTGGTTGAAACTTCCAAATGTAATGCATCTGTTGCGCGAGTTCCTGCCCCTAAGTTCACTTTTTCCACCGTGAAATCTTTACTTGATAGATCAGCCATAGTTTCATCAATTTTGGGGTGGGCAATCTCCACAATCCAATTACCTCTATCTTCATCAAAATCAATTTTTGACATAGTCTTTAACCTTTTGGCTTTTGAAACCTTTCCTAGACATTCACTAATTATATCCTCAATGGGGATAGATACTAGAACAATGTTCCTTTTCTTACTAGTAAATGTGTTCTCAACCATGTTAGCCCTAGGGTTGCAAGAGATTTGTCTGAACCTATTTTTACCTCCTTTTGATCCCTCACTACTAAGGTAGTGTCCACATTCAAGGTTTCACCTACCTGTTGGCTGTCACCCTCGTCATCTAAATCCTATACTCCCGCATTTGGATTTGAAAAGAAATATCCATTTTTAGTATAGTCTCAAGGTCAATTACTATATCAATAGGAGAAGATTTTCTTCGGCTCTTAGTTTTAGAACGAGTGATTCTACTTGTTGTTAAAGCTTATTTTCTCTGTACCCTTTCTATTACCCGCTCACCCTTCTACTTTTTCCTGGAAGGACCTACACAAGGTGTAACAAGGGGATTAGAAACCAAGGATTTATTAGGAGATGTTGAACTTTTTCTTGAACTTTTCCTCAATCTTTGTTCTCTAAGCCACTTTTTTGTTCTTCGGATAACCAAGAACATCCTGGTTTGAATATGCTCTTCTTCATTATTTCCCCAATCTATTTATGAAATTACCCCCTTCTTCCTATCATCAACAAACTAGGAAACAAGTAAATCACATTCATCATCAACAATATTTGCATTATTCATCTTCAGACCATGATTTCTAATATGTTGTACTAAAAGCCTTAAGTGAGCTCTTCTTCAAACCTCATATTCATCTGTGCAATCCACCCAAAAATATTCTAGGTTCAGTATATGTTGAGAATCCTTCCTAAGTGTAAGGTGGGTCATTGCAAACCCCTTAGCATCAAAATTAATTCTGGGAGTATACAACTGAAATTTGAGCCTCTTGAACTCCAATTCTAAATTTAGGGCATCTGAAACATTATTACAATTGTAATAAGTCAACTCAATGGGGAAAGAAACTCTCATTTGGTGCTTAGCCTTGTATTTCTTGTCTATATGAGCAAGTTTCCTGCACACTTCAATTAAAGATTTCCTATCAAAGACATATCTTGGCAACTTATATGGTTTACCTTCAAAACTACCAACCCTCAAATAAGTGAATCTGGAGAACTGAATATAGAAGTTCCTATATGTGCTTACAAACTACATGGCTTCCTCGGTCAACCTTTTATGGATATCCCCTTTCAACTCAAACACAAATCTCCCAAGGAAAAGATCATGGATCCTAAGATAATTCTTAGTGCCTCTATTATGTTGCAAATGTAGGTGATAATCATATATCCTCATGTCATTTCGCCAATTTTCATGATATAAGCCAACCCATTGGCAGGTGCAAGCTAAACAATATATGAGGTAAGATGACATATAGAAATTTTTGTTACCAAAATAACTTAAACCCTCATGCATCCTTTCAGCAATTAACTCCACCCAATCTATGTATCTCCCATCATCTAAAATAACCTAAACAAAGAAGTGCATCCTATCTTCCCAAAAGAAGGCCATCTAATTCCCTCTAATCCTATGAAGAAAAAGGACAATATCTCATACCTCTCTAATCAAATGTTCCCTATTTAATGGTCTAGGTAAATGAGATCCACCCTTCTGAATCTTTAATAACTAGTTTTGGGCAATAACACTTCAATACGTTGTCTTATTTTTGGAAAAACAGCCCCTGTGACTGAGACACTGTCCAGTCTTCATATCGTTCTTTCTCAAGAATCTTCATGACTACAGCAATGGTTTCCAGATTAACTTTTAGTAGAACTTCACTATTTGTAGTTTGGATGCTCCTCTGAATAGGGTCATAGTGGTTCATACATTCTTGGACTAATTCTAGATAGGGAACGACTGGTGAAAAAGTTGCTGCTTCGATTAACCCACTATCAAATATTTTCTGTATGAGACAAGAATTTGCACAACCCTGCACTCTCTCATGAAATTCCTCCAAATCTACCGATGGGAGGAAAGTATCACCTAAATCTAGGTGTGAACAAACTAGCCCTGAGTTTTGGTCAATTTTAGGCAGTGTCGGTCTCATCTTGGGTTTCTACATAGGACTCAGAGGTAAACAAAAAACTTTGCAAGAAAACAAATTAATTGAGCTCCAAAATACATGGAATGATGAGGATGAGGAGAAAAAAAAACTTACCTTGAAAGAGGACTTTGGACTACAAAAATAGAGGTCAAGTCACCATGTGTAGTGTCCAACACTTGCTTAATTATGAAATGGGCAACTATGATAAATGATTTTAAAAACAAACTCAAGTAAGGGCAAGATAATTGCTCACACGATTCATTCAGGATTAATTGACTACTTATTTGTGTCTTCTTACTCTGAAAAGACCCTTTCCTGACATCTCATTATTATTCGACTTACTCCTTCCTCTTTCTGATTACCATCCAATATAGTACACCTCACGGCTTATTATCTCAGGTTCTTTTTAAATTTGAAATATCTTTTTTTTGAAAAACCCACCAACATGATGCTTTCCTTTTCTACTTGAAGCTGGATTCATCCAATGTTGAACGTCAAACTATGAACCCTTTCAATAGTGGTTTGAGGGCTCAAGTTCAACAAAACTAAAAATGGTCTACCAACGGACCAACATAAGAATATACAAAGGACCTTTATAAAGACAAGACTTCGGACCAAATTCCACTCTGCACACATATTGAACCTTGAACTTTCTTCAAAGATGATTCAAAGGTTCAAGTTCAAAAATGCACTCGACAAAACTTTACTAAAGACATGACCACGGAGTGACAAGACCGCTTGAACCTCAACTTTGTACCTTGGACGAGTTCAACAAAAAGGTTCAAGTTCAAAGAATTTATGACCTGACATATGACTAAACTTTAAACAAGGTTTCCCTCTAAATAACACTGCCAAGAATTATTCAATTTTTAACAATTGAAAATTAAGGGAGGGTAACATCGGCTTTGACTGGGGATCAAGACTGCAAAGGACTAGGAAGTAATTTAGAATCTCTGGTTTTGCACTAAAATAAAGATAAGGATCCAGAATAGAAAAAACACAACAAAACCAACACCAAAACTGACAACTACTCTACAAAGCTACACTAAAAGATGCAAGGGACGCCTGCTTACAATTTGTAAAGCTTGAGATCCTACCCATTGTAAGACAGGGGAAGAGTTGTACCATCTAAATAAGAGAGTCTGAAAGTATTTGGTCCCTTGACTTCATGGATGAAAAACAACCCTTTCCATAATGAATCAAATTTACTGTGTGCTCCTCTGGGCTCCCTCCTTTTATCCTAGAGAAAAAGTTGATCTCCCAACATAAATTTCCTCGGTTGAGCCCTACGATCAAAAATCTTTTTGACCCATTGTTGATGTTTTGTAATGTGATCCACTAGCTTTTCTCTTTCTTCTTCAATCTTTTCCAAATACATAACTCTTTTCTCCAATGCATCCTAAAAATACACATCTTCAACTATTGTTTGCAATTTGGAAGCTGCTAACTCCAAAGAAAGTGAGAGTTGAGCACCAACTCCATACACAAGCTCCAAAAGTGACATTCCAAACGCTCTTTTTGGTGATGTTCTATCTGCCCACAAAGCTTCATACAACTTCTTGTGTAAATCTTTTGAATTGTCACTCACCAACTTTTTCATGATGTTAATCAAATTCTTGTTACTGGACTCTACTTGACCATTGCCTTGTGGGTAATAGTCTGAAGAATGAGCCAAAGAGATTCCATGATCATAACAAAACTAAGAAATTTTAGTAGAGGAAAAGCTTGTGTCATTATCAATCACTATTTCAGTCACCGTGCGTAGCGTCCGACACTTAATTATGAAATGGGCAACTACGAGAAATGATTTGAAAAACAAAAAAAAACTCAAGTAAGGGCGAGATAATTGCTCACACGATTCATTCAGTAAAAATTGACTACTTATCTGTGTCTTCTTACTCTGAAAAGACCCTTTCCTGACATCTCATTATTGTTTGGCTTATTCCTTCCTCTTCATGATTACCATCCAATATAGTACACCTCACGGCTTATTATCTCGAGTTCTTTTTAATTTGGAATATTCTTTTTTTGAAAAACCCACCAACATGATGCTTTCCTTTTCTGCTTGAAGCTAGATTCATCCAACGTTGAACCTCAAACTATAAACCCCTTCAACAATGGTTTGAGGGTTCAAGTTCAATAAAACCAAAAATGGTCTACCGATGGACCAACATAAGAATATACAATGGACCTTGCTAAATAAAAGACTTCAGACCAAATTCCACTCTGCACACATATTGAACCTTTCACCTTGAACTTTCTTCAAAGATTATTCAAAGGTTCAAGTTAAAAGATGCACCTAACAAAACTTTACTAAAGACATGACCACAGAGTGACAAGACCGCTTGAACCTGAACTTTGTACCTTGGACGAGTTCAATAGAAAGGTTCAAGTTCAAAGAATTTATGACCCGACATATAAATAAACTTTACACAAGGGTTCCCTCTAAAGAACACTACCAATAATTGTTCAATCTTTAACAATTGAAAATTAAGGGAGGGTAACATCGGCTATGACTGGGGACCAAGACTACAAAGGACTAGGAAGTAACTTAGAATCTTTGGTTTTGCACTAAAAGAAAGATAAGGATCCGGAACAAACAAAACACAACAAAAATGACACCAAAATTGACAACTACTCTACAAAGCTACACTAAAAGATGCAAGAGACGCCTGCTTACAATTTGTAAAGCTTGAGATCCTACTCATTGTAAGATAGGGGAAGAGTTGTACCATCTAAATAAGAGAGTTTGAAAGTATTTGGTCCTTTGACTTCATGGATTGGAAACGACCCTTTCCATAATGAATCAAATTTACCGTGTGCTCCTCTGGACTCCCTTCTTTTATCCCAGAGAAAAACTTGATCTCCCAACATAAATTTCCTTGGTCGAGCCCTACGATCAAAAATCTTTTTGACCCGCTGTTGATGTTCTGTAATGTGATCCACTAGATTTTCTCTTTCTTCTTCAATATTAGCCAAATACATAACTCTTTTCTCCAATGCATCCTGAAAATACACATCTTCAACTATTGTTTGCAATTTGGAAGCTGCTAACTCTAGAGAAAGTGAGAGTTGAGCACCAACTCCATACACAATCTCAAAAGGTGACATTCCAATCTCACTTTTTGGTGATGTTCTATTGGCCCATATAGCTTAATACAACTTCTTTTGCCAATCTTTTGAATTTTTACTCACCAACTTTTTCATGATGTTAATCAAATTCTTGTTACTGGACTCTACTTGACCATTTCCCTGTGGTTAATAGTCTGAAGAGTGAGCCAAAGAGATTCCATGATCATAATAAAACAAAGAAATTTTAGTATAAGAAAAGCTTGTGGCATTATCAGTCACCATGTGTAGCGTCCAACACTTGCTTGATTATGAAATGGGCAACTATGAGAAATGATTTTAAAAAAAAAAAAAAAACTCAAGTAAGGGCGAGATAATTGCTCACACAATTCATTCAGGATTATTTGACTACTTATTTGTGTCTTCTTACTCTGAAAAGACCCTTTCGTGACATCTCATTATTATTCATTCATTCATCTTCGTGATTACCATGCAATATAGTACACCTCACGACTTATTATCTCGGGTTCTTTTTAAATTTAGAATATTCTTTTTTTGAAAAACCCACCAACACGATGCTTTCCTTTTCCGTTTGAAGCTAGATTCATCCAACGTTGAACCTTGAACTATGAACCCATTGAACGGTAGTTCGAGGTTTCAAGTTCAACAAAACCAAAAATGGTCTACTGACGGACCAACATAAGAATATACAATAAACCTTGCTAAAGACAAGACTTCGGACCAAATTCCACTTTGCACACATATTGAACCTTGAATCTTGAAATTTCTTCAAAGATGATTCAAAGGTTCAAGTGCAAAGACCCACCCAACAAAACTTTACTAAAGAGATGACCACAAAGTGACAAGACCCCTTGAACCTGAACTTTGTACCTTGGACAAGCTTAACAGACAGGTTCAAGTTCAAAGATTTTATGACCCGACATATAACTAAACTTTACACAAGGTTTCCCTCTAAAGAACACTACCAAGAATTTTTCAATCTTTAACAATTGAAAATTAAGGGAGGGTAACAATATACTTGGTCAAAGAAATGAAAATGTATTTTAATTGTGTAACTTGAAGACCAAGGAAAAATGATTGCTCACCTATCATTGACATCTCAAACTCCTTTTACATCTCTTCTACAAATTTGTTACATACATCATCATCTTATCCAAATATGATATAATCAACATACATAACAACAATCGACAATTTGTCACTTTCAACTGTGAAATAAATATTGATATCTGTAGTACCTATTCTAAAATTCTGCTAAAACAAATACCTATCTAGCCTTGCCTACAAAGCTCTAGGACCTTTCTTGAGTCCATAAAGTGCCTTCTTGAGTCTTCAAACCATATATAGATCTTTTGACTGCTTGAACCCACCTAGTTGTCAATGTACACTTCTTCAAGTTCTTCACTCAAGACTATTTAATTGGCATCCATCTGATATACCTTAATATTCTTATATGCAGAAAATGCAAGAAACATCCTTATAGCCTCCATTATTTCTACCAGAGAAAATGTCTCCTCAAAATCTATACCTTCAACTTGTGAGTAACCCTTACACATGAATCTTTCCTTGTTCCTTGTGACTTTTTCATCTTCATTTATCTTGTTTTAGAACACACACTTAGATCCTATCACATTCTTATCCACCAGTATAGGTACCAATTCCCATGTTTGATTCTTGTTTATCTCATCAATCTCCCCTTCCATTTCCTTTATCTAACTTTCATCCTTGCTTGCATCCACATAGGTCTTTGTCTCCACCCGAGATAAGAAACAATAATTTTATTGTTCATTGGTTTTTGCAAGTCTTCTTCTTTTCTAAACTCCTTTATTCTTGTCTCCAATGATTTTTTCCTCTAAATGATTCCTTCATGCATAATTTGTTGGTGTCTTAGGTGTTTGTATAGGTTCTTTTTATTTTGCACTCAACTATTCTTTATTTTTAGGAGCACCCTTCTCTTCTACAACAATAGGGATAACTTCTATTTTGGTCTCAGATTTAGGTACAATCTTTGTCTAATTCCATTCACTAACTCTAACATTTGCACTCTCCATAATTCTATTTAGCCTCTTGTTGTAACATCGGTATTCCTTACTCCTTGTAGAGTATCTGATGGAGGAGAATCCCCGGTTCATAGAAATCTTGCATCAACCAAAAATATTTTCCTTTTTGTTTTTGCTTTATGTTTGGAGTTTCTGCATTTCTTTCAGTGTGTCCTAAATTTGTCTCACTAGATCCTGTGGAGTTGGATTCTACTTGAATACTTGATCATCTTCCTTATCCCCAAACCACAAAGCATTTCAATCTTTTTCCAGCAAGTTATCGATATCGGTTTCCATGTCACTTTCCTATTACCGGTTAACAATTTCCTATTACCAATTGCCTGGACCTATTTGCATTTGTGATCTAACGGATCCCTTTCATAGCTTACAGAGCCCTGAGCATTGATTCTGATGTTCCTTGGCATGTGGACAACCTTTTCCATGATCTACACTTCATCCTTTTGGATTTTCTGGAGGAATCTCTCGGGGGAGGCCAACCTTGTTAGTTTTACATGTTAGGTCTTATTCTTCAGGTTTTGATCCCTTTTGGGCCGATTGGATCCATTGGATCATATAAATCATTGTATTAAGCATTATAATGTAACAATCAAGTAGTTAGACTAAGCGTAGAAGATAGATCTTAAGATTGAAGGTCCCGGTTGTGATCTATTTTGTACTTTGAGCATGTTTTAGCAGGCCTGTGAGCCAGTTTCTGTAACCCGGATGTTATCGGTTGGTTGTAATCAGTTTTCATGAAATAAAATTATATGTTATGCATTGCCTCCATCATATCTTTGTGTTTTCGTTGTGTTTACTCTTGCTGCCTGGTTTGGATTGATCTCTTTGAGGTCCCTCCTAACTAGTGACCACTTCAAGTGGTATTAGAGCGATTTTTTGTTCTGGAGATTGTGTTGTCCTAAGAATTTTGTTGTAGGGTGGTAGACTATGGATTCAACCTGCAGCTGCAGAGGACTGGCGTAAAAGATGGCATGAAGAGGAACTAGGATTAGTGGAGCACGTGGAAATGAAGACCCAATTGTGATGGAAATGTTGCGAGGGATAGCAGCCCAGTTGTAAGCCATGGAGATAGCCCAGCGAAGAGGTCGACACACCGAAGATGTAAGTGAAGATGAAGGAGAAGAAGCCTTGACAAAACAAGTAACCCACTAGCAGTTGATCTAGATGAGGAAAGGTTTTTGTAGGTTTTGAGTAGGGTGATTACTAAACCTCATTTTACCCCACCCAAATATGATGAAAAGTTGGATTCAGATGAATTTATGGATTGGATCTCAAAGATGGAGAAATATTTTGATTTTGAAAACACTACAGAAGAAAGGAAGGTGAAATATGCATATACCCAGTTGAAAGGTCATGCATCTCTTTGGTGGGAGCATTTGCAAGTTGATAGATATAGAAGAGGTAAAGAGAAGATCAAGACATGGGATCGGATTATTGCTAAGTTGAAATCAAAATTTATGCCAGCTAATTATAAAGTGAATCTATTCCGAAAGTTGCAAAATTTGAGACAAAATGAATCTAGTGTGAAGGAATACACTGAAGTATTTTACAAGTTGAAAATTAGATCCAGCCATGTTGATGATGAAGTTGAACAAGTTGAAATATATTTGAATGGATTGTGGGTGTCTATACAAGATTAACTTAGTTTGATCAAATTACAGAGTATTGAAGAGGCTTTACCAGTATGCCCTAAAGGCAAAAGAGAATATAAACAAAAGACATGAGCAGAGGCAGAGAGGAAGAGGTGGAAGGTTTACTGGAGGAAGATTTCAAGGAGAAAGAGGAACCTGGATAGATCAGAACAAGGACAAGGAAGTGAACAAAGAAGGTAATTCATACCGAAAAGATGATAGAAATTTATACCAGAGGAGAGAACTAGATGGCTACTAGAATGATAATTTTCAAAAGACAAGACAAGAGAATATTTAGAGGAGCTTGCTATAAATGTGGAGGAGAAGGACATCATGCTTTCGAGTGTAAGAAGAAAGAGAATACTGGTAGGTCGGTAGTGGTGGAAGAAAAACCCACTGGATCAGATAATAAATCGGAAGATGGAGAACTATTGATGATGAGGAGAGATTTGTGTTATACTGGGAGAGATGAAGAGCCCTTGCAGAGGAAGAATTTGTTCAAGACCAAATGTAAGATATCCGGTAAGTGTTGTAAAGTTGTTATTGATAATGGTAGTTCAGATAATCTCATTTCAAAAGAGATGGTGAATAAGTTGAATTTGGAGAGATTGAAACACCCTAAGCCTTATCAAATAGCATGGATTCAAGATGAACTTAAGTTGTTAGTAAGTGAGAAATGTTTGGTGAAATTAAAAATTGGGAATTATCATGATGAAGTCTTGTTTGATATTATGCCTATGGATATTTGTCATCTTTTGTTGGGTAGACCTTGACAGTTTGATAGACAGGTAGTACATGATGGGAGGAAGAATACATACACTATTGTGGCTAATGGGATGAAGCAAACCTTGTTGCCCTTGGAGGAACCTTTTAAGAAAGAAGTATGTACAAATGCTAGAATCTATTTGATAGATGGAAGGAAATTCCTGGATGGATTGAGACATGAGAATGTGTGTTTTGCCTTAATTTCTAAGAAGACTGAGAATCCGAAGCATGAAGAGGAACAACTGGAAGAGAAAAAAGATTTGCTGACAGAATATGAAGACATCATTTCAGATAATGTACCTGATGGATTGCCACTTGTGAGAAGTATCAGTCATTGCATGGACCTGGTTCCCGAAGCTAGTTTTCCTAACAAAGATGCACACTCGATGACACCGGTAGAGAATGAAGAACTGAATAGACAAGTGCAGGAGTTGTTGAAGAAAGGTTTGATCAGGGAAAGTCTAAGCCCTTATGCAGTACCAGCAGTATTAGCACCTAATAAGAATGGGGAGTGGAGAATGTCTACTGATTCTAGAGCAATAAACAAGATCACAATGAAATATCAGTTTCCTTTATCTAGGATGGGTGACATAATGGATTGTTTCAGTGGAGCCAAATACTTTACAAAGATAGATTTGAAGAGTGGATATCATTAGATTAGGATCAGAGAAGGAAATGAGTCGAAGACAACATTCAAGACAAATGAAGGACTGTATGAATGGTTGGTGATGCCTTTTGGGTTAACTAATGCACCAAGTACTTTCATGAGGCTGATGAATGAAGTATTGAAGAAATTATTGGGTAAGTTTATCATTCTATATTTGGATGACAAACTGATTTTCAGTAAGACAAAAGAGGAGCATTTGTTGCATTTGAGACAAGTTTTGCAGAGGTTGAGAGAAGAAAAGATGATGATAAATATCAAGAAGTGTACTTTCATGAAGGATGAGTTGGTATATTTGGGATTTGTGATATATGAGGATGGTTTGAAGATGGACCCTGAGAAAGTAAAAGCAATTATTGAGTGGCCTACACCAAAAAGAATTGGAGAGGTAAGATCATTTCACGGATTGGCTAGTTTCTACCGGAAGTTCATCAGAAATTTCAATTCAGTTTGTAACTCTTTGACTGAGACCATGAGGGGAGATCAAAAGGAATTAAAGTAGAGCACCAAAGGAAAAAAAAGTTTTGAACTGTTGAAGCAGAAAGTGACTAAGCAGCCTATGTTAGCTTTATCAAATTTCAATAAAGTATTTCAAGTGGATTGGGATGCAAGTGGAACAGCAATAGGAGCAGTCTTGAGTCAGGAAGGGAGACCATTAGCTTATTTTATTGAGAAATTGAATGATGCCTGAAGGAGATATTCAGTGTATGATCTAGAGTTTTATGCCATAGTTCAAGCCTTGAAGAAGTGGAGACATTACTTGTTGCCTAAGGAGTTTGTGTTGTATACGGATCATCAAGCCTTGCAGTATTTGAATAGTCAAAGTAAGTTGAATCAGAGACATATGAGATGGGTAAAATTCTTGTAGAGTTATAACTCTATGTTGAAGCATGGAAGTAGAAAATATAACAAAGTTGTTGATGCATTGAGTAGGAGAAGGAATTTTCTGACAGAGATGAGAGTGATAGTATTAGGATTTGAAGAATTGAAGACATTATATGATGATGACCTAGATTTTGCAGAACCATGGAGAGCATGTAGAGAACCGGTTATGGTAGATAGAAGCAAGTGGTTGGATTACTTCATTCAAGATGGGATATTATTTAGAGGAGTTCAGTAATTGTGCATAACTAAGAGTTCTATGAGGGAGAATCTGATAAAGGAGAAACATAATGGAGGATTAGCTGGACATTTTGATATTGACAAAACAGTAGCATTGCTGAGTGAGTAGTACTTTTGGCCCCATATTCATAAGGATGTTAAGAAATATGTGCAAATTTGTAGATTTTGTCAAGTTGCAAAGGGTAGTAGTCAAAATGTCGGATTGTATAAACCTTTGACAGTACCGGTAAGACCTTGGGAGGATATAAGCATGGATTTCATACTTGGATTACCTAAAACACCAAGAGGGAATGATTGTATATTTGTGGTAGTGGTGCAGGAGCACCTAACCCAAACATACGCTAGGAGGTTAAAGATCATGTCATGAATCATTTCACTCATATTTGAGTTTATATGGTCATTTTAATGTATTTTGAGTCATTTTGTGAAGCATTGTAAGACATTTGTTCAAGATGTGTATTTGAGTCCTAATATGGTCTAGGAGGTCACATTGTGAAAATATGCCCATGGAAGGGTAAATAGGATGTAAAAAAAAGTTTTGAGTCCATCTAAATGTATTTCAAGTGCACAAGCAAAGATTAGGGGTCATATTTATCAAAATGTCAAAATTGTCAATTGTGTCAAAAATGTTGTTAAACACAAATTGCATTATAAATTTGCAAACCAAGAATGTAATTGGTCTTGGGTAGTTGTAACTACCATATGGATGTGTGGAGGTTATAAAAACCATCATTTGGTCGAATCCAATGGGTGTGTGTAATATTGGAGGAAGGAAATGAATAATATTTGAAGTTTTTACACACTCCACATTGTTTTCTAGGTATTGCAGTCTGATCATTCACATTTTTCTTTATGAAAAATAATTTGTATCCATTGAAAATTTATTTCATATTATAATGGCATGAGTTAAATTTGTTTTCCCTTTGGTTTCATTTAATTCCAATCAGTTTGAAGCAAGTTGTGCAAGATTTGGTGAAAATTGTCAAAAAAACCCTCCAAATTGGGGTTTGTGGAGAGTTTCACTAAAATCTTTTGATTTCACCATTGGAAATTGTTGTAACTTTGGTGTTTGATAGAGGTTTGAACTCTCTTTCAAATTAATTTAGTTTCAATGTGATTGGTTAAGTATTTAATGAGATATTTGATGCCCTAGGCGAACTGGGTATGCACATTTCTTGTTTTTTTTGTAACCGTCAAAAAGGTCTCGGTACAGAGCAAATAACTTTCAAATGCACCGTTGGATCGTTCTCAAGTTTGGATATGGTTTTAGAAACCTAGTTTTCTACAGCCTCACCGAAGAGATCTTCCAAATATGCTCAGGTTTTAAAGTTATTAATAATTGAGTACGGGTATATCAAACTGTCATTAACCGGGACAGCATAATGCATTTTTTTGGTCTTGATTAATGTTCAAAGGGTTGTAAAATGATATGATGGATTTGATATTGTATTGGTTGGTTGATATTAATATTTTTTTGGACTGTAGAATAATTATTATGATCATATTATGCCTCTAATACAAGTGAAGATGTTGTGTTGAGATTGAAACTCCATGTTGATTTGGGGTTCTTGAAGGGTTTTTCATGATGCTCCGCATCAGGTAGTGGCTAGATTCTTGAAGATGACTCATTTCATACCTTGTAAGAAGACATCAGATGCATTACATGTACCAGACTTATTTTTCAAGGAAGTAATGAGATTGCATGGATTACCTCAGAGCATAGTTTCAAACAAAGACACTAAGTTTGTTGGCTATTTTTGGAGAACACTTTGGAAGAAGATGAAGACAGATTTGAAGTTCAGTTCTACTTTTCATCCACAAGACCGATGGACAAATAGAAGTAGTTAATTGGAGCTTGGGAAATTTATTGAGATGTTTAATTAGAGATAAAATCAGAAGTTGGGATTTGATCCTTCCACAAACAGAGTTTTCCTACAACAATTCAGTAAATAGGAGTACCAGAAGAACACCTTTTGAGAATGTTACTGGAGTACATCCTAGAAGTATATTAGAATTAAGAGGTATTAGAAATGAAGACCAAAGAAGTTCAGAAGCAGAAGACTTTGCAGACCACATGGCAGCCTTGTATATTCAAGTTAAGCAACATTTGGAGGACATGCACAACAAGTGTAAGGAGCAGGTAGATGAGAAGAGGAGACATAAGGAATTTGAAGTTGGAAATGAAGTGATGGTATATGTGAGAAAATATAGATTCCCGATTGGAACTTATAACAAATTGCAAATGAAAAAGTTTGGACCTTGCAGGATTTTGAGGAAGTTCAGTTCTAGGAATGCATATGAAGTGGAGTTACCAGATAGTCTGAGTATTTCACCTATGTTTAACATTCCAAATCTTCATGAGTATCATGAACTATAATTCAATGAGGATGGTATTGTAGACTTGGAGAAATAGTTGCCCCGGAAGGAACCGGATCAGATTGAAGACATTTTGGACAGTAGGATTGGGCGAAGTACCCGGAGCGGTCAATATAAGGAGTATCTTGTGAAGTGGAAGGACAGACTAGTTGAAGATTCATCTTGGATTTCTCAGGAAGAGGTAGACTGCCTTGGTTTTCCTTAGACCCCAACAAAGTGAGAAATCCACTTTTTCAATAACCCCGAATGTCTGATGCAGGAGCATCCCTGGTTCATAGCAATCTTGCATCAACCAAAAATATTTTCCTTTCTATTTTTTCTTTCTATTTGCAGTTTCTGCATTTCTTTCGGTGTCCAGGATTTGGCTCACCAGATCCTATGGAGTTGGATTCTACTTGAAGACTTGATCATCTTCCTTATCCCCAAACCACAAAGCATTTGGACCTTTTTCCAACAAGTTATCACTATCGGTTTCCATGACAGTTTCCTATTACTAGTTGACAATTTCCTATTACTGGTGTCCTGGACCTATTTGCATTTGTGCTCTATCGGACCCCTTTCATAGCTTGCAGGGCCCTGAGCATTGATTTTGATGTTCCTTGGCATGGGGCCAACCTTTTCCACAATCTACACTTCATTCTTTTGGATTTTTTGGAGGAATCTCTTGGTGGAGGCCGACCTTGTTGGTTTTACACATTAGGTCTTGTTCTTCGGGTTTTGATCCCTTTTTGGACTGACTAGGTCCCTTGGATTGTATAAATCATTGTATTGAGCATTAGAATGTAACAATCAAGTAGTTATACTGAGCGTAGAAGATAGATCTTAAGATTAAAGGTCCCGGTTGTGACCTATTATGTACTTTGAGCATGTTTTAGCAGGCCTGTGAACCGGTTTCTATAACCCGGATGTTACCGATTGGTTGTAATCAGTTTTCATGAAATAAAACAATATGTTCTGCATTTCCTCCATCATATATTTGTTTTTCCATTGTGTTTACTCTTGTTGACCAATCTGGATTGATCTCTTTGAGGTCTCTCCTAATCGGTGACTGCTTCAGTATCACAAAAAATATTCCTTCATCTAACCTTGCATAAAACTTCTCTAGATCTTTCTCATATCTCATTATGTAGCTCTTTCTTCCAAAAAAATCTGAAATACTTGACTGTAGGAGGTCTTTCATCCCATATTTCATAAAGTATCTTTGTGTGATTCACTCTTATTTGTACCATGTTAAGAATGCAAATGTACGCACTTCTTCTTTTCAATACACATTAGGCAGGTTAGCATCCTTCAACATAGTTCTAGTAATTTCAACAATAGTCTTATTCTTTCTTTAACAACTCCATTCTAATCAGGGGTCTTAGGAGTAGAAACATGTCTTCTAGTACCATGTTCTTCATAGAATATATCAAATTTGTTTGATGTAAACTCTTCTCCTCTATAATACCTTAAACATTTGATCTTAATATCTACTTGATTCCCAACCATAGACTTGAATACTTTAAACTTTTCTAATGCTTTATATTTTTCTTTCAAGAAATTAACCCATATCATTCTAGAATAATCATCGATAAGTAACATAAAATACCTTTCACCATTCAGTCCTCTTGCCCTTGTAGGTCTACATAAATTAGTACAAATCAGCTCCAAAGGTTTTCGAGTTGAATAATCCATGTTCTTGAATCTACTATTTGTTTGTTTTCCCAACTAACATGCCTTGCACATAATATTAGCAAGTTTGATAATCTTTGGCATATCTCTCACAACATGAGTAGAGATGATCTTCACCATATTGTAAAATTTGATATGTCTCAACCTTTTGTACCACAACTAACATTCACTTATTTGTGCCAACATACAACTACCACCTTTGTTATCGTTCACATAGTAGAAATTGCCATTAGCTCTTATACCTTTTACAACTAATCTTCCATAACTTCCTTTATTAATTTCACATCTAGACCCATGGAATATAAGCTTATAGCCTTTACTATACATCTGACTCGCACTCAAAATGTTATGTCTTAGACCCTTAACATAATAAATATCAACAGTCTTATGATTACAATCAATAGAAATAGTACCTTTATGATGCAAGAGCACCAGTCTAGTTCTTACTCGTTGAGCAGTTTTCAGTGGAGTTTCTTCTCAGCATGGCATTTCTTCATGTTGGAGTGTTTATCATTGTGGTTTTGGGTTTATTCCCTTGTATTCATGGTCATTATCATGTTTGAGTTTCATAGCTTTTGGGCTTTGTTACCGGTAGTAAGCAAATTCTGGTATTGTCCTGGTTGGTGTGTTCTTACTGGTTAGCTTGCAACATGTTGAGAGAAGATGATTTCAAGTTGCAGATGATCTCCATGACTTGTGGATCATTCGAGATGTTGTTGTGGGCCTTGGCTAGTATTCCCGGAGGGTTGTGCATCATTTTGTGTTTTGGAGTGATTGAGCCGACATGTTACCGTTACACGTTTCCTGAACCAGTTGGTCTTTGGGCCGACTTGATTAAGTTGTAATTATTTGTGGGAGGTATATGTATATGGAGGTTTGTGAATAATTTGGGGGAGATTATAATTAAGGAAGTCACATTAGAGGAGTCTGATCATAGAGGGCACATCATAGAATTAGATCAATGAAGTTAGAAGATTGAAGACAAAGCCTTGAGATTGAGCGAAGATGTAGAACCAGCTGGATTTTGATCCGATAGGACCGAGGCTGGAAGGCAGAGGTTTGGATTGATCACCAAACATGAGGCAGAGCAAGGTTTGCAAGTAGACCGTTGATCCTAAAAAATAAAAATAAAACTTGAGCTTGAGGCAGTTAGTGGGTGGAGACTTGAACAGATCGCTGATTGAGGTAGGCTGCAGTTTGTATCGGTAGATCATCATGGAGAGGCAACCAGAAGCTATGGTTAGATCACTGAATCCCCTGAGGAAGTTGCAAGTACCTACTGACTGATTTCCAAACTAGATCAAGTGATGGGACTCACTTTTCAATTAACACCAAGAGTCTGATGCAGGAGCACCGGTCTAGTTCTTACCAGTTGAGTAGTTTTTAGTGGAGTTGCTTCTTAGCATGGCATTTCTTCATGTTGGAGTGTTTAGCATTGTGGTTTTGGGTTTATTCCCTTGTATTCATGGTCATTATCATGTTTGAGTTTCATATCTTTTTGGCTTTGTTACCGGTAGTAAACAAATTCTGGTATTGTCCCGATTGGTGTGTTCTTACCGGTTAGCTTGCAGTGTGTTGAGCGAAGATGATTTTGGGTTGCAGATGATCTTTGTGACTTGTGGATTGTTGGAGTTGTTTTTGTGGGCCTTGGCCAATATTCTCGGAGGGCTGTGCATTGTTTTGTGTTTTGGATTGATTGAGCTGACATGTTACCGTTACATGTTTCCTAAACCAGTTGGTCTTTGGGCCGACTTGATTAAGTTGTAATTATTTGTGGGTGGTATATATATGGAGGTTTGTGAATCATTTGGGGGAGATTATAATTAAGGAAGTCACATCAGAGGAGTCTGATCATAGAGGGCACATCATAGAAGTCAGATCAGCAAAGTTAGAAGATTGAAGACAAAGCCTTGAGACTGAGCGAAGATGTAGATCTGATAGGATTTTGATACGGTAGGACTGAGGCTGGAAGGCTGAGGTTCAGATTAGGGTATAACTAACAGACTATTACCAGAAGCTGATTTGATCCAAGGATGATCTACGGATCTTATAATTGCATTGTAGCATTGTTTGTATCCTGGACTGCGATCCAACATGTGGCATGTATAATTTTCCAGATTGTAAGAAGATTTATTCACATTGTTTACCGGTTATGTGTTATGTGTTGTTACCGGTTGTTCTATCTGTTGTTTCTAGCATCTGGTTACCAGTTACCAATATGCTTTGCATGGTTTATTTGTTAAGTTGCAAGGTTGGGTTGTCCTTCATTGGATCTCCCTACCTTGACTACGTCACTTTACAACAAATAGGTGCAACTTCTTCACCTACAAGCGTTATAGATCCACCTTCACACTTTTTAAAATTAATGAACTTTTCTTTATCACCTGTCATATGATTTGAACATTTAGAATCAATTATCCACACTTTAGGCTCTACTTTTGCATGTAGTGTATTCTTCACATTTACAATTTTTCACCATTCTTCATAACTTCTATATTTTCATACCTTTTATTATTCTTCTCCTCTATAGCTAAAAACAATGATTCTTCATTTGAGTCATCGCCATCTTCTTCTTCAAATGAATAGGTCTCCATTGAACAAAAGTTCTTCTTAGGTTTATCTCTGTCATCTATTCTCTTCTTTCTATTATTCCATCTCTATCTGTCATTTCCCTTATCATCATCATAGAGTCTCTTACCATAATCTTCCTTGTAAGTACATCTATAAGCATAATGACCAATTATTTCATAATTGAAACACTTGAAGGGTAACTTACCTTTGTATATGTCGGATCCTTTCTTCAATTTTCTTACAAATTTGCTTCTATCTCATCCATGTCATTGCTTGTTCCAAGTTCATCTTCAATATTCTTGGTAGCTTTGAACACTACTTATTTCCTCTCTTTTCAAAAATCATCTAGCTCGGCAATTTCAAAGGTGAAGAGAGGGCCATAGAGTTGATCCAAAGTGTATTTGTCCATATCATGACTTTCTTTAATGGCATACTTCTTAGGTTTATAACATTTCGGCAATGTTAACATCACTTTTCTCACCACTTCACTTTCTTCTAATTTTCTACCAATACCTCTGATTGCACTCACAATCTCATTTACTCAATGTAGTTATCTTTTAATGTTCTCATCATCAAACATCATCAAGTTCTCGAATTTGTGCTTTGGATTTGTCAACTTGGTTTGCTTTGTCTTCAATTCACCTTCATACACACTACATGGCTTCTCCTAGATTTGTTTAGAAGACTTAAACCTTGTAACCTTAGAAAATATTGAATCACTTAAGCAACTAATAATTGCAACTCTAGCCTTTGCATTATTCTCATGTGCCTTGATCTCATCTAAGGTCTCAAGGCCATTTGTCAGAGCAGTATACTGAATCTTGATATATCCCATATTCAATAGAAATTTCAAATGATATTCCATCTTTTCCTTCTGATTGGAGTAATTTGTACCATCAAACATTGGTGCTTTGTAATTAACTTCATGCATCATTTCAGATCTTCCTCAAGTGGTTAAGCTTCACTAAGAGGAACCTTGCTCTGATACCAATTGTGGAATACACCTCAAGATTGAGAGGGGGGGATGAATCAATCTAGACATCAAAATTCTCTACTTTTGATCTTTTAAATCTCAAACCACAATTAATTTATTACTACAACTATGAAACATGAAATCAGAAAGTGCAATAAACACATGAAACTAGATTTATGTGGAAAACCCTATATAGGGAAAAAGCATGGTGATAATAACACTTACAATATGAATAATTGATTACAATGTTTTAGGCTCAAAGCCAAGGAGCTCACTATACCTAATTGGACTTTCACGACTAAGGCGCACAACCTTAGGATAAGATACAAAGAACTTGCATTACTGAAACACATTATCCTAGATAAAGATATTAAGGACTACACAAACTGTCAAAAGGAACACATTATCTTTCAGCAAGTACAAGGAATAAATGAATTGAAATGAACTAGATCTCTTGATCCTAAAATTATCCTTGAACCATTGTGTCAAGTGACCAATATCATGGCAAAGATTATAATATCAACCACAGTCTCAAAACACTGCTGCACTAAAGATATCATCATCAAAGCTCTTCACAACTGAATTTTGCACTTCTGTTACACCAAATTTTCTTGCATATCATTCACATCCACTTCACATCAATTCACGCACAATCTATACCTCAACTCATACAACCACACATCTATATATACAAGATTATTCATTAAAAATCTTCAACTAGGTCAACCACATAGTATACAATATTACATAAATTAGGCCACCTGGACCAATAACACATAATGTGGTTCACTCCAAGAGATAAAGGGGACCCAAACACATCACAACAGATCCTTCTAACATGATTCCAATAAATCACACATGTTAGCGTATCCTCCAAATTTGAAATTAAATGAAATGTGTAGATAAGCAATAAATCACGTTAACTAGTCGTCCCAAAAACATCCTCCAATACAAAATACACACTATAGATCTACACATGCCATAGTGAGACCCACAACAACTTCTAAAATCAACCTTCAATACATACTCAAACCAAAAGAGCATGATCCAAATAAGATACACCACCTCAATTAGTCAGAAACCAAATCAGTTGACAACACTAAACACAGAACAACACAACTTCATTTTCTAACCAAACTAGCACTAGAAAATAGAACTGGAACACCGCACAACCAAATCAACAAGTCCTCCAAGCCACAACACTTGAATCCATGTATCTGAGAACTGTCAAGCATTCTCCGAACCAATTCAGATAGACAACCTCACTATCATAAACAACAAACAACTCTACCATCTAAGCAACAAAGGACCTGAAAACTTAATAGTACAATATACACATATCATAAGCATTATATCTAGAGCCACAATCCATAATCTTCACAAATCAGAGGAATGCAAAGCATTCTTCCACTAGGACATTAAATACTCTTTCTTGCATATAAATACTATTTTCTACATATTAAAACGTCCACTACACTAGTCTTCTGAAAACACTTCATACTTACTCAACATCATCACCATTCCACATAATAACATCAAAACACTCACTTCTGGACCATTGATAATACACAATGACATCAATGACAACAATAGATAAGTTGGCATCAATGACAACACAACTCAACATAAATCAGGTTTCCAACAACATACACATGATGTGCTTAAATAGCTCAATGGGAAGTCAAAAGAATTGTAGAATGTGTGATTATAGCTTATGCACATAATGGATGTCTGGAGAAGGTGAGAGAAATTTTAAATCAAATACAATTATCTTGTGTTTCTTGTGTGGCTAGTAGATGGCAAACTTAGCAACTAAATTGTTTCACATAATGACTTTAAAAGATGGAATCTAACGAAATGCAATGACTGTAAAATTAGTTAAAATGTTTGTAGGTTGAACACAACAGACATTTGTTGAAAAGGCTTTAGAAACCTTTTAGCAAATGTTATTGAAACGTGTCAAACCACCATTCATGACCTTTGTCGCACCCTCTTTACTTATACAAATGGTTGTGAACTATTGAGTAAATGACTTGAATAAATGTGGTCATATAGAGTGCATGATTGCAAGATAGGCATAAAAATAGTTTGATGAAATAGCTTGAGGAACTTAAAGGCAAATGAAAGTTGCAGACTTGAACACAAATGAGAGTTTTGTCGACATTCTTATGTGCCAAAATCGAAGAAGTGTCATCTCATGGAATGAATGATTGTTGGATATGCACCAAATAGATCTGTTGGAAAAGGTAATTGCACATCACCTATACAATCATTAACGAAGCACCAAATGGACCAAAGGTGGAAGGATAGAAAGGGCACATGAACTGTTTAATAGAATGCTGAAAACAGACGTCAACTAATAGAATACAATGGTCATAGGCTATTCACAAAATGGACATGCAGTCAAAATGTTCGATAGAAAGATTCAATGAAATGTGATCTTATGGAGCAATATATGAATTTATAGAATATTTATAGAAATCTGAAGGGGATGTAATCAAAGAATATGATGTTATCCAAACACCCATTTCTAGATCTTTGTCTATCCAGCACTCATATTGTATCATTGACTGTGTTAATTAATTAATTAATAATTAAAATATAACAATCATTTATTTTTTAATTAATTATTAAATATGGTCAGTAGTACAATATGGGTGTTGGATAGACGTTGCCCATTTCTAGAGCCACTTAATAGTGCAGATTCTTCAAATCTAAATATTCCAGAACAGTTTGGCCTCCAATGTATATGTGGATGCAAGCTTATTAAAAATGACTTCTCAATTAAATTATCTTCCATGGTACACATACAACATGCACGTGTTCTTTCACTAGTATTGCAATTTGAATCTCAACAAAATCGACAACTTTCTCTTTCTTTTAAATGATTTTTTTTTTTAATTCCCTCTATTCTTTAAAAAATCTCTTCTCTTCTCCTCTTCTACCTCTATTTACTATGTTATTTCCTCAAGAGCCTCCTTGCTCTCCTCTTTATTGAAGCATCACCTAATCTCTTTGAAGTATCTCCCCAATTTTCACCTCTCCCCCACTCTATGACAAAATGTTTTTCATTCCCTTATAACTCTTTCATAGTTCATTATTTGAGAATATTTAGTTTCTATAATAATTATTTTAATCACCATTTGATAAAGTAGGTTAAAATTCTCTTGAATTTTTGGGAACTCAAAGTAATTTCAAAACCTGTTGGAAGTTTTAGAGGTTCTTGAAACCTTTTTGGCTTCTAATAATGGTTTTGAAACTAAGGGGAAAATATAACATTTAAAATTTTCTTGAATTTTTTCATCATTTCATTTTTGAAATATTTTATTTTTACAAAGGTTGCGATTTGCCTAGTGGATTCTATTATTGGTTTTAGAACCAAATTCAATAGCTAAATCCTATGTGAAGCTCCTCCTTCTATTTTTAATAAGACAACAATTTTTTTTCCTTTAGAGGTTCTAAAGGTATGTTACGTATCAACAAGGTTGTCTAGTCATGGTTTTGAAACCATGATAAAAAAATTGATGTCATCTTTTGAAAAGATTTCTTTCCAAAACACAAGAGTTAGACAAGTTCATTGACAATAAAAACAAGTTCTAGAACATAAGGTAAACCTCAACACAATTAAATTATTTCAAAGTAAGGAGGTTACAAAATGGTTGTTGAAAATCGACAAGGTTGTTAGAACCTTTTGGGGGGCTAATGAGGTTGTGATAACCTCTTAGGACATCAACATAAGTTACAAAAGGTCCCTAGTTTTGTCAATGGATTTTCTCTTAGACAAAATTGACCACTAAAAATTTTCTAGAAGCAATTGGTAAAATCAATATGAGCACAACAAATTAAACTAAAATTTAAAATGGAAGCTATTTTATTGGACAACATATGATTTCTTATGCATCCAAATTATTTTGCATCAAACATAACCTTAATACCATATCACATGGGTCAAAATACTTCCCCATCCCATAGGGGTACTCCCAAGTGCCCTTTCCATCTTGTAGATCCAATATTCCCAAATAGAATCCCCACCATTGATTCTCCCCTTATTCCCTTACTCTCCATCTCCTCCAACCATATGAGGACAATTTTCCTCCTTTCATCTCCCAATGTTTCTCTACAATATGAGCCTTTGATATTTCAAGTGCATCCTATTCATCCATTCCTTGGGAAAAAAATCTATAAATTGGCCTCAACCTAAGCCATTTTCATCCACTAATTGAATGCAACCTTATGTTTCTAACAAGAGAACTCATCCAAACATCCATGAGCACAACCACAATTCCATGATACAACAAGGGTTGGTTTTGGTTAAATATTTCATGTTTTATCAATGTTTTGCTCACCTTTATGCTTAATCATGACTATTTTGGGTAAAGTAAGTTAGTATTGTTTTGACTAACTCTATTAGGCTCAAAATTACATTTTAACATATTTTAAATGATCGATAATCTAAAACACATTATTCCCATATAATCCATATCCTCCTCATATTACAAAATTGCAAGTATCCTAATCCATTTCCTATATAAATATTGAAGACAAATATAATTATTTAATTATTTCAACTCTCTTATTAATTAAATAATATTTAATTATAATTTAACTAATAAATTCATTATTCATCCACTATTCACCTACATCTATTTATATATTAAATCATCTCATCATTCCTCTCGTATGGTCCACCTAAGTAAATAACTTCAATTATTTATTTATCTAAGTCCCATATCCCTTTCCCAAAAAACTAAATAAAAATATTCATTTATTTAATTTCATATTTTTAGTACACTTTTTAATTAAGTGGGCTAATCCACTTAATCACCTAATCACTCACTTGCACATCCTAAACCTTCGTAAATCCTCCACATACTCCAATGTGTACAAAGGTATGGTCCTTTGTATATGTGACATGACCTTCGTACCATGTCACATGGGTCAAACACTTGCCCATCCCTCAAGAGTATTCCCAAGTAACATTTTTGTCTTGTCCATCCAATCTTCCAAAGGAAAATCTCCATCATTGACTATCCCCTTATTTCATCTCCATCCATCTCCTCCAACTGCATGAGGGAACTTCTCCTCCTCTCATCTCCCTATGGCTCTCAACCAATATGAGCCATTGATCTTCCAAGTGCATTATACTCATCCATTCCTTGGTCCAAAAATCTATAAATTTACCCCAACCCAAGCTATTTTCATCTAGTACTTGAATGAAACTATATGTTGCTAGCAAGAGCACTCACATCCAACCATCAATGAGAATAATCATCATTCCATAGTACACACATACATATATATATATATATATTGTAGACACCCAAAATTGTCCAATCTAATTAAATAAATATTTTATTTATTTAATTATCTAAGCTTAATTCTTCTATTAAGTAAATAAATCTTTATTTATTTAATTAATTCATTTATCCTCTTCTAGCCTTATTTCTCATTTAAATAAATACATTTATTTATTTAAATTATCCTTTCCCTAAATTAAATAAATATTTTATTTATTTAATTGATCCCACTTCTTCTATTAATTAAATAAATATTTATTTATTTAATTAATTCATTAACCTTTTCTACCTATGACACATGTCATTCATCTCTTAATTCCTACACTACCTACCCTCTTATTATTTTATTATTTTCTTTACCTACCCTCTAATCATAGCTGACCTCTTTTACACCTCTCAATCTTATCCCTCCATTTCTTATAGTGGCTTCTATATAAGAAGATGCTTCCTTCATTATCAAACCCTAACTAATCAATCTATGCATCCTAATCAATCTACACCCTAACTGGCTAACTCACCATGCATTCATCCCCAGCTACACTTTGCACTTTCATATGCGATCCTACTCGCAACCACATTTCCGTTCTTTGTTGAGCTCTTGTGCACATAAAATCTGAGACCAAATATATCAAGCAAGATCAATGGAGATAGGAAGAATAGATATTCAAAACCTATTGGACATGTTATGGTATAATCTTTGTGATTTCATTTGATTTGCATTGTCTTAGGTAATCTTCATATGTTATGGTGGATCTTTGTTGTTGTTAGGCTAGGGTTTGGTGGTTGAATTCATTTAGTCTTTCAACATTGTTGTTATCCATTTTCACCATAAAAATTTTGGCACGCCTGGCGAGACATGGATTTTTGTTAGATCTGCATTTTTTGCAGATTTTTCTAACCCTATATTGCTGTTTTGTAAAACAATTTTGAGAATAACCTTGTGCAGCTAGGGTTTTGGACACAAAATCAAGATCTTGGAGAGATTTGATCATATCTCACAAATGGCTTGGAAATTTTGTACCAAATTTTGTTTCCAGGTTGAAGACAGTATCAGGAGCTCTCAATCCAAAATTCAAAATTTTTGGAGTACATTTTCATTTTCTATGATTTTTTTATGATTTTTCATAAAAAATTAATTTTGAGAGCAAATAAGAGAATTTTTTGGATTTTCTTACATTTTTGGAAATATCTCATAATTATACACAAGATATATTCTTTGTGATTTTAATTTTGATGCAAAATATTTCCCTAAAAATCAGATCCTTAAAAATTAGGGTTTTTCCTTATTTTGATCAAATGTCACAAACGGCTTCAAATTTTGGCATAAAATTTTTTTTTCAGGTTAGGATAAGTATCAAAAGGATTTAGTAAAAATTTCAAAGTTTTTGGATCAAATTTTCATTTTTTATGAATTGTTTATGAATTTTTTATGAGTTTTCATAAAAAATTAATTTTGAGAGAAAATTAGCGAATTTTTTGGATTTTCTTACATTTTTGGAAATCTCTCAAAATTATACATAGGATCTATTTTTTTTATTTTAAATTTAATGCAAAATCATTCCTCAAAAATTGGATCTTTGAAAATTAGGGTTTTGCATTATTTTACTCATATCTCACAAATTGTTTGGATTTGTTTCAGAAATATTTTTATGCATGTTTGGAAGACCATTAGGACTCTCCAATAAAAATTTCATATTTTTTGGATCAATTTTGCATTTTATATGATTTTTTTATGATTTTTCATAAAAAATTAATTTTTGGAGCAAATTAGCAAATATTTTGGATTTTCTTACATTTCTGGAAATCTCTTAAGATTTTACAGGTGTTCTTTTTTTATGATGAATCAGATCTTTGAATTGGTCAACAAAATGCATTGTTAAAGGCCCCTATTTCACAAAGTCTTTTGGATCTAAAATTTACCTAACTTGTGTGCTTGCAGGAAGGGGTGATCATTTGAAACAATCCAAACTACTAACAAATCTTTGTTGTAGGACCTTGACAAGGATTTTCTTTTCATATTTATTGTGTGCCTTGTTTTCATAGACTAGCAAACACTTCAATTGGTGCACTAAAATTGAACCATTGTCTTTTGTGTCTTGAGCAATAGGCTCTTTTTATTTCATCTTTAGAGGGTCTGTCTCCCTGTGTGGTCATTAGGACTACTAGTGAGGAGAGAATAACCCAAGTGGTAGCAAAAGAAAAACCATCTTCTTCCAAACCACTATAAATAACTATATTCATGGTGAAAACTATGAATAACGTGTGCTGATTAGTTCATACCAACACTATGTCTCCCCATAAACCCATTTGGTCAAATTTATTTGATCATTTGTAGGGCGTAACCCCTACTGGCTGGGAGCCTTTTGTTTTTACAGAGCTAAAAGTGCCACATGTATGGCCACACGAGCAGATGCCCTTACTAGCACCTTTTTGTTTTAGAAGCCAAAATCCTTCTAGTTGTTGGGGCAGGAGGTCGGACCTTTGGTAGCAGCCCACACACATACGGTTCTTAGTAGAGATACAAAGTTCACCACGAGGAGTTTTCATGGGGACTGATTCTTGGCTGCCCCGAGAAGTGAGTGCCGAGGGTGGAGCCAATGGGGTCAAGCATCTAAGTATCCACTCTGAATAGCGTAGCCTCGAGGGAAACTCCATGTGGGATCAACAACTATTGTCTTGGCCAACCATAAGAATTGTGATTGATTTATTTTGAACTATCAATCATTCAAGACCAAACATCAAAACATTGTGTCTTTTGTGTCTTCAAGTGTATGCAAAACAAATTTTACATCAAACAACACACTTTTCTTTGAGTCATTTTTGAGTCTAAACACTTGCAAACATTGAGTCCTCATCAACATTGTGTCCTCTTGTCACTGAAAAATAGTCAAACAAATTCAGATTTGGTCACAACAAACAACTTCACAAATTGAAAAGATTTATAGTCCAACAAACAAGAGCAATCAGTTTCAAAATTCTTAAGCTTCCTAAGCTATCTCTTCAGGTTTTCATCTAGCATTCAACCTGTCTTTGGGTCTCACAAAGTCCATCATTGCTTTACACCTTGCATTACATTCACATTTGTCTAAACTTGAGTCGAAAGGTCACTTGCTTGTCCTCATCTTGCTTTGTCAACACACTACATACAACAACATTTTGCCAAGTGGTCCCTCATCAAGGTCTATCACCTTTGGGTCTCATTTGGTCTTACTTAGAGTCAAGGTCAACTTACCTCATCAAGAGAAACTATCCTCTCTTTGGAAGTCACACCTACTCTACTACATACATACTTGGTCTTACACTTTGGACATTACAAGTACACCTTAGATTCATTTACATTCCATTCAACTCTTGGTCTTCCATACTCTTTTCCATTTTCATCTAGTCTCACACATCTTGGTGTATACCTAGTTCATGGTTGAAACCTGTTCCCAAAAATCTAGGAGAGAAACTAAAGAGGCTCAAGAGTCCACAAACATGAGTTCGTATGAGTATGACAATGATATCTTTTTCAATTCTAATCATACTACATTACTTGACATGGATGCCTATAGAAACATTCCAAATGTTGAAAACATTGACACTACAAACAACAATGATACACATAGTGACAATATGGACAACATTTCAATACATTCAGCAGAAGTGGAAGACTCCATTATGGATCCCTGTTTCAATCGATTGGTTGAGGAAATAATAAGGAGAGATAGACAATATTTCTTACAAGTGATGGCACAAAGTGGAACCAAGATTCCTCATGATTTTGACATGTCTCAAATAATGGAAAATTGACCTTTGCAACAACCTCACCTCAACATGGATCAAAGGAGGCCTAATAGTGGAGGCAATAGAGGACCACATCTTGTACCTGAATCACCATCATCTTTGTTTCAAAAACCAGAGGTCCCATACACACATGGTCAAGCATATGATACTCACCTTCGCAGACCATTATGGAAGTCTTATGCAGAAAAATATGCTCAATCACATACCAATGCTAAGGATCAACCACCAAGGCAATTGGATATTCAAAGGCATGATCAAAATTTGGACACAAGGAAACCCCATGTCAAATTTAGGGGCAATACACTAGAAAAAACTCATGACATGCCTGTAGAGTATGGTATACATGGACAAAGCAAATATTTCATTCCTCACCATGACTCTATACCAAGTGGTCCATATACGCATCATCATTATAGACCTCCTCCATATGAACATGTGTATTATCAATATCATCCATATATGCAACATGCTCCTCCACACACTAGTTCAGGCATGGGGTATGGTCCAAGAAGTCGATCTCCACCGAAGAAAAATTTGGAGCAACAAATCAGGGACTTACCAAAGAAAATGGAGGACATAAATACACCAAAGACAACTTACACAATGAGAGACATATGTCCCTATCCATTTGACAAAAGCATTCCAATGCCTCCTTCTCCTACACACTTTGTGACACCTAAGTTTGATAAGTATAGAGGAAAAGGGGATCCTAAGGCACACATAAGACAGTTTTTCACAGCTTGCATTGAGGTAGGTTCAGAAGACACATATTTGATGAGATTATTCCCACAAAGCCTAGGTGATCAAGCTATGGAATGGTTCTCCCAACTTCCACCTGGTATTAAGTCATGGGGTGACATAGCAGAGGAATTTATTCAACATTTCTCCTACAACATAGAGACAGACATATCAGTCACTACTTTGTGCAACACCAAGCAAAGGGATGGAGAATCTTTTTCATCATTTTTACAAAGATGGAGAAATCTAGCCAGCAGATGCTCTTGTGAAATTCCACAAAAACAAATTGTAGAAATGTTCACCCAGAATGTTAACAAAGACATTGGCTATGATCTAAGGAAATCTTGTTTGTCCACCTTCAAGGACGTCATTGAAAAAGGCTTAGCGATAGAAAAGGTCCTAATTGAACAAGGAGTCATTAAGATATTCAAGGAAAACAAAGATGACTTTAAAGGAAAAGATAAGCAAAGATTTTGGAACAAAAACAAGAACACAGTCAATGATGGTGTTGTTGATGCCAATACAGTACGACCCAAAATCATTTTTTTAGGATCAAGCTCTACAAACAATCAAGTGAATACTCAAACAACTTCTAGATCATGAAGGAAGTACACCCCATTGGGAGAACCACTTGAGTCAGTTTTCAAGAAGCTAGTGGCAAACAAAGTAATCACTATTCTAGATTTTCCTCCATATGAGCCAAAGGTCAAACCAAATTGGTGGAATGATGATGAATATTGTGAATTTCATAAGAGCAAGGGTCATAAGACAGGAAATTGTCATCGACTGAAGAACATCATACAAGATCTCATTGATAGAGGTGACATTGAGATTGAAGGACACTCATCCAATCAAGAACATGAGATGTTTAAGGAACCATTCCTGAAACATGACAAAGGAAAAGCTAAAGCCACAGATGACCAAACCAACTATACAAGAGCATCCTATAACTATGATTCAACCATCAATCACATCTCGATGGACAATTATGTCTCTACCATTATCATCAAGGACAAAACCCCTGAGAATTCTACCCAGAGACCCAAGATCATTCTGAAAGGCGTTGGATCTTCTTCTGAACCTACCTCTGAATGTCATGTTACAACCCACCGAGGTAAATTCACTTTGCAAGGTGCTCCAGCTAAAAACACCGCTTCCTCATCAACCAAACCTGAGTATGACCTTGTAGAATAGTTAGGGAAGACACCCGTGCTCATCTCCATACTTGAACTCTTGCGCATATCCCTCGCACATAAATCCATTCTTGACAAAATCTTGAGAGAAACTGTTGTTCCTACTGATCTGAACATGGACTAGTTTCAAGCCATGGTGGGATACCTTTCCATTCCACACTCCCTTACATTCACATAAGCCGATGACGCCTCCGTAAGTCAGCCACATAATGCACCATTACACATTGAAGCCTTCATACACAAACATAGAATCAAACGAGTCCTGATAGATGGAGGAGGAGGTCTAAACATTTGTACATTGAGCACTATTAAACAATTGGGATATTCAGATAAAGTTGTGAATTCTACAAACAAAATTACCATCAAAGCATATGATGATGAAGAGCGTTCATCCAAAGGCACAGTCACTTTACCTCTTAGAGTTGGGCCTATTACAAAGGATGTGGTTTGTCAAGTCCTTGATCTAGATCTCACATACAACATACTCTTGGGACGTCCTTGGATTCATGAGATGAGCACAATCCCATCTACATATCATTGATGTATCAAATTTTCGCACAATGGAGTTGAAGTGACCATCAAAGTTGATCCTAATCTATTCATATATTGCAACAATCTATGACCTAGATTAGAAATAACAATCCCAATCAATCGAGAAGCTATTCCTTCATCAACATATGTGGATCTAGAATCATTAAAAGCTTCTACATCCAAAGAAACAGAGCTAAAAGAAAAGTTCAAGATTAAAGACCTAGGATGTGGTGAGTATATATTTCATGTTGATCAACTCCCACTATCTCCTAAGACATTCAATCGACAAGAACAATCTATAAACAATTTGCAATGCCAAGGAATTGGGTATGAAGCACCTAGTGTTGTGGCTACTAAGTCTGAATGCAAATCTCCTCTAGTGGTGCAAGCAATTCTTGATATCAATAGTTCTAAGAGTGGTTCCAACAAATAATCTATTGAGCGTATCGCCAAACCTCTTGAGAAATCACATAGCTTTACCATTTCATCCACTCATTCCATTTCCACTCCTCTCCCAGACTTGGATCAACAAGAATTACAAAATCCCTTACTCATTGAGGATCAAGAATCAAGCTTTGAAAAGAAAAATTTAAAAGTCAAAAATAAAGAAAAGTGCTTTAGTCCAAATCAAAATCAAAAGCTATTGGACTCTACAAAAATCAAAGTCAAGGATAAAAATCCTATGAAAGAAAAGGAACAAGAGATGATCTCCCCTAATATCAAAATAACTGGGGGCAAAAGTTCTAAAATTTCAAGTCATAAAACATACTTGTTGATCCTAAGTCTCCATCATGCTATCCTACTTTCACTTCTTTTCACAATCATAAGCCTTCATCACTCATCCACTTGTTCCACACATCTTTTCCCTTCTGGTGATACATCATGGACCTTTAATGGAGCTTCCTTGAAGGACTTTGTTATTAGGGATGCCCAAACTTCTTTAGGCGACATGCATATGGGCCTGTGTAGTCCACACACTAGTAATTCTATCTCAGTTCCTTTATCAAGGAAGACAGTCACTCGAGATACACATAATTCAGTCAAGGAACATTGCAACTACAATAATAAGGTAAAGCCTCGCACATTCGAGGTGGGTGACTTAGTTCTCAAAGAACATCCTAAAAATCAATAGGACAGAGAGAAGAAGGGAAAATTCGAACCGAACTAGCTTGGTCCCTACATTATCACAGCAGCCTATGGATCTGGTGCATATCAGCTCTCAACTCCAGATGGCGAACCTTTGGAGGATCCTATCAACAGCATGCACCTTCGTAGGTTTTACACATAGCTCTTCAGAGTATCCTAATTCAGAAAAAAAATACAAAAGAATTCAAAAATACAAAAAAAATTATAAAACAAAAAAATCGTTACTTGGTGAAAACCTGACAAATAGGTGCCTTGTGACACAAAAAACATTGAAAAATCAAAAAAAGTAAAGAGAAATAACTTCGTCCAATGGTGAAAACCACTTCGGTGGTGCACTGGGCAAGTACCATGGTGAAAACTGGGTCACCAGCGCCATGTGTAGAGACATTGCTCCTCCCTCCTTCAGGATTCCATTTCATCCTTTCACTTTGCACACACTCACAGCCTATTCATCCATAATAAACATACACATTCCCATCATGGCTTGTTATTGATCTACCCAAGATTGGTTAGCCATCCATAATAAACCTCCCTTTTCACCTCCCTTTCCATCCATAATAAATCAGATACTATCTATGGCTAAGGCAAATCCTACGTCTAGTGATGGGTGTGGAACTAAGAACATCACACGTTTCGAGGAGTACAGTTTCTTCTAGCTTCCTTCAGTCTATTCACGCACAATCCACAATAAAGCAACAGTTGCATCACAGATCCGCAATAAATTTTCATCTTCTCTGCAATAAAGTATCAGTTTCATGGATTCAGTCAGTTTTAGATGAGACACAGCAACAACAATGGGCTTAAACAAATCAAATCTTTCAGTAGACTCAGACAACATTATGGTTCAGTGCCATATATCCTTTTTGTGAAAGTAAACATTGTGACCACAATCAAATAAGACTTATACAAGTGACAAGAGACACTAAACTTGAGGACTATAGTGGATGTTGGTGTGGAGTCTTGGTTTTCTTTTGATTTTATCTTTTGGTGACATGTCTTTTAGCTTTTTCAGGATGTCTCTGACTAGAGATTTTATCTCCAGGATGTCTTTGACTAGAAAGGCAAGGATGGGGTATCGTCACCTATTTGTATTTGATGTTTGTGGATTGTCTCTTAGTAATGCCATGACTTGTCCAAGGATATGAGGACACTATGAGTCTAGTGTGAACTGGGGCATTCCTTGTTTGTGACTGTCTTATCTCCATGCAAACAGGTACAATGACTTTCTGGGTCAAGCATATGCCTCGATTTTCATAACCTACTTGCCATAATAAAGCTCAATGATGATAATGCACAAGAAGCTCTTTTCACTTTCATATCTTCTATCTTCCATCCCCCTTTCTTGATTGACTTCCATCATCCTTCTTGAGTCCATGTAGCCCACTATCACATGACTGAGTATAATGACACACCAAAAACATTTGCATTTCATGTAGTTGCACCTGCATTATCACATGTTAGCATTTCATACATACATATAGATATCACAACTGCATCACATCCTGCGCACAACACCTGTTAGCACAATTTACATTTGCATTATCATATTCATCTGCATTACATACATTCACATTTGCATCATGCATACACATATAAAAACATAAAAGAACAAAAATATTGCATTTCATTATATATATATTTGCATCCATATCATAAGCATCACATAGAAACATACATCACATAGGTACACATGCATATAGTTGTTGCAATGATGAATCATCACATATATATATATATATATATATAATCATAAGTATCATGATACAATGATGTCTCATATGGCTACAATCACCCGAAGGTGTCTACATCATCATACAAAATGGTACAAAACTGATATAGAGGAACCCACTGATCACTCCTACCAATACTACTGGTAGTGCTAATCATGTCTGTGTCATCATGTCCCATGCCATGTGTCCAGTTCTCATCTCTAGTCTGGGATCCTGAAACACTCATCTCAGGGCCTCTCTATCTCCATCTCGATCATACGGAATCAGCTCCCCATCGATCGATATCCACAGAATCCTATATACATCCTCCAGGGTGACTGTCATCTCCCCCATCAACAAATGAAAAGTGCAAGTCTCAGAGTGCCACCTCTTCGCCAATGCAGTCAACAATCCCATGTTCGCCCGAAACTTAGGCACATACAAAAGATGTCTCAATCCCATAGCCTCAATCGCAGCTTGGTCCTCGGCTGTCAACTCAGGGTCGCAACCTCTGAGTCGATGGGAATCTCTCCCGTGACTCCAACATAGGCAAATACTCCTGCAGTCACACAAATCAATCATCTTAGTCCTAGTGACACTCACTATTCATCACAAAGTGTTGCTTCTATCCTAGTGGTACACCCTGTTCATCACAAAGTACTACGTGTTTGGCACTCCCTGTTCATCACAAAGTGCTACTCACATTTGCACTCACTGTTCATCACAAAGTGCTACTCATATTTTAGTACTCCCTATTCATCACAAAGTAATATAGCTTGGTACTCACTGTTCATCACAAAGTGCCTTGATCTATCTTATCCTAGGGCCTCTTCTTGAGTGAATCCTCTTGAGAAGTTTCCCAATTGGCAACGCATGTTCTATCACAGAATTGTTCTATCCAAAACACAAGAGTTAGACAAGTTCATTGACAGTAAAAACAAGTTCTAGAACATAAGGTAAACCTCAACACAATTAAATTATTTCAAAGTAAGGAGGTTACAAAATGGTTGTTGAAAATTGACAAGGTTGTTAGAACCTTTTGGGGGGATAATGAGGTTGTGATAACCTCTTAGGACATCAACATAAGTTACAAAAGGTCCCTAGTTTTGTCAATGGATTTTCTCTTAGACAAAATTGACCACTAAAAATTTTCTAGAAGCAATTGGTAAAATCAATATGAGCACAACAAATTAAACTAAAATTAAAAATGGAAGCTATTTTATTGGACAACATATGATTTCTTATGGATCCAAATTATTTTGCATCAAACATAACCTTAGTACCATATCACATGGGTCAAAATACTTCCCCATCCCATAGGGGTACTCCCGAGTGCCCTTTCCATCTTGTAGATCCAATATTCCCAAATAGAATCCCCACCATTGATTCTCCCCTTATTCCCTTACTCTCCATCTCCTCCAACCACATGAGGACAATTTTCCTCCTTCATCACCCAATGTTTCTCTACAATATGAGCCTTTGATATTTCAAGTGCATCTTATTCATCCATTCCTTGGGAAAAAAATCTATAAATTGGCCTCAACCTAAGCCATTTTCATCCACTAATTGAATGCAACCTTATGTTTCTAACAAGAGCACTCATCCAAACATCCATGAGCAAAACCACAATTCCATGATACAACAAGGGTTGGTTTTGGTTAAATATTTCATGTTTTATTAATGTTTTGCTAACCTTTATGCTTAATCATAACTATTTTGGGTAAAGTAAGTTAGTATTGTTTTGACTAACTCTATTAGGCTCAAAATTACATTTTAACATATTTTACATGATCAATAATCTAAAACACATTATTCCCATATAATCCATATCCTCCTCATATTACAAAATTGCAAGTATCCTAATCCATTTCCTATATAAATATTGAAGACAAATATAATTATTTAATTATTTCAACTCTCTTATTAATTAAATAATATTTAATTATAATTTAACTAATAAATTCATTATTCATCCACTATTCACCTACATCTATTTATATATTAAATCATCTCATCATTCCTCTTGTATGGTCCACCTAAGTAAATAACTTCAATTATTTATTTATCTAAGTCCCATATCCCTTTCCCAAAAAACTAAATAAAAATATTCATTTATTTAATTTCATATTTTTAGTACACTTTTTAATTAAGTGGGCTAATCCACTTAATCACCTAATCACTCACTTGCACATCCTAAACCTTCATAAATCCTCCACATACTCCAATGTGTACAAAGGTATGGTTCTTTGTATATGTGACATGACCTTCGTACCATGTCACATGGGTCAAACACTTGCCCATCCCTCAAGAGTATTCCCAAGTAACATTTTTGTCTTGTCCATCCAATCTTCCAAAGGAAAATCTCCATCATTGACTATCCCCTTATTTCATCTCCATCCATCTCCTCCAACCGCATGAGGGAACTTCTCCTCCTCTCATCTCCCTATGGCTCTCAACCAATATGAGCCATTGATCTTCCAAGTGCATTATACTCATCCATTCCTTGGTCCAAAAATCTATAAATTTACCCCAACCCAAGCTATTTTCATCTAGTACTTGAATGAAACTATATGTTGCTAGCAAGAGCACTCACATCCAACCATCAATGAGAATAATCATCATTCCATAGTATATATATATATATATATATATATATATATATATATATATATATATATTAGACACCCAAAATTGTCCAATCTAATTAAATAAATATTTTATTAAATTAATTATCTAAGCTTAATTCTTCTATTAATTAAATAAATCTTTATTTATTTAATTAATTCATTTGTCCTCTTCTAGCCTTATTTCTCATTTAAATAAATACATTTATTTATTTAAATTATCCTTTCCCTAAATTAAATAAATATTTTATTTATTTAATTGATCCCACTTCTTCTATTAATTAAATAAATATTTATTTATTTAATTAATTCATTAACCTTTTCTACCTATGACACATGTCATTCATCTCTTAATTCCTACACTACCTACCCTCTTATTATTTTATTATTTTCTTTACCTACCCTCTAATCATAGCCGACCTCTTTTACACCTCTCAATATTATCCCTCCATTTCTTATAGTGTCTTCTATATAAGGAGATGCTTCCTTCATTACCAAACCCTAACTAATCAGTCTATGCATCCTAATCAATCTACACCCTAACTGGCTAACTCACTATGCATTCATCCCTAACTAGGCTTTGCACTTTCATATGCGATCCTACTTGCAACCACATTTCCGTTCTTTGTTGAGCTCTTGTGCACATAAAATCTGAGACCAAATATATCAAGCAAGATCAATGGAGATTCAAACCCTATTGGACATGTGATGGTATAATCTTTGTGATTTCATTTGATTTACATTGTCTTAGGTAATCTTCATATGTTATGGTGGATCTTTGTTGTTGTTAGGCTAGGGTTTGGTGGTTAAATTCATTTAGTCTTTCAACATTGTTGTTATCCATTTTCACCATATATATATATATATATATATATATATATATATATATATATATATATATATATATATATATATATATATATATATATATATATATATATATGTATGTATGTATATATATGTATGTATGTATGTATGTATGTATGTATGTATGTATGTATGTATATGTGTGTGTACATATGTGTATATATATATATATATACATGTATGTATATATTTATGTATGTATATATGTATCTATGTATGTGTATACACACACACACACACACACACATATATATATGTATATGTATATATATATATATATGTATATGTATATATATATATATATATGTATATGTATATATAAATAACCATGAGTGTTGCTAGTGTTTTGAGTAGAGTACGTTATGTTATGCCCAATATGGAAAGCTAATGTACTGAGAGGGGAGGGGTGAATCAGTACTTTAAATCTTTTCTTCAACAATAACTTTACTGCTAAGCATAAACCAAAAACTGTTGTAGCATAATATAATGCTAAAATAAATAAATAACAATCATACATGATTCACTCCATAACACATATATTTTGGTTACACAGAAACTCTTGGTTAGAGAGAAAAACTACAGTGGGGATGGCACCCACAACTTCACTACTACAATAATAAAGGTTGCTCGATTAGAGCTACATGTTTAGCTATTTCTAACAGCTTACCCTGTTAGGAGTATCAAAATCGTTAGATCTACCTTGCTAAAGGATTTTACAACACTTATTCTAAATGTTGCACCTAGTTAAAGGCTTTACAATTTATAGACTTTGTTAGAGTCTTTTACCCTGTTAAAGGTTTCTCTTACAACTCAAAATATTACAACACAATATTACAAAATATCTTCAACTTCACATCTGGAATGTTATAGCAGATTCTATGTGCTCAAAATGAGATTACCTTGCTTATAGCATACCTCGGTAATCCATAGATTAACTCGGTAAACCCTTCTGTTTACTTTGTTCCTTGATTGTTCTCTGAAATCCTTCTTGGTGACCTTTGCGTCTCTAACAGTCACAATACTCAGTGCTCCCTTATCTATTTCACATGTCTTGCTTCATACACCTTTTTTTAATCCTCAATCCATGTTGAATAAATAGATCTCTTATGTCGATGATCTGTTCATGCTTCGATGTTACAAACATGATTCATCAAATGAATAACCATACAAAATATTTCATTAGATAGATGACCTCAAGATCATACAAAATCTTTAAGGTGCAATTTCCTAAGTGATAATGATATCCTGTTCCTTGATCTTGTAACACATTTACCATATGTGTCTAGGTTCAATGAATTTGGTAACACATTTCACTCGGTGTGTGTTCACTCGGTATATCATTTTTGCTACTCGGTAGACATAGTGTGTTACTTGGTAGACAACTCAGTGTGTACTAAGCTCTGTGACTACTAACTAAATATTTCGGTAGTAATAACCGACTAGAGTATATAGAATGACTTTGAACCTAAAACTAATGGCAACATAGTAAATAGTAACAATCTCCCCTTTTGACATTAGTTGAGATATTTGACAAAACTTCTTTCAAAGTCATAACTCAAAAATCTATATACTTACAAAATTTGACTAAACTGACAGTATATACATCTGTCAATGAAATAGTATACTCAGATATACTCCCCTTATCAATATACTGTTCATAACTCTGATTGTGCATGTGTTGTGATAAATATTCTATATTTACTGCTCGGTTGTTATTGCTCGGTTCACTGCTCGGTTGTCACTGCTCGGTTCACTGCTCCCCCTGTCAAAATTATCTTATATACACTATATACTCTCTCTTTTTGACAAACATCAAAACTTAGTTACCATTCGATGGAGGCAACTGGTCAAAAATGGAATTATACTTTATCCTTGCATCGGTGAGAGCGGCAGAGAGGCCATCCTTGACACTATCCATGAGTGAATTCTGAGCTGTAATGTTGGCTAACAGTGAAATCAATCCATCTAAAGTGCTTCCCTTTGGCTGAGTGGATAAAGAGATAGCCTTGTTGATCTGTTCTTGGATGGAGGACAAGTGTGGAATGAATAAGGTTTGAAGAGTCATAATGTCCATCCTTATTGTGTGCTCTTCATTCCTAAGTTCCAATTATTGAGCCATAAGCTTTTGTAACTTGGTATAGAAATTTTGAATAGAATTTGGCTCAGTGGTCAATGTATGGGAGAGATCAGTAATCTCTTTCTCAATCACTTATGTTTTATTCTTGATGTCTTTAATGAATAAAGAAAATGTACAGAGTTTCTGAAATAAAAAAAGAATGTGCTTGAGTTGAGGGGACAACTCAGCAATAAATTTGACAAGTTTTACTTTGCCAATAGCAATGGCTTTCTGTACCTCTTCAATCATTTTTTCAGTGAGTTCTTTGTCCTTCAACTTGCTCAAGTATTTAGATGCGTCTACTCCAGATGTCTCTATTTTAGTTAGGAGTTCATCCAGTTGAACATGGGTGGTTGCATCTTTTGTCACTGTAGCTTCAGGTAACATATCTGTTAATAGTGCTTTCACCTTCTGAAGTACTCTGTTTTTCTTTTGTATAGCCATTTGCTTCTCTTGTTCTGCTTTGGCTTTGCATAGTTCACCGAATTCAATAAGTGTTTGCCCTTTTAATTTGGATATGTCTACATTCGGCAACACTATTGGTTTTGACAAATCTAATTTGAAACTATGTTTTTTCATTTTCTTTTCTTTAGATGAGGGCAAGTGCAAGGTAATGAGTCACAAATTCACGGAAGTCCACGCATTGGAAAACGCGCTCTTATAAATGGGGGCCCGTTTTCAAAAAACGGGGGCCCGTTTATGCTTCGAGCTCCCGAGCCGAAAGGTAACGGGGCTCCGAAGCAAAAAAAAATGGGGGCCCGCTTTAAAACAAAACGGGGACCCGTTTTTTAGAAACGGGGGCCCGTTTCTAAAAACGGGGGCCCGTTTTGTTTAAAAGCGGGCCCCCGTTTCTAAATGACATTTTTCCTTTTTTTTTCCACAAGCTGCCTTGTTTGAAAACGGGGGCCCGTTTTGTGGAAGTTGATTCCACAACCCGCCACTTGGCTCGGGATTAGGCCCGGGATAGGCCTGGAATGGCCACACCTGAGACATGGACCTGCAAATTCAAATCTCCATGAATGAAAGCACAAATATGAACTTCAGAAATAGTTTACGCGCCTCTAATCAGAGGATTTTTATACGAAATTAAAACCCATTTCAGATTATACTGTCTAGATTCTAAATATGTAAATTTATTTAAAAATTGATTATTTTAACTATTTTTCATTTAATTTATACTAAATCGAGTCCATAAATTTGAAATATTAACTAATTTTGTTAATTTAATAACTTTTTTATTTTAAAAAATTTTGGAAAAAAAATTATATGTCATCAATCTACACAAAATTCTTTTGTATTTAAAAAAAAATAAAATCAAAAAATGTTAAGTTTACATCAAATTATGTGGGTCGTACACGTGAAATTTTTAAAAAGATAATTACGGCCATTAAAAAATTAATAAAAAAAAATATATTAGAAAAAAGAATACAGAAAAATATGCTCATCAATCTTCAGTGTGTTACAAACCATTTCCCAAAACGGTTTGAGAAAATAATTTTAATTGTGTCAAAAAGTGTGGGTCGTACACATGCATGGTAAGGTCTTGAAACAGGCATTTTTAAAACATAGTTTTCAAAAGTCCATTCAAAAAGTTATTTTTTATTATGTGGGTATTAAAATAAATTATATATTTGGAAAGTAGACTCAGAGGGCTATCTTTTATATTCCTGACTTTTTCCAAGATTCAATCTCTAAGTGTTTCAAAATTTAAGCTCAAATGAGACAAAATCTGAAAATCAGGGAAAACACTTCCACTTTTTGGCCAAAAAGTGGACTCATCTTCTTGCACTGACCCATGAGGAGGTTTTCACTAGTTGAACTAATACAATGGCTTGCGAGGCTTGTTGACCCTTGGTAGGTTGCTTGGTAGAGGCAACACTTTTGTCAATTTCTTTAACCTTAGATGTCGCCTTCGATGAATCTGTGCTCTGGGTCTCAGTTGTAACATTTTCTGTGCTAGAAGGGGCTTGAGAAGTCTATTCCTCGGTGGCCTGAGAAGTAGCTTCTCCTTCTGTAGACTTGTGACCCTCTTTTCCTTGTTCAGTATCTTGAGGTGTCTCGGTTGAAACATGCTAAGTGACCGGAGGATAGGGCTGAACTTGTTCCAAAACTAACTCATTGGATACCAATTTGGCATAAGCATTCCCTTCAATCATTTCATGTTCTTGTACCTCGGTGTCCATGATATCCTCATCAATTTGTATAGTATCAGTGGGGTCTTGCTCGGTGATATCAGGATCTTTCTCGGTGACATCAACTATTTCAACTTCAACTTCCTCACCAGCATTCTTGATTTGAAAGATTTCCTGCCACTTTTCCTTGGTCTCATTCTCTACTTCAAGATAAAGGCCATTCATCAATTTCAAGGCTCTTTGCTTGACTAGGAAGTTTGTCTAGTAGTTTTTCAGATGTTCATTGATCTCATCTACCGACATGTCTGAGAAGAGATGTGCCAGACTTCTTTCTCTCATCTGTTTTTCCAAGTCCATAGCATATTTCCACCTATTATCAATATACAAATACAATTCTTTTGGAAGAGAATTAGTTACTTCCAATGGGACCAATCAGAATTTCAGAAGTGTGCAGATGATAGCTTCTTCTATTTGTCTCTTTTCTTCATCATTTCTGGATTCATACTTAACATATCTAAATGCTCCAAATCCACATATTGTTTCAGATTAGCACAAAAATTATCAATGCTATGTACATCTTTCTTTTGACTCTTAACAATCTGAAATTTGCTTGCATCTTCAGATTCAGTGTCACTGGACTCTTTAGTCAAAATGATTCTCTGAGTAGATTTCTTATAAGTTTTTTTTACCTTTGGTGCGGTAACATTCTTTGGTTTCTTACTCGGTGATACTGCAAATGATCTTGTGTTTGGGTGCTTTGCTGAAGGAGTCGGTGATACCTTTGATGTATCATGTTTTTTCCTTTTCAAAATTTTCCCTTTAGGCAACTCGGTGCTCAATGTAATAGCTACTTCTTGGGCTTCAGATTCCTCCTCGGTGATTACTTGAATGCTCTTGACAGGTGTGGAGGAAGAACCTTCTCCAAATTTCTCTATTAATGCCTTAATCATTTTTGTTTCTTTTCTTGTAGCCTTTGGTACTACAATGCTCATTTTAACTTTCTCTTTAACTTCTTCATATGTACTGTATCTCATCTCGGTAGCATGCCTTGGTAGAGCAATAAAAGCATCTATCTGTTGTTGTGTAATGTCAAAATCAATCTCATAACCCATAGGTGGCAAAGATTGAGTTCTCAGTTCCACCACATTGACATGGCAGTAGTTGGTGTCTACTTCAAAGCATATATCATCCTTGTATTTCTCCACTAACTGGGGTGGAATCCTATACCTGTTATGCATCTTTTCTTGAAACTTGCTAAAATAATCATCCATAATATCATTGAAGCTATCACCTAGATGTTTGATGAAGTCATTGATTTGATGGGTGATTGGTCGGTGTAGCTCCCAAACTACATTACCGACTGAAGGAAAGAATTTCTCAAAATAGAAAAACATGCATACCAAAAGTGATCCAAACTTCAGTGTGTTTTCTGAGTTGTTCTTCTTTGGCTTCCTTATGGTGTTGATATTTTCAAACAGATTTTTCAACAACACTTTGCATAGATCGATCTTCATACCTTTCTTCACAATTTTATAAGCTAAATCGACTGTTGCACAGGGTACACTGTTTTCCCTTGCCAATTGAAAGAAACAATAGCCTATGACTCTAATGGCAAAATTCAGCTCTACATCTATGACATTATTCAGTTTTAGACCTCTGCAATCAGATTCAACTCTGGTTAAAGTGATCAATTCCTTCTATGAAATCATTTTCTGAGCTTGGGCATGGTCATAAATAGGGTAACCGGTGATCAAGTGGATGATTTCCTTGGTGATCTTGAATGGTTGCTCCTCTAACCACAAGAAGTCATCATGAACTCTGCTTAAAACAAATTTAACCCACTAGGGTTTGAAGACTCGCGGGTAGGTTAGGGCTTCAGTCAATCCCTTGACTTTAATGTGTTCAAACTTGTTATCTAGTTTTCCATCAGTACACAATTCATCATATGTGTCCTTGATCTCAACATGACCTAGTTCCTCAACATGACACTTAGTGAAGAATCTGACATCCTCAACTAGTAAAACCCTATCCAGAATGAGTGAAAAGGCAGTTTTATCATCCGGTTCAGATGCTACTTTGGGAGTTAGAGAGTATTTCAGTGAGGGCTTCTCAATGTTCTCAACAACAATGGGCTTCTGGATCTTAGGTGCCATTGCAAATTTTGGATAATCACTTAACAAAAGATCCTTAGGGTTTGAAGACTTTTAAATGGCAGATGCTTTCACTTAGTAAATGTAAAACAGATATTCACAACTGATATGATCGGTAAACTAGCTTGACAATGCATTGTGATTGATGTAAATACCTTGAATTTTGCTTTGGAAGAGATTTGATCACCTTGAATCACTTCGCTCTGCTTGCTTGAAAACTTGGTAAGTGTAAAATAATCGCGCAAAAGCTTTAAGTACATAATTTTACCTTATCGGGCTCTGTGCAGTTAGGTAAGAAAACATTAAATGCACTCGATACCACTTCCTTTTTATGCTTTTACCGAGTAGCCAGACTTCCTGTATTTATCGACTAAACAGGCTTCCAAAAGACTTGATAAAATTTTTAAATTTCCTAATGCATCTTTAGCTATGCAGATTTTGAATTAAGTACATGATAAAATAGGAACTGTTAAGATTTAACCTTGAGAGAATGCAGTCCCTTCATACCTTCACCGATTAATTTGGAATAGGTGCACCTAACTCGGTAGGTAAGGTGCTTTCTTCATTTGACACAATTTCCTTCTTTTTCCAAATCATCTGTAATTTGCTTCTTATTTCCTCAGTGTCTCCTCTAGGTTGATCTCTGCAATCTCTAGCCAAGTGTCCAACTTTGCGACAATGAAAACATGCCATACCAGGATCTCTCCATGATCTTTGGTTGTTCATTCCAAACCTTATAAAGCAGTTGGCACTTATATGTCCATATCTTCCACAACATTCACACCATATCCTTGTATTGTAATCCCATGGTACTGCAGTATATTGTCGGTTAAGATCTGTGTGAGTTCGGTAGCTTCTAGTATTTGCTTGGTGTGCAGACCACATATAGTTCTTCTGATTAAACCAACACTTCTTGGTACTATGCCCATATCTATTGTAGTTTTTACAAAAGCCTTTGAATTTTGCCTTCTGATAATTGCTAGCAGACTTTTTCCTACATTGGTTAGATGTGTGACCATATTTATTGCAATTGTAACAATAACCATTGGACCTAGTGACATTCGGTTGCTTACCTTTTTTTATTTGGCACATGTTGGCAGTATTTCTTTGTTTTCCATAGTAGTTGCAAATAGGCTTCTTCCCTTTGATGTTCTTCTTGTTTCCAGCTTGCTTTGATGATTCTCCTTTCTTGGTAGTGTGGATTGCCTTCTCGGTAGAGTCTTTTCCTTTGTAACTGAGTCCTACAAATTTGTTGGGTCTTTTTGTATTAAGTTGCTCATCCAACATCTTTGATACTTCATAACTCTTCTTCAGTGTTTCTTTGGATTTCTTCTTTGTTTTAAGTTCATCGGTCAACCTTGATACTTCGAGTTTTAATGCTTGATTCTCATCATCTTTCAAATTTGCTTCATGATGTGCATAACCCAATTGATTTGACAGATTTTGTTGAGTTCCAATCAACCTTGTGATTTCATCATTCCTTTCAGATACTAATGCTTCAAGTTGTTGTTTTTCTCTTTCTAGATCTCTTAATTTATCCTCGGCTGTCCTCAATGTATCAAGATTTTCAGTCATCTATGTGCTGAAATGTTCATGTTCTCTTTTCATAGCTTTTAGCTGATCAGTCAATGCTTTGTTTTTTTCTTTCAGTTCTCCAATTATTTCTTCAGTCTCTTCAGATATACTGTTCTCAAATGATGTCTCAATTTGTTCCACTAACTCTTGAGAGTCCTGCAAATCATCAGACAATCTTCTTCTAACTTTCAGGTATTTTTGCATTTGTTTCTACATGTCAGCAATCACTTGATTAGCATGATCCAATTCATTTTGAAGATTCACAATTCTCTAAGATTGTCTGTAGCCTTCCACTAATAAGATCTTTCTTTTAGGCAATTAAACCCTTTTCCAAGATTCAAGCTCTGATACCAATTGTTAGGCCCAATATGGAAAGCTAATGTACTGAGAGGGGAGGGGTGAATCAGTACTTCAAATCTTTTCTTCAACAATAACTTTACTGCTAAGCATAAACCAAAAATTGTTGTAACATAATATAATGCTAAAACAAATAAATAACAATCATACATGATTCACTCCATAACACATATATTTTGGTTATGCAGAAACTCTTGGTTAGAGAGAAAAATTGCGGTGGGGATGGCACCCACAACTTCACTACTGCAATAATAAAGGTTGCTCGGTTAGAGCTACATGTTTAGCTATTTCTGATAGCTTACCCTATTAGAAGTATCAAGATCGTTAGATCTACCTTGCTAAAGGATTTTACAACACTTATTCTAAATGTTGCACCTAGTTAAAGGCTTTACAATTTATAGACTTTGTTAGAGTCTTTTACCCTGTTAAAGGTTTCTCTTACAACTCAAAATATTACAACACAATATTACAAAATATCTGCAACTTCACATCTAGAATGTTATAGCAGATTCTATGTGCTCAAAATGAGATTACCTTGCTTATAGCATACCTCAGTAATCCATAGATTAACTCGGTAAACCCTTCTATTTACTCTGTTCCTTGACTGTTCTCTGAAATCCTTCTCGGTGACCTCTATGTCTCTAATAGTCACAATACTCAGTGCTTCCTTATCTATTTCACATGTCTTGCTTCATACACCTTTCTTTTTAATCCTCAATCCATGTTGAATAAATAGATCTCTTATGTCAATGATCTGTTCATGCTTCGATCTTACAAACATGATTCATCGAATGAATAACCATACAAAATATTTCATTGGATAGATGACCTCAAGATCATACAAAATCTTTAAGGTGCAATTTCATAAGTGATAATGATATCCTATTCCTCGATCTTGTAACACATTTACCATATGTGTCTAGGTTCAATGAATCTGGTAACACATTTCACTCGATGTGTGTTCACTCGGTATATCATTTTTGCTGCTCGGTAGACATAGAGTGTTACTCGGTAGATAGCTCAGTGTATACTACGCTCTGTGACTACCGACTGAATATTTCGGTAGTAATAACCGACTAGAGTATATAGAATGACTTTGAACTTAAAACTAATGGCAACATAGTAAATAGTAACACGTTAATAATGCTTTGATTACTCTATTAGGATCAAAATTACATGTACAAAATATTGTGATTATTATTTTTATTTTCCCTCTTGATTCCCCTACAGGTAGACCATTAATACTCCAACATAAGGTATATTTTATTTATTAAGAAAAATTACTGAAAGATTAAAATTTCAAAAAATATCTATAGCCTTAAGTAAAGAAAATTTGTTAAGGTGATTCTTTTTCATTTTTATAAATAGTTAAAAAAAGGGTGGTATATATCAAAAAGGGTTGTTATAAATATATCAAAAGTAATTATATGTAAAACATGTATTGAAATTTCAAGTTACAATATTAAAAAAAAAATTACTTTGAATAATGAGGTGTGCATGTTATCTCAAATTTAAACTTTTTTCAACAATTAAATAATAATGTCAATTTTTTTATCTATAAGTTAGGCATAAGTGAGTCGTACCCCATAAAATTACTATGAAAATAAAAATGATAAAGTGCATGCCCTTGCCAAAGAGGTACAAAAAGACAACACTACTCAACCATCAAACATCATGGCTAGTCTAAATATTACTATTATCATTAATGTTTACTCTCCTCCAAACCATTTAATTTTTGGTTTTAGTACACTAGATTCAATATGAGATCAAAGATGCATTTTTCTGCTAACTTCCACACATTTGTTAGTATGCTTTTTCCTTTTCTACATAGTATGTCATTCATTGGCTCCACCATTGTCATTAAGATCAATTAGATGGGGACCCTAAGAAAGAATGCTCCCAACCTAGGAAAAATGGAGCCCCCCATTGTTTGTTGAAGAATCTAAGGAATGTTTGATTTCTAGAACTATGGTGACTATATGAGAACGCCTTTTTTGAAGAGTCATCAAAAAAAAATTCTCTATCGAAGAAAAAAGATTTGACTCATTGAGTCAATTTTTGGATAGTATTTTGTGAAGAATCTTGAGTCAAGATATCACTAGAATTTGGTGGTTCCAAGCTTCTTGAATCAACTTGCTACCTCAATTTTAGCTCCATCTTTGGTTCTGAGGAAGGCTCATTGACCTACAAGCCTATATTTTCCTTAGAATCTTCTAAAAAGAGGATTCAATATTTTGAAGAATTATTAATGGTATAATGTTTTGGGGAGGCATATTTCCACCATGAGGTCTCCTTCTTCACTTAAGATATAACATATGGACACTCAACAATAAATGCCCATTTTTGAAACATCTTCTACAACAGAATAATCCTTCATAGTCCAAGGGCTACATTCAACCTTTTTCCATTACCTTTTATAATTATTTTAGTTGGTATCTCTTTGGAGGTATCCAGTTCCACTAGAATCTAAGCAAAGGTTGTGTGGATAAATTCTTTTGAGTCTATATTTGTAGTCAAAAAAATCATTATGGTGTTTTCAATTGCAAAAGTAAAATTTGAACCAAAAGTTGAGGGGAAGATTAGGGAGGCAAACACAGATAGGCATGAAAGAAAAATATTTAGTGGATGGATAAAAATTTGGGTGCCAAGATTTCAACATTAGCATGCTATATCACCAAAACAAGACATAACTTAGAATTGTTTTTTATCTTTCATACTATCAAAGAACATCAAAAAAAATTAAATCTTCCAATTTATCCTCTATTGGAGGTATCCAAGATTTTGATATCTATTTATGTAAATTTGAGAGGCTACAAAAAAAAAATGTAAACCTTCTAATTAATCTATTTTAACAATAAACAAAATCTTCATTTTTATGTAGCTCTTTATTTGATTTTTTTCAAAATTCAACTTCAAGGGTTTTTCAAAACACTAAACAATCCTTCTATAATAATTACCTTTTTTTTACTTTTGGGATATAAGATGAAAAAATAGGAGAAAGGGACCCAAAATTGATTACATTTGCAAAGGGAACCCTCGAATTAGAGGAACACTTCCCAATAGCCAAATCCCTGCATGACTTGGTAGGGAAAAAGGTAACTAGATCACTATGGTCATTCATCCTATCTATGCACCTAGAGGAAAGCCCACTATCTCTAGACTAAGACACAAAGTAGGGAGAAGGCTGAGTAATAGTCAAACTGGTAGGCACCTCCACCAACCAGCAAGGCAAATCGATTGTTGTATGCAAAGAGGTACCACTACCAAAATTAGTAAGTCACAAGGAACCAATAGAAGTGTTGCTCAAACCCTCAACAAAACACTCATAAATTCCTTCACTATAGTAGTTTAGCCCAAAGTCCTTCACTATAGAGGGTGAGTAAATGGGATCAACTAGCCTAATTATGTAAAGCAAGAATCAAACTCATTTACCACATCAATACACTAGAGAATAATCAATAGACCCTAATTCAAACCTATCAAAAGATCTAAGAACTAATTTATTGACTATTCTCTTGAATTGAATTTGAATTGATAATGGAATGTGAGAACTAGGGCTAAACATGCAAAATTGAGGGTAATCAACATAAACATAAATTTGTAGATCAGATATGTAAACTCTAAGTATAGATATGAAAATGAGAGGCAAAGAGGAACCTATGTGTAAAATTTGAGCCTGAAAGTGATGAGCTGTATAGCTAGGTGTCCTAGTTCCCAAGATGTCAGATGTAGATATCATAAACAAATTTGGGATCAAGATGTCACTTAGAATATCCTCCTTAAATTTCATCAAAAAAGTGTCAAACACTAGGTGTACCTAGTGTCCAAGCTTTTTTGCTTATGTAAAGTTTGGTTCTCTTTTTCTCAATTTGTAATTTCCATATATATTCCTTCTCTTTGAAACTTGTAACCTATACACACAAGAGAGGAAAAATGGTGATGCTTTGATAGGGCTTTGCCTAGGTAAAATTTCAAGTTTGGAATTAACCCTTTAATGAAAATTGATAAAAAACAATATCTAAATTAAAGTACTAGATCCATAATATATTATACCTCAAGTTTGATGTTGTTGATGATGATGATGTAATGCTCTTTAAATAGGACCCACAAATGTTGATGCAATAACATGACAAGGCCTAAAAGACTCAATCATGAAAACATGCATGCATGAAGATTGTTGCAACTTGTTACTCCATAATACTTAGATTTGAAGAATTTTGCTCATCATAATTGATCTAGGATTTGATTAGAGCAAATATTCTCTTATATAGGGTTCCCAATGTATTTAATACATTAGGATGACCTCCAAAAGTCATATTAAAATATTGAGACTGGTAATCAACTATCAGGAACCGATACACTGACATGTTTAAAAATGGGCCCAAACTAGGGGGACCATGGCACCTATTTCCCTAGTCTACTAGGACTCGAGTGCCTAGTGCCCTAGTTTACTAAGGCTAGGGTGCCTATAACTCTATTCAACCCAGAATGGGGTGCAACAAAGGTGGGCTTAGTGTACATAGGCTCACAATAGGGATTTAGATCACCATATCCACACATGACATCATTTTTGCAATGAAAATCTATAAATAGGCTTGAAAAAGAGATATGATGGGACACACTAAGGAAATGACACAAAAAAATGAGTGCAAAATTGTAAGGGGTCACAAGTTACAACACTGCATTTAGCCCCCACTTTAGCAAGAATATGAACTTACACTCATACTTATGGTGAAGGGGAGAGAGAGAGAGAGAGAGAGAGAGAGAGAGAGAGAGAGAGAGAGAGAGAGAGAGAGAGAGAGAGAGAGAGAGAGAGAGAGAGAGAGAGAGAGAGAGAGAGAGAGAGAGAGAGAGCATTTGGGAGCAATATTACCAAGAGATAAGATGTTGCTATGTTTGAGAGAAGAAGCCCTATATTTAGGATCTTAACTCACACAATGTCATACAACAACACACAAAATAAATAAAAACAAATAAAAATCAAACAAAAGGGGGAAAAGGAAAACAAAGACAATAAAAAAGACACACAGAAGGGGTTAGTACTCAGAACAAAGGCTCCAAGTCAATTAGTTGAAGAGACCTCAATAGTCAAAATGTATCAATCATAATATCATTCTCAAAATTTTATTACAAGAGAACAAGTGGTCTTATAGAAAGAGCAAGAGCATACATCAAATTGACAAGGCAAGAAACCATGATCCAATAGCTAGAAAGGTGTTTTATTCTAAGTGATCCATGAAAAGGAGAGATAATGGGCATGAATTCCACTAAACAATGAGGTATGTTATGTTGTGTAATCCATGTGAAAATAAAAGGATTCAAATTGGTCTAGCAAAGTGTGTTATGCTAGTTGACACATCCTGAGAAAGATTACAAAGAAAACCTCATGTTTGCTAACTAATCTGTCAAATTTAAACCACAAATATTTCCAAACATAACCCTCTATTTGCAAGGCAATCAACTATAGAATGGGTTTAATTGTAACACCAATATAAGGATTACTGAACAAAACTCACTATTTGCAAGGAAATCTAAAAACTCAACTACAAAATGGGTGATGTAATGACACCAACACAAGAAACAAGGAGACCATACATATCCCCCCCCACCTTAATATGTCAACATAGCCCTATGTTTATATCTTAAAGTATAAAGAGAACACATAAAGGATAAACACCCTCATCACGAAGGAGATATCCTTTAAGAAAAAATGCATATACATTCCAAGTTCAAGAGAAGATACAACTCTTCTAAGGAAGAGATAGTTGTAAAAAATATATCTTGCAACAAGTGTAAATGGACCCTTATCAAGGATACATGACTAACAAGAAAGGAGAAAGATATATTAGTCCAAATATAGGTCTACCTCTGAGGGGAGATCTTTAACAAAGACAACATCTTTAAACTCCAAGAAGAGGGAAGGAGACCGAGGATGCACACCTTCCCTATTGCTAGGAAAGGGGATTCTTGATGAAGGAATACACACTTTTGACACCAAGGAGAGATAATTTATAAAAAAATAAACACTTTCAAGAAAGAAAGAGGTCCTAATCAAGGATACACACCTCCAAGCAAGGCTAAAATCCTCATGAAGGACAAACAATTCTATGGAAGAAAGAATATTGTTATAAACTATTTTACTCAACAAAGGAAAAAGTGAATCCTTAGAATGAAAGGAAAAGGTTGAAATATAATTCTTGCCCCCCAAGCATGGAGACAAGAATAACTAGGCTATGATGTTGCTAGCCAAGTATGATTGTACCTGAAATTGCACCACCATGAATGGCAAAGGGCCCCCAATAAAGTTAAGCTACTAGTATCACATGGTGAGGAGAAACATAATAGGGTCAAGGAATGTTAAAGCACTAATTTCAAATTTGGATTGAGAAAAAGATCAACATCAAGTGTAATATGAATAAGATCCCTATCATATAAATCTTGAACAAATTATTTAAAAGTTCTAAAATCAGTGATTGAATGAGAGTAACTGTGATGAAAGAGACAAAAAGTATTACCATCATTGTGCTTAAAGTTATTCATGATTTTTATGAACTTTTTTATCATGTTTAAGCCTCCAAAATATTCTCTTTTCTAGTTTCAAATGAGTGTCAACATAAATGGTATTTGTACCTTGTGGGATAATAGGATTGGGCTTTAGTAAAAGAATTGACAAAGAAAGGGGAGGAAATCCTACACCTTCTCTAGTGTAATATGAGGGAGGTTCTATAGGGACTTTAATTATTTGTTCCATCTTTCCAACACCTTTTCCACTATATCCTTGTCTATAAATAATGTCATAGCCAATCTTATAATGTGTTTGCAAATGTGAAGGAGAAGGTCATTCATTATAGACCTTGTTGAATTTTGTTTTGTAAGCATACTTTGAGGGACCAAAAGGATGAATACATGAAGAGGGATGGATTCTTGTGGGTAGATTCTCATTTCTATCATCATTATTCATATCCACTTTGATAGGATGACAAGAAGCATTCTCATCATTTTTACTCAATGTTGTATTAGGTGACATATCATTAAGGAAATGCATAACATCATCTTGTCTTAAAACATGTTTATAGAAAAGATAAGATCATGTGGAATGAAGAGGATCTAAAGTGATATTTTTCTTGAGATTTTGATTATCCATATGGTAAGCTTGTTCGTCTTGAACTAAAGTAACCTTGTGAGAAGAGGATTCATCATTACTCTTCAATACTACATCTCCATTGGAGAGATCACTAAGAAAAGTATATAGCGTTGTCCTCATAAATAAGAGATACATTTAGGAGAGATACAAGTATGATTCATTTCAATATCATCACTAGGAGGATTATCAAAGGTACCACTTGAAACATCAACAATATATATATATAATGAAATTCAAACATTATGTGGACTTTAAAAACATCACCATAAGCAACATGAAACATGTTGAAGGATTTAAAACATGAAGTGGATGTAGGAAACATCTTTGAAATATGAGTGACGACTTCTAAAACCACAAACAAATGCAAAGTGATTTTGTCTTAATGGTGACCATGGGGGCTTCACTGACCAGACAATATTATATCATGTGCATTCATATTGGGAGGTTTAATATCCCAAAAATGATGGTACAATATATTGCCTATTGGTGAAAATAAGAAAGTTTTTAATTCACTATGAAAAAAAGCAATATTTGGTGAAAATAAGGGAGTTTTTAATTCAGACTATGAAAAAAGCAATATTTGGTGAAAATAGGGGGGCTTTTAATTTGACCTGTGTATTCGGAGGGGGATGACAAAAAAGGAGTTTAGGCTAATATTTTTTTTAAATAGGGGGATTCTTTAGTATGCCATGAATGCATGTGCTATAAACTAGGTTCACTAAGTGAAGCCCCGGTGATGGTGACATGAACCTAGAACAAAAGATAGTAACTTGTTGATGTGGCAGAAACTACAACGATTTAAACAAAAATGACAAGAACTCAACAAACATCTAACTGTTCACACATAATTTGTTTGGAGACAATCAATACATAGACAAACAAACACTAGAACAACAAAATGAACATTTTTTTAATATATCATAGGGGAAAATACAATGATTACAAACACCAATAGACTGCAACTCTTACTTAGACAATACAAGCCAAACTCTCATTGAACACCAACAAACCTCACTTTCTTTTTGTCTCGTCTGGTGTCTCTGCTTCCATCTTGATCTTTCCATTTTCAACCTCATATTTATTCACCATTCTCTAGCCCCTCTCTTTCCTGGTCCATTTCTATGTTTCTTCTAACCTCCATCCAATCACTCTATTTGAGTTCCCAAAAAAATCCCTTCTTCTAAAAATGTTATGTCCAACTGGAACTTACGCATCACTCCAATCCACTTCATGTTTGTCCCAAAGAATCGATCTCTCCTCCTCATTTCTTGTTCTTAACTAAGCCTTTATTACCACCAAAATATTTTGTGTTTTGGTAACTCCCTTGATCAGTTACCCTTCCATATTGTTTCTTAAGTCCCATAACTATCACTAAATAAAGTTTGTAATAATTGGTCGATGATCCTACATCAGGCTCCCCAAATGAGGCATTTGTGAGTGTAGCTCATAAAAGTGGTTGGTTAGAGCTACCCTTTCAAAATGTCACCAACTTGCAACATGCCCCCTATGCTCGTATTTAGCAACTTTGATTAATTTACTTCTTTCATTTCTTCCAATATTTCTCTAGAATAATTGTTATGTTTCTCCAACATCACAGTGTACTTTTATTCTCTTCATTTTTTGTCTCTCTCTACCAAAGTTTCCTTGTGCACACATTCACATGCACATCAATATGAACAATTGTACAAAATTAATTCTACCCACATGTACTTCTTCAAACTTTTCCACCTTTTCCATCCATCTTTCAACTTTAGCAAAATCACTCATAGTCTTATATAAATCTAAGTGTACAATTCCATACTCTCCTTTTATCATCTCAAATGGAAACACATCATATTCACAACATGCAAAGAAATTTACCTTCAAATATGGTGCTACAATGGATCAGGAATCTTTCCTAGCCATTCTTCTTTGGCCCACAGTTTCAACAACTCATCTTTGGCTTCACCATTCATATCATGACCTAAGCATCCTTACTAAAATATGTGTATACCACTACATACTTTTGCCCAAACTTCTCAACATCCAACATATCAAATGACTGCAAAACAATGTCCTCATAAAAGACCAACACATTTACCTCTTCTTATAATGCTACAATAACATTTTTGTCATCAATTGTAAACTTCATCTTTGTATTCTTCGTTGTCCCATTTGTCTTCATATCTCCACTAGAAATATTTCCCATCCACTCTTGTTCCATCACTGAAAATCGTTCCAACAATTCTTCCTCACTGTCATTGTTTGTTGCACTTCTTTTGAATTTTATCTTTGTAATTTCTTTGCCATTCATTTGGTTGCCTTCATCTACTTCTGTATCTACTTTTGCATTTTCATCTACATCTTCTTTTTTCTCTTCAATATTTTGGCCTTCATCATACCATGCTTTTGTTGCCCACTCTTGCTTTACATTGCTCTTGTCCAACTTTTCCTCTTTATAGGCTTCCTTTCTTTATTTTGCAACACTTTCTAAGGAATCATGAAACTATAGGTCATCTTCAAAATCTTTATATCATGTTGTAAGATTTCAAAACCATGATCATCTTCATCTATAGGTACTTTGTAATGTACCTCTTCTTGGTGGACTACTGCAAATTATTCTTGTATACCTTATTGGTAGACTGTTGCAACTTGTTCCCTCTTTACTTTGTCTTTGTCTAAGGGTTCTCTACTTGCCCCTTCTCTTACCAACTTCAAGGTCTCCTTTTTGAGTCTCCTTATAAAATTATTCATACATGCATACACATACTCAAACACAACATTAGATAAATAAAACAAGAGACCAAAATGTCTCTATGAGTGCCTTTGTTGTGGACACCCTTCTCTCTTCTTTACTTTCTTCTTCAAGTGCTCCATTTTTCACTTCTTCCTCTCTCCATTATTCCTTATTTTTCATCATGTTCTCCACAATGAGAACTTCCTTCACCTCTTCCAATACATATTGCTCATTTGGCAACTTATCTAAACCTCTATAGGTTTCTCTCATACTCACATCTTGTCTTCTAAAATCAGCCATCCTCTGCCCTCTTCTTTTCCTAACAAGCATCTTTGCAGACCACTTCAGCTTCTTTTTCAATAACAAACACCAACCATATTCTTGTCTTCTTTCTTCTAACCACTTATATACCAAAATTTGTACCATTTCTCTATCCCATTATGATTTTTTCATATTATCTTTCCTCTCAAGACTTTCTTTCTTAGAATTTGGCTACATCTTCCTATCTTTGAATTCTCATCTTCTTGATACCTCACCTATGACTTCTCTCTTTTTCCTCTTGCAGTACCTAGGTTCTCCTTATTAACTAGCCAAAACTTCAATTCACATGCTTCTTGAAAACCCTATGAACATAGCCAACTTTCCCTTTCCAAACCTTTTAGGCTCTAATGCCAAATGATGAGTGACAAATTCCATAACCAAAAATAAATGCAAATTGATTCTACCTTAATAGCAATAGGAGCATAGAATGGAAGGTAACAACTTGTTAATGTGGCAGAAAATATAATGATCTAAATAAAATGATAGGAACTTAACAAAATATCAAATTGTTTGCACATCATTTGTGTGGAGACAATCAATAGGTCAGTAAAAAAACACTAGAACAACAAAATGAACACTTTAATTTATATATAATAGGGGGAAAAAAATGATTACAAACATCAATAGACTGTAACTCTTCCTCAGACTACACTAGCCAAACTCACTTTGAACACCAACAAACCTCAATTTCTTTATGTCTTGTCTTGCCTCTCTGCTTTCATCTCAATTTGTTTGCTTTCACCCTCATATTTCTTCATATTTCTGTATCCCCTCTCTTTCTTGATCGTCCTTCTTCTAAAACCATTCTATCCAACCCAAAAATACACATCATTCCAATCCACTTCTTGTTCATTCCAAATCAAAATCGATCTCTCCTCCTTGTTCCCTATTCTTAACCGATCCATTATTACCACCCCAATCTATCGTGTTTTGGAAACTCCCTTGATCAATTATTTCCTAACTCCCATAACTATTGTTAATTCAAGTTTTAAAAAGGTGATTTATGCTCTTGCATCAATGATGCAATACATTATAGTGCTATGAGTGAATGCATGTGAAATTGTAAACCAATTAGAATTTATAAATTACATAGTGAAAAATCAGATCTAAAAATACCCAATCAAAATTATGCAAGATGTAAGTTCAAGCATCAAGTTCACCAAAGTGTAATGTTGGTGAACTAGAACTTTGAATGCATGTAATGTAAGTGCATAAAAGATATATAAAATGATTGCAAATATGAGTTAATTGAATGCACACAAATCAAATTTGAAAGTGAAAACCAAAAGTTAATGCAAGCATAAGACACGTTGAGTTCACCAAAATGTAGAGGGTGGGTAAATGGGATCAACTAGCCTAATTATGTAAACTAGGAATCAAACTCATTTACCACCTCAATACATTAGACAATAATCAATAAGCCATACTTCAAACCTATTGAAAGAGATGGGAACTAATTGACTGATTATTCTCTTGAATTGAATTTGAATAGATAATGGAATGTGAGAACTAGGGCTAAAGATGCAAAATTAAGAGTAATCAACATAAACATAAAATTTCAGATTACTTATGCAAAATTTGAATACAAATCTAGAAATGAAAGTCAAAGAGGAACCTATGTAAAATTTAATCCCAAAAGTGATGGAATATGTAGCTAGGCATCTTAGTCCTCAAGTTGTTAGATGCAGATATCAAAAATAGATTCAAGATCAGGATGTTGCTTAGAATATCCTCTTAAAATTTCATCAAAAAAGTGGCTGACACTTGTAACTAGTGTCTAGGATTTTTCACTTCTGCAAAGTTTGATTCTCTTTGAATTGGTCTATACTTTCCAAATATATATTCCTTCTATTCTAAAATTTCCACTTACACACACAAGAGAGGAAAAATGGTGTTGGGTTGATAGGGCTTTGCTTAGACCAAACCCCAAGTTTGGAATTAACCCTTTAATGAAAATAGAGAAAAGGAAAGCTATGAAATAAAGTACTAGAACCACAATATTATACCTCAAGTTTTATGTTGATGATGCAATGCTCTTTGAATATGACCCACAAATGTTGATGCAATAACATGATAATATATAATGTACTCAATCATGAAAACACTCTTGCATGAAGATTGTTGCAACTTGTTGCTCCATAATGCTCAAATCTGAAGAATTTTTCTCATGATACTTTCTATAAGAGTTGATTGGAATGTTGTAGGTATGAAAATTAATTAGGAAAGATATTCTAATATAGGATTCTCAAGGTATTTCATAAATTAGGTCGACCTCCAATGGTCATATTAAAATATTAGGATTGAGAAACAACTAGTGGAAATCGATACACCAACATATTTAAAAATGGGCCCAAACTAGGGATCCATGGCACCTATCACTCTATTCCACCCAAAAGGGGTGAAACAAAGGTGGGTTTAGTTTACATAGGCTCACAATAGGGATTCAGATCACCATATCCTTACATGACATTAGTTTTTCTATGCAAAGCCATAAATAGGCTCGAGAGAGTTAGAAGGGTACACTCTAAGGCAAGGGTACAAATACAAAGGGTTACAATTTACAAAACTACACACACAAATTATAGTAAAAATATAGATTATTTCAAATTCAAATTGTATATGTAAGTTTTAGGTACTTCAAGTTAAAATTTTAGATTATAATTGTCCATTTTCTTTATAAAGTGTTATAGTATGTTAAATATTCATGGATTACTTTTATAATATTATTTAATTTAATTAGATGAAGTATTACTCAATGATAAAGATCTAGAAACTAAATTAATGGATAGAGGTATGTGATAAATATATTTTGAGTATTTTTGGAGCTGGGACAAAGTTTTATCCATAATTTGGTCCATAGAAACATTCTCTTAACTTCAATTACTCTAAAATAGAATAAATAATTTGTGTGTGCCTATTTATAAGAAAGGATGGTGCAACAAATAATATTTGAGGCCTAATAGAGATGAGTGTTTAACTTTCTTGATGGTAGTTAATCTTTGAGGTCGATTTGATAATATTGGAATAGAAAATTTGATACTGATGGATGTTGATTGAGTTAAATAGACTATAACTAAGTAAGCTAGCATTAAGTCTTAATTGGTATTGAGAATGAGACTAATTGGTGAAAATTGATTAAATGTGTTTTTCAATATATAAGAAAGCTTAGGACGATATTCTTAAATACACAACCTCAAACCCATAATTAGGAAAATTTGTGCATTGAAACATTAGCAATTATATTCTATAGCTATCAAAATTAAAAGAGAGAAATTTAAAATTTAAAATTTAAAATTGAAGTACCAGACCATGCATTTGATTTTTATTCAAGGGGTCATAATACTAGTGGAACCTTGCCAAAGAAGGAAAATGTCTTGTCCATAGGTCAATAATGTTTTGAAGTAGAGGATTTAGTATAATCGATTCATTGTAGAATTTTAACTTTAGTTAATTATAGAACATAATCACTAATTTTTGTGTGCCTATATAAGAATGGGTGGTGCTAAAAATCATATTTGAGGCCTACTATGTATAAAGAGGAGTGTTTGAATTCATTGGCATTGGTAGTTAGTCTTTGAGGTTGATTTGATAAAATTAATTGATACAAATTGGTTATGTGTTTTTGAAAGACATAGGATAATATCCTTAAATACATAACCTCAAACACTTAATTTAACTTTTTTGTTCATTCAAAAAATAATAATTATATTCCATGGTTGTCAACCTTAAAAGTGAGAAATTTAAAATTTAAAATTGGAGTACTAGACCATGCATGCGATTCTATTGAGGGGATGAGAATACAAGTGGAACCTTGTCAAAGAAGACAAAGTCTGATTGTTAATAGGTCAATAATTTTTTGAAGTAGAGGATTTAACATGATCAATATGTTCTATAATTTTAACACTAGTTATTATAGAATATAATCATTAATTTGTGTGCCTCTATATAAGAAAGGGTGGTGCTACAAAGCATATTTTGAGTCTACTATATATATAGAGGAGTGTTTGTATTTTTTATGGCAATTTTAATCTTTGGAGTTGATTCGATTTGATTAGTATAGAAAAATTGATAATGATGGATGTTGATTGAGTTAAATATACTATAACTAAGTGAGCTATAATTAAGTAACAACTAATACTAAGAATGATAATTGATGCAAATTATTTATGTGTTTTTCAATATATAAGATGCTATAAGATGATATGGATGATATTCTTAAATACACACCCTGAAACACATAATTTGAAAGGTTTGTGCATTTAAAAAGTAACAATTATATTCTATGGTTGTCGACCTTAAAAGTAAGAAATTTGAAATTTAAAATTGAAGTGCTAGACCATGCATATGATTCTATCATGGGGATGAGAATACAAGTGTAACCTTTTCAAACAAGACAAAAGTCTTGTTAATGGGTGAATAATAGTTTGAAGGAGATGATTTAGCATGATAGAGTGACAATTTAAAGATTGGGCTTAGTGAATACACTAAAAGAATAAAATTAGATGGTAAGACCATGCAATAATGGTATCCATGCAAAGTAGTGTAAAACAAAGATACGAAAATGTGTACCTTTCACCTATAAAAAAATATCCTTTAAAAATTTATAAAAGAATTATTGTCATGATTTATCTTTATCTACTATGATTAAGCTTATTTAAATTACTTTATAAGATCCTACAACACACATGGAAGAAAAAAATAACTTATCATTTAACTTGAATTTATAAAGTCACTTCAATAAGTGAAATGATGTAAAAAATGCTTCAAATCGAAATATTTTTTTTTTAATGTTTGAATTTATAGTTTTAAATTTGTAACCAAGGTATTGGTTTTATATTAAAACTATTGTTTATAAGATTATAAATTGTTTTTTTGTCATTATGCTTATTGAAATATTTTTATAGAAGCTTTATTCTGATAATCAAATTCAATATTTAGCTTGAACTTGTAATTTCACTTGCATAAACCAAATAATTGATCGAAGGCTTCAAATTGATTCTAATGAAAAGTTATTTTTAATATTTAATTTTTTACAATATGTATTTCTATGCAACCACGATATTATCCAATTTAACATATGAAACACCACACCAAAATATAAGTTATAATTTTGTTTACCTTATATATTGTCAAAATATATATACTATTCAAATTTGGTATCACTACTTCAAACATTATGTGATGATTATTCTATTCCTTTCTTTAAATTAATTAATTATTTTTTTCTGTAACATATTATTAGTGCCTCATAGATTGTTGGAAGCACAATAAAAAGTAAAACACAAATAGTTCCATCACATTTTTAAATAATTTGAAGAAAAAAATTAATATCATGAATACAAAAATATAAAACAAAATTTAAAATCAAATCATATGTATTAATAATGTCTAATAACTCTATCTCCCAATAGAGAGATACTTTTCTAATATGCCTTGGAACATAGATGAAAAATGTAATCATGTGTGTGTAGATCACACAAGAATCCTTGTCACTAGATGGTAAAGTTCAAACATCTCTTAAAATCAAAGTGCAAAGAATCTCTAGTCATTATTTAAGTCATCAATTTTTGTAGGAAGTTATGCAAGCTTGTAAAGAGAGTAAAAGTTTCACTTGATCTCATAGTAAGGAGTGTCTATATACAATAGTATTCTCAATTTCTAATGACAGGATACAAAACTAACAAAATGATCCTCCTAGTTTCTTTTGACTAGAGGTGAGGTGCATAACATAATGTTTTTGAAAAAGAATCCTCAAAATGAGAAAGTAATTGGGGTCTAATGTATCATCAAAATCAAATAATATTATTTCTACAGTGAAGGTTCATATAATAATATTGTTGAAGCTTCAAGAATAGAGGATCTTAAAGCTCTAGCCATAAAAAAAATCATTTGTAATAATTATAGATCTTGTTTGAAATGCCCCTATTAATATTTCCTCTAGAGCTTTTTGAAATATCTATTAAAAAGTATGTGGAAGAAGCCTTTTCACATTAACATCAATTGGGTCTAGTAATGAGGCAAATTCAATATATCATCCAAAGTGGTCCCATAAAGTTCATGATGCATGGTGGATTTCGATATGGAATACAAGTACCTAATCTTTCTTCTTAATTGGAGAATTTTCTATTTATTTAAAAGTGGCCACAAAAAGGAAAGTCTCACTTTTTGGTCTAAGTTGGTTAAACAAATCAACATTTAATTTATTTTTTCTTTCAATTATATCAAAAAAATCATAAAAAAATTGAATATAATGTAGACAAATAATTTGTGATCTTTCCTCAATAAATTATATTCATAATTTTTAAATTAAAAAATAATTTAACTCATTTTTTAAATATGTTTGTTAATAAATTTATCTCCTCCTTGGCATTAACACTAGCTATCTTCCTCGTCTTTACGTCCTTCTTCATCACATCCTATTTCTCCTTCCTCCTTTGCAATGTCCTCCTCTTATTCTTCCTTATTTCTCTCCTTCGTGGGGTTTGAACCTTCATGGTGTTGAACACGCACTTGATGTTGAGAGGAGCAGGGGGGCTGACTCATCATAAACTAAAATTTTGAACAACAAATGTTCATCAACAATTAAATGGAGACGTTATAAGATCATTCATATCAATCACACATGAACACTTGAATTTATATGTGGAAAACCCAAACTGGGAAAAACCATGGTGAGCACAAACTCACAGATTGAATCCACTATATAAAAATATTTTACAAAAGAGGGAGCTCACTACTCCAGACTTGCAGACCAAGGCTAATTGCTCTTGGGGAAAGATACAACAAAAGGACTTGCACACTGAAGCTAACTATAATAGGGCAAGATACAAAATTACAACTTATAAAAAAGGAATTGTATGAACACATGCATCTCAGTATGCTGATAACGGTCATTGTTATAGCACAACCTCTGACCTTACGAAAATATCTAGACCATCAAATCTACGTATCACTGCTTCTATATCAACTGTCACCTTTGCATTGTAATCCCTTCTTCTATAGCAACTAGAATCACATTGTCATCCTTACATCAAGTGGCACACACTCGCTACTAAATTCCACACACACATATCTCATCTTTTCTATAAATCATCATATATACCAAACTGAAACAAAAAAATCCTCGCCAAGTCGACCAAAAGAAATATTGTAATGTGTAAGCACATTTTTGACCCAAGATATACAACCAGATAAAAATATAAAACACATAGAACATAATTCAAATTAAACAAAATCAAACATGCAACACCAAACTAAAAGAGTACTTCACACACAATCATCAGACCAAAAATATATTGTTACATTTAACTCTGATAACATAGCCCAAACACATGTACTAATCACATTATTTCACAATTGCAAAAAGTTTGAACTAAAACAAGCGACACCAAGACCACAAAGATAAAGCTTCCAGTTGTCCTCACCATAAAAAACAAGCTGATATCAATTAGATCAACTGCCAACTCAACCTATCCATGTCCAAACCATTAAACCAATCATAGAGACCTCTATTCCAAAGACATAACTACAAATACTTCAACATAGTAGCTAACTTTGCTTATGTCCAGACTAGAACCCAGTCAGACCAAACGGTTTGACATCAATGACAACAAAGCATATATCTATAACAATCTCCCCCTTTGTCATCGATGGAAAACAACCAAATTTTTTTTCACAACTCAAACAACTCTCTCTAATAGTAACAATCCTCTAAAGTAGATATAAAACAATTTTCAGTAATCTTCTCCCCCTTTGACATCAAGGACAAAGGCCAAACCAAAGAGACATAACACAAAATCATTGAGAATTATCTGGCCAAATATCATTGAATTGTTTCTTCAACTTGATTGCTAAAGCATTCCAGGCATGAGTAGCAGTAGCTAGAATCTTACTAACATTCACAACCAATGCATTTGTTCACTCTATCATCAAAAGAATCCAAATTTTTAGCACCCTTCTCAACAATCTTTGCATCAACTAACAGTCTTGAACATGAAGAAAGTTTCAATTCCATGTCAGCTTGCAGCTCTCCAAACATCCTTGCGTACTCATCTATTTGTCTTTGTAAAGTGGTGAAAAGTGATGAGAGGAGATCAAGTGGAAAGCTTTACCCTCCTCAAGAAAGGAGTGAAAGTTTTTCAAAAGATTCCCTTCAACTTCTCACACACATTATATTTAAAAGAGGGGGTTGAATTCACTAGATCCAATCTCAATGGAAAGAGATTGAATGCTAAGTGAATTGTAGGGAATTTGTAATAAATTTTGAAAGTTAAGTAACCCTCTTTTAAAATAGACAAGTTGAATCAAGCGAATGGAGACTAAGAGTAAAGATGACAAAGAAACAATTATATCTTAAGATAGAGATGCGGGATGAAGTTGTGCACCTAGAATTAGCAGTAAGGTGTCAAGATGAAGCTCCCCTGCAAATTTGAGCAAAATTTATTGGGACCGGGTTGAAAGTGTACTTGGTCCTCCGAAAAATTTGCACATCGAAAAGGGTTTTTTCGTCTCTGAAGATGGAGTCTAAACCTGCAATTATAGCTACGCACTTGCAACCTACAGACAGAAAAGAGAGGAAACGTTGTTGGGATTAGGGGTTTGCCTTCAGGTCAAACCCTATTTTGGAATTAACCAAGTGATTGAAAATACTTGCAAGTAAATGAAAGGAAATGTCTGAAGTAAAATCCACCTCACGAGAGGATGGAATTGAAATATTGATAGAATCGATTGAAAGGATATGTAGAATAGAATGTCCTGAATGTTGATAGGGATCTCCTCTTCAATGGTTGAATCCTTGACTTGAATACAACACCTAGCCTTGAAAGGAGACTTGAAATGCTCAATGCTTGAAGGGATGTTTGAATGCTTGATGACAATGTCACTTGGAAATTTTGCCTTATGATCTCTTATGCTTGATTTCGCTTCTTGAACTTATGCAAATAGGAGGGAAAATGCTCCTTATATACTTGCCAATTAAGGGTTTTATAACTGATTTTTCATCTTAGGCTGACATAGGAAAAAAATTTCCCGCTCACAATTGACAAGTCCAATGTAGGATTAGGTCAAGGGAGGCCCAAAATAGGGTGGCACCCCTATCCTGCCCCAATTTAGGACAGGCAGTGTGGGGTGGCAAAAAATGCAAGTTTATGATGTTTGAGCATGTCCCAGGTCTCCAATCAGGCTTAGGGATTCATCCACCATGTGAAGACCCAAATGCAGTCAAAAATTGCAAGGTCGCAATTTTATGATGCTACATTTAGCCCCCACTTTAGCGGGAGTATAAGCATACGCCAATACTACCAATAAAGTACAGGGAAACAAGATTGAAAGACTTTCACCACGTCAAGGAGGAAAGATACACCAAACCCCCAGTGGACTAAGGATCTTATGAATTCGATTGACAAAGTAAAAGGGAAGATCAAGAGGGAGAGAACCATGACTACAAGTAGCAAGGTTCCCCTCACTATGAGTCATGAAAAGTAAGGATACTAAAAATTACAAAGAAAGGTCATGTTCACTAAGTAACTTAAAGTATCAAGAAGGAAAATATGAGTAGAGTGTATGCCCCCATGTTAAAGTGATCATGCACGCCTTATCGAGATTGATTTCTTTAAGGTAGGATACACCAAAGAGAGAGAAAGATAGGGAGCATGTTATCGTCAGGATTTAACCCCCAATCGAGGAATAGACCCAAGGATAAAAAACACAAAACATAAGCATGAGGTGGCTTCACTTTCCTTGAGTTCAGTATGCTATATGGTAACTCATGTATATCATGTATATATATGCATAGAATAGTCCTCATTCCCCAAAGAAAGGAAACCACCTTTGAATAAAGGGAACACATGTGTCTTTCGAGTCAACATGAAAGAGACCAAAAGAGATCTCAATGATTTGCATCATCCTTAAGTAGACATCACTACGGACAACAAATAGAAGAATAGAGATACACATAGAAGAATGGGCATAAAAGAGAAAGAAAAGAGAGAGGTAGAGGATCTACGGGGCTAATGCAGCTAGTCTAGCACAACATCCACCTCTCAATCTTGTTGATCACTATTTTGAGAAGGTGGGAAACATGCCAGATGAATGACATCGAGCACAACAGATGGAGCTATCACAAGATCCAAACAAGGACTATGCTCATGTGCTAAGTCACTTTGTTCGTTTCCAGGAGCTAGGATTAAGGCTTTTGAAAATTCTGTAGATAAATGTTTGTCAACGTCAACATATTCATATTCACTATTAGAAGCATTAAGAGTTTTATTTCCATCATGAATAACATTTTCACCTATTTCTTCATCAAGATTTATAGAAAGAGGAGCTCTAACATGAATAGAAGTAAAACCATCACATGTTTTTTGCAACTTATGAATTGGAGATTTAGGTTCAAGATCTTTCTTAGGAGAAAAGGGAATCATGTCAACTATTGGTGTTTTGGGAGAATAAATAGTTTGAGAAACAACTTCACGAGCTCTAGCACGATGTTTTCGTCAGTGTTCTCTCACACAACGATTCTGTCGAGTCTTAGCGGAAGACTGAGAAGATGGAGGGAGATTGGTTGAAGGAGGAAAGTATTCATCTTTAATAGCTAGATGGTTAGGTTGAGATCCCTTAGGTTGAACAAGAGGAGAGGCGGCTCTTCTCTCTATAAAAACAAGGAGGCGGAACTGCACCATATAAAGGAGAAATGTTCGGTGTAGGAAGGAGACCAGGTCCATCATGAGGAGGAGGTATACATCTAACCTTAGGAAGAATATTATTGTTCTTCTTAGGAGAAGGCATAGTTTCATCCATATGAATAGGTAGGGAATCTGCCTTAGGAGGAAGATTAGTTCTATTTGTTAGAGGAAGAAATTCATCTTCAAGAATAATGGGAATATCAAGTGTTGGAGTTCTAGGTTGGCTTAAGGATAGATCATATCTTTCTTCCATTTTTGATAAGATTGAAAGAGAGCGTCACTTTTTTGTTGGAAGAGATTGAAATTGTTCAAGCCAAAAGTAATCAATAGGAACACCTGGGCTTCTTTCGGTTGGTTGAAATAAGCTATGGTTAACGATTATGATTTCTCAATTATGGGGAAATTTCAAGCACTTATGGATTGGAGAGGCAATAGCCTTCATGGAAGATAACCAAGGGTAACCTAACTTTACATGGAATTGTTCAGATGAAGGAATGATAAAAAAGTTGACATCTATAGATTTAGTGTGAACCTCAATAGGGAGTGTGATAGAACCAACAATAGGACAAAAAAATCCATCAAATAATTTAACGAATGTTTGCTTCACCAATAGGAACAATAACTATAGCTAAAGTCTCAACCCAAAGTTTGGACATTCACTTTGTGAAGTTATTATCTCCATAATTGAAGTTCATTTGTTTATCAACCCAAGGATGTATTACTTGAAATGGGTCTACACTATATATGCACTAAGTTCCTGCAATAGCTATTCTGCACTATTGCAACAACTAAACCTATTTGAAATAAGCAAGCAATAATTATAACAACTGAATGGCTATAGGAAAATTGTGCATTAACATAAAACCCAATTAAAGAACTGTTAACTAACTCCAAAGCTAACAAATAAGAATTACTTTGTCTGCTTTGGCTGTAGGAACAATCACAGGATCTGTTTCCAGTGGCTGCAAGAACAGTCAATTGCCAGAACGACTACTACAACAAAAAGGGAAACTAAGTTAACAAATGCACATGAATACTCACCAAGTGGGCTCCCTTAGATGAGTGTATCCAAGCTTCCAAAGATAACTCTAAATACTTAGAATAGCATCACTTTATTCATTGTCTTTCAAAGGTCGATACAACATATAGAATGAAAGAAAGCTAAAAATACTCTCCAACTTTATTTCTAAATCTTTTGTCTCTCTTTCCCCTCTCTCTCTAACCTTTGAGAAGAGGCACAGACTCTTATTTAAAAGAAAACTACAACAACTCCCTACAATCTAGGTCATGCCGATGAAATAAGACGTAGAATATTTATGAAAGAGAACAAATGGAGTTAAGCCACTGAAAACATGGATCTCTACTAAACCACAACCAAGAATATAGCATGGTGGTATTACAAGATTTGATGTTTACTAAAGACATACATAAATGAGTCTTGCACGCCCTACTATTCCTTTGCCACTCCTTACCCCCATTATTCTCTTTGCTATTTTGAATTTTTAACCACCCCTTGAATAACTCTAACTACCTTCATGACGTGACACAATAACTGCCTCTGCATAATCTTATTTATTCTTAGAACATACAAGCATACACATCTATTTTAATTAATCAAAACACATACATTTCACACATGATATCACCTATGATAATTCACATGGCACCATGAATAATTGGTCAAGACAAAACAAGATTTAATGGGTTCAGTTAACATATGGAATGCATATAGTCAAACTCTAATACATCATTATTATCCCATTATACGAATTAAAACATGGTAAAAACTTATGATTTTAAGAATAAAATGAGCTAATATCTCAGCTCATCAACGACCACATTAGTATCATCATAAATTGTTTTATGCAAATGTAAAGTATAAAGATATTCTTCAGTGATGACATTAACCATGCAAGAGGGATCAATAAGCACACCACGACAAGGTTTGTCTTGGATTTTCACAACTATGTATAAAGGGCCATCGGGTGCTCTAATTGTCTCACTAGGGTCAAATGTGATACATTGATCCTTAGGTGTTTCTTGTTTCTCTGCCATATTCACTAAATTTGGAGCCGTCGTAGTGAGACCAGAAGGAGAAAGAGGTATGTTCAGTTTCAATAAAGTTAGAGGTATGAGAGGGTAAAGGATCAGTAAAAATCTTAAGATTTTGATTAGGAGCTACTGATTTGTTTCCCTTATCATTCACACCTGCCATAGATATAATACTATTATCAATCAGGTCTTGAATCTTACTTTTTAATGCAAAACATTTCTCAGTATCATTACTAGGTTGATGATGAAATTGACAAGAAGAATTATTATCAAAGTAAGGTGAGGCTACCTTAGAAGGGTCAACTGGTTTTATTGGAGGGAGTTTGATAATATTTATTTGTAACAACTGAGACATGATGCTATGCAAAGATTCATTCAAATGAGTAAATTGTCTTTCTCTTTTGAAAAATTTAAAAATAGGATGTGCACCTGTTGTAGTATTCACATTGTTGTTGATGATGTTGTCATTGAATTTGATGAAGCCTTTATTCGGTTTAAACTTCGCAAACGGTTGTTGAGCACTCAAAGACATAGGAGTAGATTGATCCAGTTGACTCACAGTCAGTTGATAATTGTGAAGTGTTGCGCAGAATTGCGGAAAGGAAGTAAACTCAAAAAGGAGAAGTTTGTCCCTAATGTCTTTTTGAAAATTAGAAAAGAAAATTCTTTGAATATCATTATCAGGCACTGGAAACGAATTTTGAGAGCACAAATGCTTATATCTAGCAATGAAATCAGTCACTTTTTCTTTAACACCTTGTTTACAGTGCATTAAATCAGTCAAAGTGATTTTAGGACCTATGTTGTTTTAAAATTGTTGAATAAAAGAATTTGCTAATTGTTGAAAAGAAGTAATAGAATAGGAAGTAAAAGAGAAATACCATTGTAAAGCCTTATCTCTTAGTGTTCTAGTAAATAATTTGGGAATCAATCTTTGATCATAAGAAAAGTCAGTACACACAATTTGAAATGTTTTGACATGTGTTAAAGGATCACCTTTCCATTAGAGAGTTCCAATTAAGGGACTTCAACATGTTTAGGAGGGAAGACTCTAACAATATCAAGAGAAAGTGGGCTCACAACATCAAATGTGGGCACACTAAACTTGGATTGACTCATAGAAGCAATTTATTGTTGCAATGATGACACAGTTTGGGCAAGGCTATTAATGGTTGCTTCAGTTGAAGAATTTATGTTAGACATGTTTGATTGAGAAGGTGTGATGTTATTGAAAGAAGGCATTGATTGAGAATAGGGTAGTGGAACACTATGGTAAGTAGGCATAGGTGATGATTGAGTAGGAAATGGGACACTAAAAGGAGGGATAGAATGATTAGATGAATTGCCCCCTTGTGTCACATTGATTGGTTGAGAGATAATAGGAATACTCATTGAAGGCATAGATAAATATGGGGGATTGATTGAGGAAGAGGGATTGCCCCCATGACTAATAGTTGTAGTTATGAAATTTTGAGTTGATGTAACCATGATGTTTGAAGTGAAAGTAGGAATTCTAGTCATTGAAGTAGTCAAAGGAATAAAATGATTGACTTGTGTAGGAGGTTGTGAATAACCTAAGGTCTCAACACAACTCTTTATAGGTATGACATTAGAATCAACAATATGAGCAATGCCCCACAATATATCAATTCCTTTCTTATCACTTTGAATCATGCGTTTTAGACCTTCAATTAATGGAAGAGCTTCACTATTAGGATATTCTTGGGACATCCATTGTTGGAAATTGTCAAATTGATTGTCCAATTTTGAAAGTTGATCTATGGAAACTCTAGTTAAAGCTTCTTCTTAATCATTGGAATCATCAATTGGGTAGATCGGGATGTTATTAGGATGAGAAGAATTAGCATTATCCTCATTGAAGAAGTCACCCAAATTAGGCTCCTTCTCTCTAGGAATTAAACCTTGGGAAGCCTTAATTATAATGCTTCGTCTAATGGGGATAGTATAGGTAGGACTAATAGTTGTAAAACTCATGTACTAAAGGGAAAATTTGAAATTTTAATGTTGTGAACAAAGTTTGCAAAATTGAATATAGCCAAAAATCCAAGAAAATTATGATCAGACAATTTGAACTTTGTGGAAAGAAGAAATGACACAATTTTTAAGAAAATTTATGATGAATAAAAAGAAATTAGAATTTTAAAATTAGGGCCAATGGGATACCACTTAATTTCCAAATTAAAATTGACAAAATTAAGATTTTAAAATTAGGGCAGATTATAATTAACCACCTAATTTTAAATGTTTCCTTGAAGGTTGTGATGTTGAAATTGAGAAATATTTTTTATTTTAGAGGGATCAAAATTCAACAAAATCAGCCAATTTTCCAAATTTAAGCAATTAAATATAGTCATAACAGTCTCTCGAAATTTTGGGAAAAAAGTTGAGGACCAGGTTGAAAGTGTACCTGATCCGCCCAACTTTTTCGAAAATTTTCAGGGATGAAAGCTACGATGATTTTAGAGCTAACCCCAAAAAATGAAATTAAGGTTTGAATTTCAAAATAGGACCCTATTAGGGTTTTGAAAAAGATAAGAAATTGAATTGCAAATTTGAAAAAAAGGTGAAACCTAATGGATAGGGTCACCTTTAATGATATTTAGAAAACTGAAATTGATTGAATTTTGCACGAAATCCAAGTAAATTTGAAAATTAGGGTTTTAGGGCCTAACCACTGAGTTTTAAAATTTTGAATTTTGGAAAAGGGAGGGAAACTAAAAATTTGAATTTTAGGCAAGAATACAAGTCATAAAATATTCTTAAATCTGAAAATTAAATGTGAATCCAATGTTTGCACAAATTTAAGTTGATTTTTGAAAATTAGGGTTCTGACAATTAACCACTTAAATTTGTAAATTTGATTTGCAAATTGAAAAAGGCAATGAAAGAATTGAATTTGATAAAAAATGTAATTTTCAGATCTAAGACAATAGATAGCAATTTTTTTGCAAAACACAAGTTCAATTTCAATTTTGACAACTAGGGTTTTGAATGAATTAACCACCAAGTTTTGCAAAAAAAACAACTTGTAAATGAAAAATATGCAATAATTTTTAATGTAAAGCATGTAAGATGTTGGGTTCACCAAAATGTAATGTGGTGAAAAGTGATGAGAGGAGATCAAGTGGAAAGCTTTACCCTCCTCAAGAAAGGAGTGAAAGTTTCACAAAGGATTCCCTTCAACTTCTCACGCACATTACATTTAAAAGAGGGGGTTGAATTCACTAGATCCAATCTCAATGGAAAGAGATTGAATGCTAAGTGAATTGTAGGGAATTTGCAATAAATTTGGAAAGCAAAGTAACCCTATTTTAAAATAGACAAGTTGAATCAAGTGAATGGAAACTAAGTGTAAAGATGACAAAGAAACAATTATATCTTGAGATAGAGATGCGGGATGAAGCTATGCACCTAAAATTAGCAGTAAGGTGTCGAGACGAAGCTCCCCTGCAAATTTGAGCAAAAGTTGTTGGGACTGGGTTGAAAGTGTACTTGGTCCTCCGAAAAATCCGCGCGCCGAAAAGGGTTTTTCCGTCTCTGAAAATGGAGTCTAAACCTGCAATTACAGCTGCTCACCTGCAACCTACACACAAAAAAGAGAGGAAATTTTGTTGGGATTGGGGGTTTGGCTTCGGGTCAAACCCCGTTTTGGAATTAACCAAGTGATTGAAAATAGTTGCAAGTAAATGAAAGGAAATGTCTAAAGTAAAATCCACCTCAAGAGAGGATGCAATTGAAATGTTGGTAGAATTGATTGAAAGGATATGTAGAATAGAATTTTTTGAATGTTGATAGGGGCCTCCTCTTTAATGGTTGAATCCTTGACTTGAATGCAACACCTAGCCTTGAAAGGAGACTTGAAATGCTCAATTCTTGAAGGGATGTTTGAATGCTTGAATGCTTGATGACAATGTCACTTGGAAATTTCGCCTTATGACCGCTTATGCTTTATTTCACTTCTTGAACTCATGCAAATAGGAGGGGAAATGATCCTTATATACTTGCTAATTAGGGGTTTTTTAAACTAATTTTCCATCTTAGGTTGAAATAGGAAAACTTTTACCCACTCACAATTGACAAGCCCAATGTAGGATTAGGTTAAGGGAGACCCAAAATAGGGCAGGGATAGGGGCGCCACGCCCCTATCATGCCCCAATTTAGGATAGGCAGTGACAGAAAGGCAGTGCGTGGTGGCATAAAATGCAAGTTTCTGATGTTTGAGCATGTCCTGGGTCTCCAATCAGGCTTAGGGATTTATCCGCCCATGCGAAGACCCAAATGCGGTCAAAAATTGCAAGGTCGCAATTTTATGAGGATACATTATCCTTCTTAGAGTTAACTTATCATGCAATTCACGAGCCTTATCTCTTTCCTTACCATAGACTGTAATCAACACATTGAGATGTATGTGTTCATACTGTCCCTTTTCTATAAGTTGTAATTTTGTATCTTACCCTATTGTAGTTAGCTTTAGTGCGCAAGTCCTTTTATTGTACCTAGCCCCAAGAGCAGTTAACCTTGGTTTGCAAGTCTAGAGAAGTGAGCTCCCTCTTTTGTAAAACATTTCTATATAGTGGATTGATTCTGTGAGTTTGTGCTCACCATGGTTTTTCCTAGTTTGGGTTTTCCACATTTAAATTTTGGTGTTCATGTGTGATTGATAAGAATGATCTTATAATGTCTTCATTTAATTGTTGATGAAAGTTTGTTGTCTGGAATTTTAGTTTATGTTGATTCACCCTCCCCCCCCTCTCAGTCTCGCCTTAGGTTCAACACACGACACCATTAACATTGCCACTTTTTCACCATCACACCGTGAGATCAACCCCACATATTTGTTAATAAATTATTTCTTATACTTTATAGTAATTTTTATTGGTAATATCTCCTTGTAACACAACATGAGCTAAAAAATATATATTTATAATATACTAGAAATGTGGAGCATTAACATTGATATCTAAGGTACACATTTTTGTTGCATTTTTCTTATTTATTATTATTTTTTAAACAAGAATAACTATTAATTTGGATGCATATTTTCTTCTAAGTCTTTTCATATATACCTAAAGTAATTAACTTTTTTGAAGGAGGTCTTTTTAAAAAAAAATAAAAAAATCATTAGTTGTTCTTTTTCAAAGGTTTTATTTTTTCTAATAAACCTATTTTGAATAAGAATATAAAATAAATATTTTGAATTTTACATTTTTTATAAATATTACTTTGAGGGCTACATCCATGCAAAATTTCATTTCATGATGACCATTTGATCATGAAAAAGGTGGTCTAAATTAGTAGTTTGCGTCTAATAAAATCTTTCCTTGTGGCTTGAAGGAAAAATGGTACCACACAAAATGTTTAAGGGTCCTATATGCATGTTGAATATGTCTTCTACAATGAACTTAAGCATTCTTCCTTGAGTCCCAAGTTTGAGGCATACTATTTTGCATAAATGGTTAAATCAACCCATGGCCCATATGTGAGAGGCATTTTTATGCTTCCACCCTCATGCCTATGTATCATAGTCACTAGATAAAAAAATCATTATACTTAATTAGTGTTAATGTGTCAAAATATTCAAATATGATGATTCATAAGCAATTAATCTTTTGATATTTAAATTTGTAAATATTATCAAATAAGAGCTTATAGAATCCAATCTTGATTTGTCTTCTAAGTATGTCCCCTAAAACTTGGCCCCATATAAAAAGGCAATAGTGACAAAAAAATTAAAGAGTTGTGCCAGTTCTTAGAAACTAAAGTTGAAAACAGTATTTTCTATATAGTGGTTACGAGAAAAGTTGCATATCCCTTTAAACACTTGTATGCACAAAAACAAAATAATAGGGATAAAAATGTCAATTTTACCCTTTCACCCTTAATTTTGCGTCTAACTTTGATCATATTATAAATATAATATCTTAATATTCAAATCATTTTTTATGTATAAGTTGATAACAACTGTAATCCTTTTAGCCAATTAGCCTCTTTTAATTTCTAGTGGTCTAAATTAATCCCATCTCCAATTATTCTTGTACCCTAAACTAGATTACATGCAAGAATTTATCCCCTAGGGTCTAAATTAATCCCATCTCCAATTATTCTTGTACCCTAAACCAGATTACATGCAAGAATTTATCCCCTAGATAGGGTACCTTCAACCTAGTCATCATAATTCAAATTTTATTTTAAGCTTTCTTGAACCAACCTTTTCATAAAATCTTATTGTTACCCATCAACATGCTAGAATCCAGTCTTGATTTGTTTTCTAGGTATGTCCCCTAAAACTTGGCCCCATATAAAAAGGCAAGGGTGACAAAAAAATTAAAGAGTTGTGCCAGTTCTTAGAAACTAAAATTGAAAACACTATTTTCTATATAGTGGTTAAGAGAAAAGCTACATGTCTCTTTAAACACTTGGATACACATAAAAAAATGGGGATAAAAATGTCAATTTTACTCTTTCACCCTTCATTTTACGTCTACCTTTGGTCCTATTATAAATATAATATCTTAATATTCAAATGATTTTTTATGCATAAGTTGATCACAATTGTAATCCTTTTAGCCAATTAGCCTCTTTTAATTTCTAGTAGTCTAAATTAATCCCTTCTCCAATTATTCGTGTACCCTACATGCAAAAGTTTATCCCCTAGATAGGGTAAAACCTTCAACCTAGTCATCATAATTCAATTTTATTTTAATCTTTCTTGAACCAACCTTTTCATAAAATCTTATTGTTATCCTTCAACATGCTAGTAAAAAAAATTGATTTAAGCACCCATAGTTTTGTATTTAAAGACAATCTTAAGTCATTTCAGATAATTAAATCTTATCATTATAATCTCATATTAAAGCATCATATACCTCATTTCAATATATATTGCAATACATCATCTTTTAGGCACTTGCATTTATGTTGCCATATCTTCTAACTTTGTGTTGATTAGTTATTAACGAAGCCCCAAGTCTTCCCTTTACACATCAATAGTTCCCCAAGGTACTTTTCAATACCCTCTATTTCAAATACAACTTGCAGGTGCACACCTATCATAAAACAAAAAAAAAAAAATTATACCATAACAAAAAATCCTAAAACATATATGCAAACTCGGCCTCATCCAAAAATAGAGTTGAATTTCAAAAATAGATATATAAACAATTAAAATAGTAATAATTCAATATAAAAAATTTGAAATGTTACTAAACTATTATATCCCTCTCAAATTTAAATTGCTTTCTTATTTTTTTATGTTTTGAAAAAAATTTGAAAAAAAAGTGAACGTAACACCATTTAGATGCCTACAACATGAACTTTACCATTAAACCAAATGACCTAATAAACTCTTTATGATGACTATTTATTTCGCTATAAAACAAATTTAAGCATTTATCCTAAATGCATCATTTTAACTTTGGGAAAAGCTCATATCCAGAACTAAAACAAGGTGATAATATGGTTTGTCCGGTGTTTCGGGTGGGAGGCTCATCTGCGCCGTACATTGTATGGCTGTCACTGCAATTGTGAACAATTAAATGCAGGGAACTTCAATCCAACACCAACAATATTACTACTACAACAACCACAATAAAAATGAGCCATGCTGCAAGCTTACTTTTCTCCTAACCAGGCACGCAAAAATCTCTATGTCAATTTCCATCTTAATGCGCATACAATTGGTAACACTCAAATACAAGCGAAAATTATGCAAGCAAAACATGCCCGGATTAGTTCCCATGATATCGAGGCACAAATGAATAAACTCTGTTTGTACGGCAGATTGAAGGAGGCCTTGGACTTGTTTGGTGTCATAAACTCAATGGGTGTTTTAGTTGAATCCAACATCTATGCACACCTTTTACATGCCTGTGCTGACATGAGAGCCTTGGCAGAGGGAAGACAAATCCATGCACAAATGGTTGTTAGTGGAATAAAAGTAAATGCTTTTCTGGGTACTAAACTTCTGAACATGTATGCTCAGTGCAGAAGACTGGTGGAAGCCAAACTTTATTTTGATATAATGCCCAGAAGAAATGTTTATTCATGGAATACTATCATTGGAGTGTATGCACGGGATGGGTTTTATGAGAAGGCTATTGAACTGTATAATCAGATGCAGGTTTCAGGTGTTCAGCCAGATGTTTTCATTTTTCCTTCTGTTTTGAAGGCTTGTGCCGGATTGGGGGATTTGGAACAGGGTAGGAAGATTCATAGTTATATTGATGGAAGTAGGTTTAAATCTGATGTTTTTGTTGGGAATGCATTGGTTGATATGTATGCAAAATGTGGATGTATTGATGATGCTTGCCAAGTGTTTGACAGAATGCCTCAGAGACATTCAGTGTCATGGAATGTCATGATTGCGGTTATGCGCAGAGTGGTAATCATGGGGATAAGGCTCTGAATCTTTTGCGAGAAATAGTGTTGGCAGGTGTGGAGCTGGGTTCGATCACAATTTTGAGTGCCCTTCGGGCATGCTCAGAATTGAGTACTATCCAACAGGGTAAGGAAATCCATTGTTATGTTATGAGAATGGGTTTGGAATTCGATTCAGCGGTAGAGAATGCAATTATGGGTATGTATCTGAGGTGTGGGAGTATTGAGAAAGCGCATCGAGTGTTTGACTGAACATTGCAGAGAAATGCTGCTGCGTCGACTACCATGATTTCAGGCTATATTGAAGATGGACAGAATGGTATAGCCTTAAAACTCTTTAGACATATGCAAGTAATGGGTGTGGATGCAGATTCTGTCACAATTTCTAGTATTCTACCTGCGTGTGCCCATTCTGAAGCTCTAAAACATTGTGTAAACACTAAAAAATGGTCAATGCCTGTGTTTCTTAGGTACATAGTGTTTCTTAGATTTAATTAATTAATCAAACTCTCTTTTACTAACAATTCTTCTAAGTCTTAAATTTATTGTCTCTTTTGTCCATTAATTAAATAAATTCATTTTATTTAATTAACTAATTCATAAATATGAGAAACAATTTAATAAATCATTTTTATTAATCTATCATATTTATCTTCCTCCAAAATAGAGATAATTAATAAATTTTATTTATTAATTCATCTTTATCTAATTTTTGTGTATTTATTAATTATCTTTATTTATCCTCTCGTTTCTTGTTTTTCTCAAGTTTTTTATTCTTCCGTTTTATAAGAGGATATTTCATTTATTTTTAATTCTTATATTTATCTTTTCGAATGAAGATATTTAATAATATCTTCCTAACATTTTCAACCTACTAATTTGGTATTTATGAGACGATAATTAAGGATTTTATTATTTATTCTCATAATATCTTTTTATTTGCTTTCTTCTATCTTCATCCTTTCCCGAATGGTAGCTTTGCTGTGCACTCAATCAGGTTCGTCCATCTAACCAAAAATCTTTTCAATCTTAACCATCCAATCAATCCCGATTTTTCTATAAATTGAGTTCTCATTGTTCATTTTCGACAACCATATTTTGAGTATCCTTATCAATTTCAATTCATCTTTGGAATACACTTGCTTTGTTGGTGAGATCTACAACTACAATTGCTTTGTAGGTGAGATCTACAACTATTTGAAGGAGAAAGAAGAACGATGGAATAATATGGAAGAAGCACTCTTGTTTGGTTTGCATTTAATTTCAGTGCTTTGTTTCTATGCTTTCATTGAATGTGTTAGGACTTAATTTCATAGCATTTAACTTTGTGGTTGACTTTTATGCGTTATGATAACTTAGGCCTATTTCCTACATCACACATGGAAAAGAAATCCATGGATTTACAATCAGAAGAGGGCTTGATACTAATGCTTTTGTGGATAGTGCCCTTATTGATATGCATGCCAAATGTGGGTTTATAAAGAATGCACGCCTTGTATTTGATAAAATATCTGGAGGAGATGTAGTGACATGGAATGCCATGATTGCAGGGTATGCAATGCATGCATGTAGTAGCGATGCTATCAAACTCTTTGACCAAATGCAAGATACAGGTATAAAGCCCAACCACAATACCTTCACTGCCCTTCTCTCCGCATGTAGTCATGCAGGTCTTGTGGATGAAGGATGGAAATACTTTAATTATATGATCCAAGACACTGACATCAAGCCTACTCTAGAGCACTACTCTTATATGGTTGATCTTCTTGGTCATGCGGGGCGTTTAGATGAGGCTCATGAGTTTATAAAAAACATGCCTTTGAATCAAATTCTACCATTGGGGGTGCTTTGCTGGCTGCTAACAGAGTCTATTGTAAAGGGAAGCCGAAACAGCACATGGCAGAGCAAATTTTTGACTTAGAACCAGAAAATGCTGGAAATTATGTGCTGCTATCAGATATTTAAGCTGCAGTTGGCAGGTGGGATGGTGTAGCAAGGTCAAGAGCAATGATAAAAAAAATAAAGGATTGAAAAAGACACCAGGATGCAACTGGATTAAGATTGAGAAGCAAATACACACATTTTTGCTGGAGAAAGATCAAAGTAAGAATCAGAGAATTTATGAAGTGTTAAATAGCTTGGCTGGAAAGATGTAGGGGGTGGGTTATGAACCTTAAATGAGCTCCACGCTGCAGGATGAGGAGGAGGAGTTGAAGGAAACATTTGTCTACTCACGGCGCAAATCTTGGCATTGTAATTTGGCTTGTCATAACAAACCTCAAGACAAGTATCCAAATCACAAATAATGCAGTGACTACAAATGCTACTAGACTGACTTATAAGCTTTCTTGGGGAGAGTTCATTTTCAAATACTTCAATCATTTTTACCACTTCAAATATGGATTGCACTCATGTAGGACTACTGGTGATGTGTATCATGAAACAGACTCAGCAGTAAGCAGCACTAAGATTTATTGTTGCTACAGCTTCACTGAGATAAGGTTATATTTCTCTTTCTTGCATATAGTTTTGGATAATCAGTGGTCTTCTAATACAATAATAGAAAACATTTACAAACCCTTGAATCATATGACACTACTGATGACTCTAGGAAAGTCCATGGCCTTGAAAAGAAGTTATCAGTACTGATAAGGTAGCTTGAAGGCATCTACCAGCATCCTATCATGTGGGATTGGTGGGTTTTCTCACTTTCAATTTGAAATTTTAATAAATTGAAAGTACAATTTTTAGATACAGTCGCCCTAGTGATTCAGATTTATTTATTTATCAGAAGTTCCTATTCAAGGTATATTATACGATAAGTGCATCATGGGATTAATGTTTTATGCCATCTATCTTTACCCTCTCTATGGTATTGGAAGAATCCCATCCTGTTTAATAGGATGGAAGTTTCTAAGATATTTTCTGGGTTAACTATGTCTATATCTATTTGGTGTCATACTTCAAACACAAAAACACATGCTATGGGAGTGGAAAATGTTGGTATTTTTCTACATCTTTAGTATAATAAATATTGTATTGAAAATCAATCTAAAAATCAATAGCATTATTCTTGTGTTATTTTATCTGCAGTAATGGTTTGATCTACAAAATTATCTTTGTGCTCTACCATTTTCAATATGGTGTTAGAGCAGTTGAAAGATCATGTGTACAGTTGAAGATAAGGTGGTTGTTAACGTTTGGAAGGAGTCTCATAATCTTGATATCTGTGTGAATCGCTTGAAGAATGACTAGTGCAGCATATGAAGGAAAAGGTGTGCATATATTATTTGCAGAATAATTTTATAAAAGGAGGCAAAGAGAATAACTTATTTAAGCCTCACTGATCCTTTCCTATGACTGTGACTGGCAGTGGGTTTCCTTGAATGGGTGGTGCAAAGAATTTGTTGAATGGTTGCAAGCGATTGCAAGAAGATTATATTAGTTGTATGTTACACACTGCCAACGGTAATTTTTTTTTTGCGATTTATCAAGAAGGAAATTTGAGTGGCCAGAGGTAGATTTTTTTATGTTGCCCGTGAAGAATTGAGCACTGCAGATTTGATTTGTTTATGTTGATCTTTGTTCTTGTAAGATAAAGGCTTGGATCAAAATATTATGTGCTGATTTATCATGTTGCCTGTGTGTTGGTAAACAGATTTGTCCTTCTTAAATACCTTTCAAAAATGACTCCCAAATGCCCAAATTGAAAGACAAAAACTAGAACCAACAGTTGAGTCACTTGCAATGGTGAGTGCAAGTGCTCTCTGAATTTTGATATGAAGGTACAACTCCCTTCGTTGGATTAAAAAATGTATATTTTATGAATATGCTTTTAACCGGAAAGCAGTAAAGGCAACTAACATCTGTTCATAGCCATGACACAGAGGCGAATAACAGATTTATAATGAAGTGAATGAAGATAAGTAAAACACAGTTTAATTATCCACACCCAGGAAAATACCCTTTCCAATAAATAAAAAAGCTCTGGACTCTGATCGAGTCACTTTCATGCCTCAAAAGACAAAGGGGATCAGAATACCTAGACAAAGAGTTAATAGTAGATTTCTTTCCAAATACAAATTATGTCTGAAATCAAAGTTTCAGAATCAAAAGCATATACATAGTTTGATGTAACAGAAAAGGCAATGAAAGGAAATTACAAGAAATACAAAGCTCATTGTAATAAAAAGAAAATATTGACAAATCCACAGATCAACAAAATCTTCTTCATTCTATCAATGCCCAAAAATGTGAGCTCACAGACTCCACTTCTGAAAAACAAAACTGTGCAGTCTAGAAAACAATGTTGCCCCTTCTTTTTTTTATAGTAGAAAGAGAAAGCAAAGAAAAGAAGAACCCTTTCTCCTTTCTTTCATTACATATATATAGCTGAGAATTTCAGTTATCAATAACTGATTCTTGAAAAGATTATTAATTAATCTTTTCCTTTATCTTCTATCTTCTTCCGACAACTCTTTTTAATTTTGTTTCAAATCTTTTATCCTCCATTCCTTTCTGAAAAATATTTGAAGAGAATGTAATTTAAACACATCTAATTATGTTTGACAGGTGGTCATTTATTTTATATCTCCATTTCAAACGTGAGTTTCTCATAATAGTATTTTTCTCAGAAATTTGTATAGACCCGTACTCAAAGATAATAACTTTCGAACGCGATAATATTTGTCCAAAGGCTCCGGTAAGGATTTAGAAAACTAAGTTTTCTAAAACGTGTCAAAAATTCAGCCCGATCCAACAATGCAATTAAAAGTTATGCCCCTCACACCGAGACTAATTTTTTCTGTCTCAGAAAATCCGTGGTTACAGGTTGCATTGAAAACTATAAACAATATACATGTCAAAACTTGCACATGGATCACGACTTTGAGCTACCATTTGAAGGAATGAGCTCTATTTTATGACAAAACTCTCTTTATAATAGAGGAGGATTGTAACTCTTGAGATTTTTTGTAATACCGTGAGCTGTTGAAACAATTCTTTGAAAATATTATGAACTGTTATCCTTTGTTATCAACATATGAATTAATAATTAAATCCATCTTTCAAAAAACCGAATCTTTCTTTGTAACATGAAGGTTGGACTTTCTATGTGTTAGTGTGGCTATCGCAAAAGTCATCCAAACACTTTTACTCTCAGCTCGATGATAATTTTTAAAAACATCCACACTCTGAACCTGCGAACTTTGAACCTTGAACCTTGAACCTGCGAGGTTAAATAGTTCAAGTTCAATGACCCAAAATTACAAAGCCCAAAATTTGAACTTTGAACCTTTTGAACTTGCGGGCTTGAACCCAAAAGGTTCAATAGTTCAAGTTAAAAAAAATTACAAAGCCCGCTCCAGTTGAATTCGAACTTTGAACTTGAACCCGAACTTTGAACTTTGAAAAAGTTCAAGGTTCAAGTTCAATGACAATTGTTCTTTTCAGCTGCCATTGAAAAACCTGCATAACTTTTTACTGGGAGCTTTGTTTCTTATGAAATTTTAATTGTAGAATAAATAAGCTGAGTAGAGCATAACCCAGAAATAATTTTTTCATATGACACAAAAAATTGAGATTTAATTGTTTGGGCATATGGGTAACCCAAAAATTAAACAATTAAAATCTCTCAGTCGACATGGAGTTTGGCCATAAAAACTGGTCATTTTGGAGAAGAGGATGTTAAAATTATCTCTGCAAAAGAATTTTATGGTATCTTTCACAGAATTTGAAAAACAATGACTTCTTTGTGACTGACAGGTAGGGGATGTCCAAGAGGGTGCTTGAAAGTTTGAACAAAGGTGACCAACACTTTCAACATTAAAATATTAGCAATGGTTGATTTTTAGTTGATTATGAGGCTTTAGGCACGAGCAAAAATATAGGGGTAACATTGGCTCTGATTGGGGACCAGGACTGTAAAGGACTAGGAGAATCCAGAATGTCTCTGGGAGAGAAGAAGAATAGTGCCTAGCCATTGGGTAACAGAGTCAAGACAAACAGAGCACGGGGATCTTCTTGCAGACGAGGGAAGAGGCAACAAAACAAAACTAACAAGCCAAAACCCACACTAAAACAAGGCTGAAAACTAAGACAAGCTACACCTAAATCACACAAAAAATTTATTTACAAAAGATCGGGCAAACAACCCATGCCTCCAAGAATGCAACTGGTTGTTCAAGTAAAGCCATCAACTGGTTGTGAGAAGTACGTGCCGGTGCGAAAAAGTGGTTGATATGTAAGTAGAATCATTCCCAATAAATAACCCGCAACCATTATAAAGAAGGATCCAATAACAACCCATTGTAAAAACTTCCTCAAAAACATATCAGGTCTAAAGAGCCACTCTGCATCATAGACTTTTGGTTGGAACATGTCAACACCATCTTGAGTGAGCTGGTTCATACTAGAAATACCACAGTCTTCCACATGAATGTTAGAAAAATAAGCCATACTTTTAATAGGACAACCTTTTTCAAAAGTGTAAGAATGGTCTGTGAGAAAGTCTTTATCTAAATCTGAATTTTGACTCTCTAGACATTCATTTTCCAAGAATTTATTATAAAATTTAGCTTCAAAACAAAATGATTCCAGCATGGGAAGACTATCAAACAACTCATCTTCACAATCAAATTTGAATATCTCTAATTCAGATCGCCTGTGTGATATCATAACAGAGGTGAATGAGTTTCCCTTGTTTTGCATTTCAATATTCTCAAAATTCTTCAATATTTTGGGCTGCAACAAATCCTCAATATCTTGCATGCAATCAAACTGAAAAGACTCATACCTTGTCTGCATATCAATATGAGAGATACCCCCTACTTTTTCACCATAAGGCATCTCTTGTTTATGCTGATCTATTATGCTTCCCTGATTATAATTATTAGATGAAATTGCATTAGAAGTATCAAATGAAGAGGATTCAAATTCTGAAAAAAGAGACATTTTCCAACAAACTTCTATCTAATTGTTCATCATCAAATCCTTGCTCTATAGAAGAAGCATCTGAGCAAGTCATTAATATTTCTGATTGTGCAGTTTGATCACCCTCATCTTTAAATGAATTATCATTTTCAACATACAAATGACAAATCTCTGCAATGCTAGGAGAGCTATTTTCAATCACAGGAGGTTCTTGGAAATGTCCATCATTGAAGACTGTTAAATTTTGAGAATAAGAGATAGGTAGTGTTGATTTTGCTGCTTTCATAACAAGTTTGTTTTGTAGAAACTCTTTCTTCGGATAAAACTTTTGATTATAAAGACAAATTTCAGATTGTGGCTCCCTCACAACACATTCATCCATGCATTTCATTCCACTTAACAACATATCATCATCTACCTCAATAGCCTCTTTTTGTGCATCTTTCAAATTTTGTATTTTCTTACGCTTCAACTAAAATTTAATTTCAGTTTGCAATGCAGCAATAAAAATACATAGCTGATTACTTTCAGTTGGTTGGCAAGCTTGAGGAATTTTACCAACACATCTATTAAATCTATCAATAAAACCTCTCATAGATTCATCATTTTTCATCTCAATTTGAAAGAAATTCAACAGTAACTTATAAGTATCAACCACAGGCTGAAATCTTCCAAGGAATTTTACCTTTAAGTCATCCTAGCTAGTAATGCATCCATCTTGCAAATTCTGAAACCACTCAGTGGCATTTCCAACAAGGCTGTCAACAAACAGTCTCACAAAGACATTCTCTTCTTGCACTGCAAGAATCCCACAGATAACCATGACTACTTTAATGTGATCATCAGGATCTTGATTCTTATCTCCAACAAACTTTGGAAAGCATTCCCTTGATCCTTTAGTAAGGGTTGAATATTGGGGCAAAGCAAATGGACCAAAATGAGTCCCCCATGGCTGAGCTGCAACTAAAGCCATAATTTCAGACTGGAATTCTTCAACCAGATATAAACAGAGTTGCCAATCTCCTTTCACACAGAGATGTCTTTAAAACTTGGGGAAAAAACAAAAATGACTGATATTTTGATTTCGAATCTCCAGCAGAGTCGCCAAAAATTTGTTGGTAAACAGATTTGTCCTTCTTAAATACCTTTCAAAAATGACTCTCGAATGCCCAAATTGGAAGACAAAACCTAGAACCAACAATTGAGTCATTTGCAATAGTGAGTGCAAGTGCTCTCTGAATTTTGATATGAAGGTACAACTCCCTTCATTGGATAAAAAAATATATATTTTCTGAATATGCTTTTAACCAGAAAGCAATAAAGGCAACTAACATCTGTTCATAGCCATGACACAAATGTGAATAGCAGATTTATAATGAAGTGAATGAAGATAAGTAAAACACAATTTAATTATCCACACCTAAGAAAATACCCTTTCCAATAAATAAAAAAGCTCTGGACTCTGATCGAGTCTCTCTCATGCCTCAAAGAACAAGGGGGATCAAAATACCCAGACAAAGAGTCAACAACAAATTTCTTTCCAAATACAAATTATTTCTGAAGTCAATGTTTCAAAATCAAATGCATATACATAGTTTGATGTAACAGAAAAGGCAATGAAATGAAATTATAAAAGAGACAAAGCTCATTGTAATAAAAAGAAAATATTGACAAATCCACAGATCAACAAAATCTTCTTCATTCTATCAATACCCAAAAATGTGAGCTCACAGACTCAACACTTCTGAAAAACAAAACTGTGCAGTCCAGAAAACAATGTTGCCCCTTCTTTTTTTTACAGCAGACCGAGAAAGCAAAGAAAAGAAGAACCCTTTCTCCTTTCTTTCATTACATATATATAACTGAGAATTTTAGTTATCAATAACTGATTCTTGAAAAGATTATTAATTAATCTTTTCTTTTATCTTCTATCTTCTTCCGACAACTCTTTTTAATTTTGCTTCAAATCTTTTATACTTCATTCCTTTCTGAAAAATATTTGAAGAGAATGAAATTTAAACACATCTAATTATGTGTTGACAGGTGGTCATTTATTTTATATCTCCATTTCAAACGTGAGCTTCTCATATTAATATTTTTCTCAGAAATTTGTATAGACCCGTACTCAGAGATCAATAACTTTCGAACGCGATAATATTTGTCCAATTGCTCTTGTAAGGATTTAGAAAACTAGGTTTTCTAAAATGTGTCAAAAATTCAGCCCGATCCAACAGTGCAATTAAAAGTTATGCCCCCTGCACCGAGACTGATTTTTTCTGTCTCAGAAAATCCGTAGTTACAGGTTGCATTGAAAACTATAAACAATATACATGTCAAAACTTGCACATGGATCACGACTTTGAGCTGCCATTTGAAGGAATGAGCTTTATTTTATGACAAAACTCCCTTTATAATAGAGGAGGATTGTAAATCTTAAGATTTTTTGTAATACCGTGAGTTGTTGAAACAATTCTTTGAAAATATTATGAACTGTTAACTTTTATTATCAACATATGAATTAATAATTAAATCCATCTTTCAAAAAACCGAATCTTCCTTTGTAACATGAAGGTTGGACTTTGTATGTTTTAGTATGGCTATCTCAAAAGTCATCCAGACACTTTTACTCTCAGCTCGATGATCATTTTTAAAAACATCCACACTCTGAACCTGCGAACCTTGAACCTTGAACTTGAACCTTGAACCTTGAACCTGCGAGGTTCAATAGTTCAAGTTCAATGGCCCAAAATTACAAAGCCCGAAATTTGAACTTTGAACTTTTTGAAGCTGCGGGCTTGAACCAAAAAGGTTCAATAGTTCAAGTTCAAAAAAATTACAAAGCCCGCTCCAGTTGAATTCGAACTTTGAACTTGAACCCGAACTTTGAACTTTGAAAAGGTTCAAGGTTCAAGTTCAATGACAATTGTTCTTTTTGGCTGCCATAGAAAAATCTACATAACTTTTTACTGGGAGTTTCGTTTCAAATTTTAATTGTAGAATAAATAAGTTGAGTAAAGCATAACCCAGAAATAATTTTTGCATATGACACATAAAAAATTGAGATTTAATTGTTTGGGCATATGGGTAACCCAAAAATTAAACAATTAAAATCTCCTAGCCGACATAGAGTTTGGCCATAAAAACTAGTCATTTTGGAGAAGAGGATGTTAAAATTATCTCTGCAAAAGGATTTTATGTCATCTTTCACAGAATTTGAAAAACAATGACTTCTTTGTGATTGGCAGTTAGGGGATGTCCAAGAGGGTGCTTGAAAGTTTGAACAAAGTTGACCAACACTTTCAACATTAAAACATTAGCAATAGCTGGTTTTTGGCTGATTATGAGGCTTTAGGCACGAGCAAAAATATAGGGGTAACACCGTGCATGAGAAGAAAATAATGCTCAATCGTTGTAGCTAGTATCATACTATGCCAAGTAACTCTTGGCATTAAACCTAGTAAGGATGCAGGAGCTGATCATCACATAAATTTGGAAAAAGAATTATATTGATCAGCGAATAGGTTTTTCCCATGATCAAGATTTGAATGACATGGAAGATGAGTTTGTTGAATTATTGGATGCCACTACCAACTACATGAGGGTGTTTGGTCATTGGAGATTTATGATTGAAGATTTATAGTTTTAGGTTTTATTTATTTATCAAAATCTAAAAGAAAGTTTGTGAAGATATCAATTAAGTTGAAAGTTAGTATTTGGAATTTAGAGGTGTTGGTTTGAACCCCTTGGATTATTTAGCACTGTAAAAATTTGTAAAATGTAATGTCCCCGTTTTGGCCTCGAGTTGTTTGTGTTTGATTCTTGGAGAAATAAGGGAAAATTATTTAATTTAATATTCTATAAGTTGTCTCATTATATTTATTTAAAAACATACAAGACGCTGACCGATCCATGTAAGGAAAAGGATAAATGGGGATGTGACTCATTGTTTGGCATCAGTTGTTTGATATCTCTTCTTTGTGAGTGACTTGCGGAGCCGAAGGTTTCTGCGGTTGATCTATTTATCTTTGGAACGAAAATTCTCATTGATAGCATAACTGAGGGAGTGAAACATCTCTTGAAGGGTTGCATTTGGAGAGGTGATAATTCTGTCAATCTCATAGTGCTTTATTGGTGGCCAAGGGCCAAGTTTTGCTAGAGTACGATTGGAGGTTATTGGAGATATTCGATATTAGAGTCTCATCAATACTACTGATTAGAGCCGATAGCTTCTTCCATATTCTGAGTGTTGATCTCTGTCATTTTCAGACCACGCATTCAGCTAAGGGGAACCCACGATTTGACTCATTGGAGCATACCCAAGCAACGATTTCACCTCCTAGTGGGAGTGCTCATCTTGGGAGATGACAGCGATAGTATTTGGAGCTTAGGAGAGCTCGTGGAGGCTGCCAATTAATTATTTCAGTCTGAAATAATTTAGAACAGAGGCGATATTGAGAAGGGTTCGTTTTGACATCAAAGTGGTCTCAGCTGTGTGGCTATTGCTTGCTTCTTCAACTCCAGCAGAGGGCGACTTATCCTACCAGGTTCTTCATGGATTTGTAATGCATTGATTATATATATATATCGATGTTGTAGATGCCATTAATCTGAAAATATCATTGAATGTAAAGAGTCCAAACAACTACTTGTTCATTGTATTTGATGATTACAAATAATAAAGGAGATTGATGTCGCAGCTCTCTACATGATCTTATGTCAACATTTATTATGTTAGTAGTTCGCATGCCAAGTGTTTGTGATTATATCTCTTGGCTGTAGATGCACATTTCTTCTCTGAAAATTATATATATGCATTGGAAGGGTCAAACGAAGTCATTTATGCATCGTGTTTTAGTTTAGATCTTATAGGAATTATTTACAAACATTATTTGTGCTTTGGGGTCAATAACACGAAATGATATCAGTCTGATAACTCATACCAGCAAGTTAGAAGATCACATATGAATTGTTTGACAAAATGTCAATTAGTCAAATAGGATGATGGTATGCTTTCTTTAACATAAATTTGTTTCAGTTCATTATATTCATTTGTTTCTAAAGCAAACCAAGGCAAACTGCATAACACGCAGAGTTATACAGCTGTCCAAACCGCATAACACGCAGGTTATAGTCTGAAACTAGAACAACAGTGTTGAGACATGGACCAGCTAGGACTCAAACCTAGGACCTTCCGTATGCTACTGGAGTGTTCTACCACTGAGCTACTTGGACCAGTCCATCGTCGGTCCAGGTGTGGCTTATTTCCAACACCAACACCCCCCTTTAAGCCACACCTCTCGTGTGCTTGGGGCTCCTAGCATGAACCTGGCTCTGACACCATGTTGAGACATGGACCCGCTAGGACTCGCACCTAGGACCTTCCATACGCTACTGGAGTGCTCTACCACTGAGCTACTGGCCCCTCTTGGACCAATCCATCGTCGGTCCGGGTAAGGCTTATTTCCAACACCAACAAACAGGAAATCAGACAATTGTTTGACAATATTCCCTACATATTTCAGTCACATAACATCAGGGGATATTACAAAAAAGGGTGTATGAAGGCTTATTAGATAAAACCTAATTTTGTAAAAGGTGTGGAGTTTATTTTAGTAATTTGAGATATAAGGGGAGTAAGAGTATAGTTTTGATTGCATATAGCATGTTAAATTCTAAGGAAATATTTGTAAGTGTATTATCGGCTCAAATCATAGCTACTTAACATAATGCTTGTATACTCAAGACCATCAATGGTGGATTTGACTACACTTATAGAGGCTTCCATGTGATATCAAGTGGATAAAGTGTAATAGGGTCAAATTGAAGGCTGGAGGCATCAAAGGTAGGAGGTCTATTATCATCTTGAGCCAGTTTATCGTTTAGATATAATACATTGCATGAGAAGCACTGATTTTCATTTTCAATCCCTTCATGGAGCAAAGGGGGGGCATGGCAGTTGTTTTTGGTTTGCGGATAATTGAGTGTCTCAATCCTTAGACATGGTGAGTGGTACCTATGGGTAATTGAATTTGTCTCAATTCATAGTTTTTCAAGTTTGTATTTGTGGGTAATTGAGTAAGTCTTGATCTTCAAATGGAGTGTTACTTTGGATAATTGAGTTAGTCTTAATTCATAGTTGATTGGTAGTTGTGTTAGTGGATAATTGAGTGAGTCTCGATTCACAGTTGGTTGGTGTTTTATTGTGGATAATGGAGTTTGTCTCAATTAGAGTGGTATGCTTGTGAATAATCGAGTATGTCTCGATTTACAGGTATTTTGTAGGTTTGATAATCAAGAGATCCATTAATAGATTCAATTTGATGTTTCCTAGGTGAGTGAAGAGAATTGGTGGAGGCATTTCATCAAATTTTTCAAAAGGGCTGCTATTTTCAGTCCTTGCAGTGTTCTGTCGTTTTTTCAGATTGATGTAATAAAAGTGGGAGTGCTGGTATTTTATTACATCTTTAGAATAATAAATATAGTTCAGATTATAAATTCAAATAAATAAAGGTCAGTTCCTCGTTAGTAAAATAAAACAATAGTTAGTTGAGAATTAGTTTCCTGTAGTCATTTTGGGGTAGTTTGAGGTTTAGTTTTATAGGGGAATTTTTTTGGCTATATAAAGCCATAATGCATTGTATTGAAAATCAATCTAAAAGTCAATAATATTATTCTTGTGTTTTTTTATCTGCAGTAATGGTTTGATCTGCAAAATTATCTTTGTGCTCTACCATTTTCTGTAGAAAATACTTCAATTTTCTACTCTTTGCAGTTTGCACACAGTCTTCATCTTGAGATTCCATTTTATATGCCTCAATATATATAGCATCGTGCCTGTTGCTTCTTCATTTAATTCCCATGGCCGGTAGATTATATTTTATCCTTTTGCCTTCGATATTATTGTTGCTTGTTTTGAGCTTAAGTAAAGGTGGAATTTCCTCCAGTTCAATCTGAATTTGGGTGCACCTGTTCTTTACGCTATACATTTATTATATTTTTTCTTCTTTTGTTGTAGTGTTGTATGTGAAATTGTTTCATATTTCATTCTGGGTTGTTCTGAAATACTAGGGTTTAGCTTTGCTTGGTAAAATTGCTTGTCAATTAGTGTTGGTCTATTTTTTTCAGTATTGGAAAATGACCATATTTTTCCATAGGTTGTCAGGATGTTTCCTTTCACAGCATCACTCTTTTACAATGATTTGCCCTGCCTTTCGCTGAACCAAAGTAAAGCCAAATTAACATAGGACATACCTTCTAGGTGTGCACTTGAGTCCTAGCCATTTTAAATATCCCATCTTAGTATCGTACTGCTAAGCCTCACAACATTGGGCAACTCCTATGGATTATATTGTGCCTGCTAAATTTTGTTCTTTTATATGGATTGTTTGCAAAACCTAAGTTGCCGGTTCGGGTTCGGGTTCCGGTTCGGGTTCGAAGAACCCGGTACGCCGGTACGGCAAAATTTTGAAAAGGGGTTTGGGTTCGTTTGGGTTCGTTAGTACAAAAACATGTAAATTTATATATATATATATATATATATATATATTATATATATATATATCAAAGCCTATAAGCATGAATTAAAATATGCATGTCACATAGCATCATATGAACAACAAAACAAACATAAACTTGTAATCATAGCATCATGATCATACCATAATTGATAATAGCATCATATACATCAAGTTTAATATCAAAATGACAAAATATTCAAGTATCATTGTTTCAACTTTCAAAAATATAAACTTAAAAGTTTAATCATCAAATGGATCATCTAATTCTTCATCCTCCTCCTCCTCCTCCTCCTCATCCTCATTGACATTGACATTACATGAGCCAATGCCACTTGCACTTGCACTATAAGTTGGCTCAATTTCCGAGTCATCAAGTGTCAATGCAAGAAGCTGAGAACCAGGAGCATCCAAATCAGTATGCTCTGGCTCTATATCCCACATCTTTGTTTCCCCTTGTGTGTAGTCATGTTGTTTGTGTGAAAGAAGACGTAGGTTGGAATGCACATATACTAAATTCTCCGCTCTTTTTGATAGCAGCCTATTGCGCTTTACTGAGTGGATGAAAGAGTATGTGCTCCAATTTCTTTCTGAAGCAGATGAACTAGCAACCTATGAAGACAAAGTAAACAATTAAAGTTATACATTAATAAAAATAAAATTACTAGCAACCTATGAAGACAAAGTAAACTATAAATAAACTAAAACTTGTAAATTAAAAATTTTAATTAATTAAACTTACTTGTGATAAAACTTTTATAGCGAGGGGTTGTAGGTGTTGGAAGCATGTGCCATGGAAGTACCACCAGCTATGAGCATCTTTCTTGGATCTATGACGAAGTGCATCAACACTTAGACCATTCCCATTTGCGAATTCTATGAACTCATTTGTAACAACATCTCGCAAATCATCATCGGGATATAGTCTAAGAAATGCTGCCTTATACCCATCAGATACTTCTAGATCTCTCCATGGTGGAATCCTTCCTGGTTTATCAAGAAACTGATTGCTATAGTACTTAGGTGTCAAGGCATAGGCAAGAAGGTGCAAAGGAGTGGTCATCTTATTCCACCTCTCTACAATAATTAATTCCAGTTCTTTGAAGAATTTCTCCTGAGGATCATTCTCTTTTTCATTTATAGTGAACTTTATTTTTTCAAGCATTGAATCAATGCCATCATAAATCTCACCTATGCAAGGCCTATCCATGTCTGTATAGCGAATCATGCTCATGATGGGCTCAGTGATACTTAGGAGATATGTAACAAGATCCCACCATTTCTCATCCAATATTCTATCCCTAATTTTTCCTGCCCTCTCAGTGCTACTTTGCTTCCATACAGTCCAATTGGTGCTGATCACCATATTGCATAGTGCCACTCTAACTTTCACAAGTCGTCTTAAGACGATTGTGTTTGATGCAAAACGGGTCTCAGCAACCTATAACACAAATTAATGCCAAATTATTAAAAAATAAAGCCAAACTTTAAAGAAGAATACACAATATAGCTTACACAATGATATTATTAACATTGAAAATTCAAAAAAATCAGAAAATGTAAAATTAAATTACTATTTCACTTACCTTCAATAGCTCCAAATTCGAATAGGTTCTAAAAATCCCTTGAGACATGTGGTGGTTTGTGATGAACATCTGGATGTCCTCAGCCTCTGCATACACATCTCTGATCCATTTTATTTTTTGCCCAATCCTTTGTAGCATAAGATTGAGCGAATGTACCGCACAAGGTGTCCAAAAGATGTGATCATAGCGTTGCTCAACCAACAAACCAGCAGCTCTACAATTTTTTGCATTGTCCGTTATGACTTGGACAACATTGCGGGGTCCCACAGACTCAATGGCAGAGATGAGAATTTCTGCAATAAATTCGCCATCTTTTATTTGGCCCTCACAATCCACAGCTCTCAAAAACATTGCCCCTTTAGGGGACACCGCTATGACATTGATCAAGGGACGGTTTTTAGCATCTTTCCACCCATCTGAAACAATTGTTACACCTGTCTCAACCCACGAATCCCTTATGGGTTTCAATGCATCTTCAACCCTCTTCACCTCTTTCTCCAATAATGTTCCACGTACCTTCTCATAACCGGGGCCCTTATACCCTCTTGGTGCCTCATTAACACTTTTTATCATTTGCTTCCAATATGGGGAGCGAACAACATTGAATGACAAACCATTTGCATAAATGCACCTTACTATATCTTGATCAGCATTGTCTCTACTCTCATTTTGGAATGCGGTTTCTAAAGGCCCTTTTGTTCTTTTACGTGTCAAGGGTGGTTCACTTTGAGCTTCATTTGTGGCAAAGAAGGGGTGGTCTTCTACTACAATACTGGGATTAGAAGGGCCTTGCATTCCCCTTGTTTTCTTTGATGCGGTTTGGTTCAATCTACGGGCTTCCCTCTCTTCTGCTGCCTCATGCTCCCTAATATATTTCATCACTATCTCATCTGGTATAGGTTTACCATTTTTGCCAGGGCATTTTTTGATGCCTCTTCCTTTTATTCCACACAAATGGCCTACCACTCGATAATATGAACTATTACGTTCAATATCACATCCATGGCATTTCCAACGGAATCCCCCACCTCCCGGAAGTTGTTTTATAATGTCCACATATTTCCATAAGGGAGAATTTGGATCATTTCTTTGTTTTGCAATTACTTGTTCATTGCCAATGGAGGAAGATGTAGATGCCATTCTAGTTCCTATGGCAAGAAATAAAATAAACATATTCAAAAACAAAAACTAAATAATGAAAAAAAATTCAAGTTTCATGTTTGACAATTTGTGAAACAAAAATAGTTGGAAAAAAATGTTTAAAAACCTACCTCTTGCTGCCAATGGAAGCTTGAAAATGTATGGAAATGATGCTGCAACACTTGTTGAAGCTTCTAAAATCAGTCTTCAACTCCTCCTCTTTGATCTTGGAAGCCAAATTTTGTTCAACCTCTCTTCAACCTGCTCTCATAAAAAATTTGTTTGCAACACAAATGAGGTGAAATGTGTCAATAAGATGTTTTAGAAGTGTTTTTTAGGTTATAATTTTCGCTTTTTTAAAGGCGGAATTGAAAAAAAAAAAAAATTTGGTTTGTTTTTTAACTTATTGGGCCGCCCAGCCACGCGGGTTCGACTGGGTCCACCCGGGTTCGACTGGGTTCGACCCCGGGTTCGACTGGGTTCGACCCGGGTCGAACCCACCCTGGGTTTTACGAACCCTGGTCGAACCCGGGTCGAACCGGACCCGTACCACGGACCCGGTCGAACCCGGACCCGTACCAGGGCTTCCCAGGGGCGAACCCTGCAACTTAGTGCAAAACCATTGTTCTCTTGGGAGTTAGAATATTTCCATATATATATTATGTCAGATACTAGACAAATCAATACGTTTTGAATCAGGATGACGTGAGTGACAACAGGATGGCAGCAGTGACATCACTGAGGTATTTGTTATGTAAGCTCTTCCGTAGCTTCTTGTTTTATGTATGCACATAAGCTTCCCAAGCTAAGATTTTCAGAACTTAAAGTTGCAGTCATTTGACTATTTTATAATGTGCTACTCTCCATTCACTCTAGCGATCAAACACAATATCCAAAACAATTTTATGTCATTACCCGAATTTCTTGAAAAATAAATATGAGAATAAGTGGACACGAAATCATTGATTAATATGGAGTTATAAAAACAAAATAGTAGTGCCAGCTTGCACCCATCCTTAAGAGCTAAAACTAGACAATGGACAGCTAACTAGATTCATAATGCCAGAAGACAACTTCAACGGTAAACTTTTAATCTGAGTTCATTTGATTATCTGATTGAAAAAACTGATGGAGAACTATTAGCTGAAAATGGAAATGTATCTGATAATTTAATTCTATTTCATTTCTAGGTTTAAGAGCATACAAAGAAAAGAAGGTTGAAAGAACCATAAAATCTCATAAAAATAGAAGCTTAACTTTTAATGTTTTGTTTTACTGCCAGGAATTATTTTAATATTTTTGTATGTTAAATATTTTTATAATCAAGAATGCCAAGCTATCGAGTCAGAAAATCTCAGAACAGTATGGATTTGCTACATTCCAATTACCAGAGTGATCTTTGTAAACACTACTATGAAAATCAAGCCTCTACTATAGATTTTATGGAAAATTACTTAGGAATCTAGTACTTTCTAGATATAATAAGTCCGATGGTCAACTCTCAATATTATCATACAAATCCAGAAAGCAACTCGTATCTTTATCTTTTTCTTTGAAGTGAGAAACAACAAGAAAGCAAAGTAACCGCATCTTATTTAACAAAATTTATCAATTCTTCCAACAAACCCTTAACAGGCACAAACCAAGCAATATTGTGTCACAATCAGATTCAAGCTCCAAAATTCGCAAAGATCATCAAAACTCACTCAAGGGTGTGGGGATCATCTCACTCAATGGAGTTAGGGTCGTCTCACTCAACAATGCTAGTGTCATCTCATTGTATTGAACATGAGCATAATTTACCCGATTCACCATCATTTGACTAATTAGAACTCGCAAACCTTTCATAGTGTCATCAAATTTCATTTACCAAAATATAAAGATCATAACAACACACTTCCATAATATGAACACAAGTTATTATACCATTCAAATCACAATTTGTCTCTCTTTATGTCACCTGCATTTCCATTTTGTACTACATGCATGCCCAATAACAATATGAATAAACAAGTAAAAGAAAACAAATTTAAGTATCCCTGTAATATATGGATAACTACATGCATGCCCAATAACAATATGAATAAACAAGTAAAAGAAAACAAATTCAAGTATCCCTGCAATATATGGATAACTATCATAATTACAGGGTATCACTTAAAAAAATATGTTGAATACGAAGTGCAAATAAACAATTAACAGAATCAGAAATAAAGAATGCAAGACACAAACAAATTGAGATCACAAAATACTAGATTTACATGGTTCACCAAATTGGCTACATCCATAGGGAGCAAGTGAAATCTCTATTATTCATTTATGTTTTGTTTACACATACAGCAGCAATAATACTTCACCTATGCAATGCTAAAATGATTCCATTATCCACAACTATTTCCATCTCCAAAAGAAGTTGAATGGATAAGCAATTGGATGGAAAATAATAGAAGTCAAAGAGGTTGTCCAATGGGCTTCACATATCCAACAATCTCACACTTGAAGTCCAACCACTGCTGCAAGTCTCAGAGATGTTCCCCCACTTCAGTCTTATTGTCGCATTTTGACAATGCCAAGAGAAGCCCTGGAAAACTTGAGCTTCTCACTCGAAACTATCTTTGTCAATGCATCAGCTAGGTTCGCCTTCATATGGATCTTTTCAACTTTGAGTTTGCCCTCGTCAAGAACACTTCGGATTAAGTGATATTATAGCTCAATATTCTTGGTTCAATTGCGAAATGTTGCATTCTTATCCAAGTGAATAGCACCATTGTTATCACAAAAGAGGGTGAAAACATGTTGTTTGCATCCCAATTCACCCAATAATCATTACAACCATATCATTTATTTCACACATTAAGTGAAAGCAATGCATTTGGCCTTGGTAGTGGACAGTGTAACCATTTGTTGCAATCTAGAAACCCAACCGATCGCTACCCTAACAAATGTGAAAACATAACTTGTAGTCGATCTCTATTTGTCCAAGTCACCAGCCATATTGGAATCAACAGAACCTTGCAGTTTTGCATCTCTCCCTCCAAAGCACACAAAAATAAGTTGAAGTGCCTTGCAAGTACTGTAAGACCCACTTAACTACTTGCCAATTAGTTTTACCCAGATTGCTCATAAATTTTCTCACTACTCCCATGGCATGGGCAATGTTGGGACGAGTGCCTACCATGGCATACATGAGACTCCCAACTTCTGACGAATACATAATACCTTTCATATATTCTTGGCCTTCTTGTGTCTTGGGACACATCTAGATGATAGATGAAAGTGGTCAACAAGTGGTGTGTTTACAACCTTAGCATCCTTCATGTTAAACCTATCCAAAACCTTGTCAATGTATTTCTTTTGTGACAATTTGATCTCTCTTCTATCTATCCCAAATTATGGTCATACCAAGAATCCTCTTTGTTTCCCCTAAATCCTTTACTGCAAGCTTATGAGCCAATTGTTGCTTCAAATTACGAACAACACTCATGCTAGTGTCAATCACTAGCATATCATCAACATATAGTAGCAATAAAACAAACTCACCATTATCCAACACTTTGTAGTAGGCACATAGATTGGATTCACATCTAGTGAAATGTTGCTCAACCATGAAGGAATCAAACTTGAGGTACCATTGTCATGAAACTTATTTGAGCCCATATAAGCTTCTCCTCCAATCTACAATACAAATTCTCTTGCCATTTTCTCAAAACCTTCAAGTTGTTGGATATATAACTCCTCTTTTATGTCACCATGGAGAAATGCAGTTTTAACATCAAGTCGTTCTAACTTGAGGTCATACACGATTGCCAAGCCCAAGACAACTCAAAAGGTGGTCATGTTCATAACTAGTGAGAATTTCGTTGAAGTCTATCCCCTTTTGTGGATCATTGCCCTTCACCACCAATTTGGACTGATATTGTTTCTTTCTTTT